>NC_073304.1:205293054-205604125 GCF_027595985.1 Sorex araneus
CCCAGAGCACTACTGGGAGTAAGCCCTGAACACAGAACCCAGAGCAGTCCCTGAGTGCTGCCAGGTGTGGTCCCAATGAAACAGACATCAGGGATTCAGTAATGAACAAAAGAGAGAGAAACCTTGACCTTATAGAGTTTATAGTGTCACAGAAGACAGCTAAAAGAAAGTTTCTTTTTTTTTTTTTTTTGCTTTTTAGGTCACACCTGGCAATGCACAGGGGTTACTCCTGGCTCTGCACTCAGGAATCACTCCTGGCAGTACTCAGGGGACCATATGGGATGCTGGGAATCGAACCCGGGTTGGCCGCGTGCAAGGCAAACGCCCTACCCGCTGTGCTATTGCTCCAGCCCCAAGAAAGTTTCTTGATGGTTTATTAGTGAATAAATGCTAAAGAGAAAAGATATAGAGGCAGCTGTGAAATTCTGGTCGGAGATGGAATTTATAGATAGGGTACTGAGAAAATGGACATGGGGGTGGGGGCTGGAGTATTTCCTAACAAGTACTCAGAGGGTCTAGGGTCACTTGCTGTGGTGCTTGGCACTGCTGTGCAACTGAATCCTGGGGTCATGAAACGGTGCTGCATGATGCATCCAGTGATATTGGGGGCTACCCAGGTGGCTGAGGAACAGGTGGTACCAGGGATTAAATTCATTTTAATCCCTGGCATGTGCACCAAACCATCGAGCTATTTCCCTGCCCTCTGAAAATGAAAAGTTTTTTTTTTCTTTTTGGGTCACATCCGGCGATGCATGGGGGTCACTCCTGGCTCTGCACTCAGGAACTACCTTTGTCAGTGCTCAGGGGACCATATGGGATGCTGGGAATTGAACCCGGGTAGACCATGTGCAAGGCAAATGCTCTAGCTGCTATACTATCACTCCAGCCCTAAGTTTGTTTGTTTTTTTGGGGGGGCTGTTATTGTTTTAATGGAATAGGCTTTATGTTTTTTTTTAAATTTATTTTCAATTTTTATGTTTTTATTCAGACACTGTCACTTACAGTCATTCATTGTTGAGTTTTAGGGGTACTATCTTCCAGTGCCAGTCCTATAATGAAAATATGCAATTCCCTGCAACTTGGGTGGAACTAGAAGATATCATGTTAAGTAAGCGGAAAAAAGACAAACAGAATAATCTCACTTATTTGTATGGTATATGAAGTACCTAGAGAAGCTAAAGAAGCTGTCTTTTTGGGGGGATTGAAGAGGCTCTCAAGGCTTACACCAGGCTCTGTACTCAGGAATAAGTTCTTGTAGAGCTCTTGGGACCATATGGGTTGCTAAGGATTAGACCCAGGATGGCTGTAAGCAAAGCAAGCACTCTACCTGGTATATTATCTCTCTGACCCCAAGTAGATTACTTTATTAATATTATTATTTTTTGCTTTTTGTGTCACACCCAGTGATGCTCAGGGGTTACTCCTGGCTCTGCACTCAGGAATTGTAGGGAGCCATCTTACAGAGTCCGGCTCTTATCGTCTAGTCAACCGGAGGCTGCTTGGGATTCCTGTGATCTTATCATTTCACCATTTGTCTCACTAGCCAAAGGCCATGCCTGATCAACATTCTACTACTGTTCCTATGGGGGTCTAAGCATGCATACCACCCCCCTCCCACCAAGAGGTATAAGTATTGTAACTGCTGTGAATAAATCTCTCTCTCTCTCTCTCTCCTCCTCCTTCTGGCTCTGCGTCTGTTCATTCGGTTACGTCCCCTCCTTAGCCCCACGAGGGGTCCTCCCTGCGGGACAGGATGGGACCCCACATCTGGCGCCCAGCGTGGGGCACGAGGGGACCACCGAACGCCCGGTCAAGTTCACGTCGGCCGACGAATTCACGGAAAAGTGAGTGTCTCTGAGGGTCGCCTCTCTCTTGGCGCACACCCTGGTATGGGACCGGGCTTGAATACAGTCTCGTGTTGAGGACGAGACGGTCACTGGCGGAAAGGCTTGAATTCCCTTGTCTTGTGTGTATGTGTGAGTGATTGTGCAGTCTTGGACGTCCTCGTCCTTGTACTGAGTCTGTGGCTCCACGACTTGGCATCCTTAAGATCCCTTTAAGGTTACGGAGTCCGATTGGGCTGTCTGCGATTCCACGAGGAACATATGGTCTAGGGTGGTGCTGGTTTAGACACCGGCCGCAAGTCACCTCTCAGGCTGATCCACTATGGCTAAGTTCCTCACCGGCCAGACATGCATTTGAGTGGTTTGTTCTTGTGTCTTTTGTGTTTTCATTTCTGTCGAGTTGGCAGAAACTACCTCCCAGTGTAGACAGTCACTGGTGGGAGGTCGAATCCCTTTGTCCTGTGTTTTCATTTCTGTCGAGTTGGCAGAAACTACCTCCCAGTGTAGACAGTCACTGGTGGAAGGTCGAATCCCTTTGTCCTGTGTTTTCATTTCTGTCGAGTTGGCAGAAACAGCCTACCAGTGAAGCAGTTACTGGCGGAAGGCTTGAACCCCTTTGTCCTGTGTTTTCATTTCTGTCGAGTTGGCAGAAACAGCCTACCAGTGACCCTTTCTTTTCTCTTCTTGCTTTATTGTCTGCTTATCCTCTGTTTCCTTCACCTGTGTTCACCCTTGGGAATTCCCCGTTTGTTGCATCTTTATTCTAGCTATCTTTATCCTAGCTGCTATTTCCATTTTTGAACGGTGCCTTTTCCAATTCCGCCCTTTTACTCCCTAGAATTATGGGACAAAAACCTTCTAAACAGGAGCTCTTTATCAATAGCCTGAAAGACTCCCTTAAAGACCGTGGAGTAAAAGTAAGGAAAAAAGACCTAGTGCAATTTTTTCTCTTTATAAAAGATATTTGCCCCGGGTTCCCTCAGGAGGGGACTATTAGTAAAAATAAATGGGCCAGAGTAGGTGATTGTATGGAAGATTATTATAAACGGTTTGGTCCTGAGAAAGTCCCTACTTCCGCTTTTTTTTATTGGAACTTAATAAATGAGACTCTTAAGCCGCAAAAAAGACAGCCGGAGAATCAGCACCTGGTTTCTGAATCCAAGACCTTTCTAAGGAAAAAGTATAAGAATTTCAAGGCTCCCTTAGTTTGTGGGGATGAGGTCCCCTCCATGCAGAAGGCTGACTCCTCAAATTCTACTAATGTATACTCTGACCATTCTGCCCCCCTACCTGAGCCCTCCCGAGCGGAGGCACCTCCAAAACTTTATCCTGTGATTTTTGATATTCCTGATCCTTCTCCTCCCGAACCCGAATCCTTACCCCCAGAGGACGGGGCTATCCAGGAAGATGAGGTAGCGAGGAATCAGCCCTCAGCCCCTTGGCCCTCGTTGGAAAAACAGCCACCCCCTTACCTGTCCCATGCCACTGCCTTTTTTAATTCCCCACATAATACCAGTGAGGCAGTCCGCCAGCTCACCCGGGACACTGCTGCCTTACGCGCAGTCCTCCAACAGAAGCAGGAATATGTCCACCTTTTGACTCAAATAAGGCAGCTGGATAAAGAACTAGTAAGTGCCCAGCAGCCTTCTGCCCCCTCTCAAGGACCTAGTAAGAAAAGCTCGGTCTCTCCTTCGCCCCGCCACACTTTAGCGTTAAAACCCGTGGCTGCTTTTCCAGTTACCAGGTCCCATTCTCGGGCCCCCAATTACCCCACCTCCGCCACGGCTCCACCCGATGATGATTCCTCAGATAGAGAAGCGGAGGAGGCCGATCTGCCTGAAGAAGGGGCACACACTGGAGAGGAAAATCCCCCTAAGGACGTAATTCCTCAGGCACCAACCCGCCAAAGCTATAGTAGATTAAAATTTGGGGACCTGAAAGATTTAAAGGCTGCTGTTTCTTCTTGCGGCCCTACTGCTCCCTTTACGCTTGGCCTTTTGGACTCCCTTAGTGAGGGATGGCTCACGCCAAACGACTGGTTCTCAGTCGCTAAGGCTGTCCTCAGTAGAGGAGACTATCTCTTGTGGAAAGCAGATTATTCTGATCAATGCCAAGATATGGCGCTCGGCAATGTCTCGGCAGGAGGCTCTTCCTCATCCTGGGTCTTTGCTAAATTTCAGGGTCAAGAACCATTTGATTCTAACGAGGTGCAGGCTCAATTTCCCCCAGGGCTACTTGCTCAGATACAAACCGCTGCCCTCCGGGCCTGGAGGAGACTTCCCTCTAAAGGGTCAGTCGTAACATCCCTAGCCAAGGTTCATCAGGGAGCTAGTGAGCCCTATAGTGATTTCATTGGGCGCCTCACAGAGGCAGCTGAAAAACTTATGGGAAGCGAAGAGACAGATAATGAGCTGATCCGCCACCTGGCCTATGAGAATGCTAACCCCACCTGCCAGGCCGCACTTCGCCCCCATAAGCGTGGGAAGACCCTTTCAGAATACATCCGGCTATGCTCCGATGTCGATCCCACCGCCCAAAAAATAGGGCTTGCTATAGGGGCGGCCTTCAAACAGTTTGCCATTCAACCAGTGAACAGCCAGGACAGGCTGTGCTTTGGCTGTCAGCAGCCTGGACATTTTTTAAAAAACTGTCCCAATAAAAAATCACAGCCCAGGCCTAAAACTCTTTGCCCTGAGTGCAAACAGGGCTTCCACTGGGCATCAGAGTGCCGCCAGAAGGCCAAGCCGGGAAACTTGATTCGGGGCCAGCCCCAGGCCCCGCAAAACCAGGGGATGTTCCCAGCTGCAGCCCTTCTCCCCAGTGTGGAGCTTCAGAGCTCCAGTCAATAGATTCACTACAACCAGCCACTGCAGGGAGCAATGTGTTGGATATTCCCTGTCCTGATACAGTTACCATTTGCCCCACTCAGAGTCCCGACATATTAAATTCTGGTGTAAAGGGACAAGATTTGAGCCCCCAGGTAGAAAGGGAGCTTGCTCAAGTGAACCTTGCAAGCAGCACATCAGGTTTTCATGGTTGTCTGGAGGATTTCCTGACAGTGAAGGTAAAGGCGTCGCCAATCTCTGACTCCACTCATGGAGTGCATCTAGAATCTCAGCGACAAGCAGCTGAGTGCAGGGAACAGGAAGCTATCCCGCGTATGGGATATGCAGAGCTGAGTTCTGTACCTAATGGGCATCAGGTTTTGAGCCAGGATAAAAGTAAGGAAATTTGGAATCAAAGAGTTGTGTCTATTGGTGAATTTGCACTGGCAAACCAAGCAGAACTTTGTATAAAAGGGCTCAGCTACCCTGAGAGGCCTCAGTCAGGTCAGAGGTGGAGAAAGCCTTGTCTAGTTTCTAGTCTTAATTCCAAAGACCATCAGTCAGGAACTCAGTCTGGACAACTGAATCTCAAGTTTTTTATCAGAACCTGTGGTGATATGCTATTTCCAAAGAAGATTATTCAAAAATTCAGGCTGGTACAGTTTTATTTTTGGGGAAGTGAACTTCTACGTCTAGTTCATGAGATGCCACCTCTAGGAAAACGGCTTCAGGGCCAGTGGGTACGTGGTTATTCTCCCACTCAGCAATTGCTTATTGACCCAGGAGGCACAGAGATGCCTCATTCCTGGGTGCTCACCCACTCAGCCACTACAGATGCTGAGTCTGGTGAGGGACAGAAGGCATTGTCACTAGGATACTACTGCTTGTGTGTGTGCATGGTTATGAAGCAGGTTATTTTGGATACCAGAAAAGAGCTTCCAATGAAGGCTGTAACTTGCCACATTGGTTTTTTCATTGCCCATGTGCCAGGGCTGGCAAATATCATCTCAAACTCAGTTTATGCTGTTGGTTTCTTCCCTGGTATTATGACTATGTCTCTAAATGCATCAAACACTATAGTTCAAAAATTGCTTCAGCAGCTACAAGCTGTTTTACAAAAGTGCTCTGAATTTTTTTTTCCTTTTCCTTTATTACTCTTATCTGATCTCATTCTGGTCTGACTGGATCTATGACTTGAGCACAGTTTTTTTAAAAAAAAAAAAAAAAAAGGAGGTATGCCCCGTTTGACTCCTTGTCCTTGACACTGTTCACTTTAAACCTTTTAAATTTACCTTAAGGAGAGCCATATGCAGCAGCTGAAAGGCATTTTCAGGAAAATGCACAGACTCAGGAAACTACTAATTCTCCTATGTGGATTAAAATTGACAAATTGGATAGCAGGGAGACTCCTCACTCCAGGAAAAGGCTATGTTTTTTTTTTTTTTTTCAACAGACAACCCCACCAAGAAACTTTGGGTCCCGTTTTGCATTCCATCAGGAGCCGAATTCATCTGCCTGCTTTAACTTTCAGAACTCTGCAGTTTTATAACCCTCCAAATTCCAGCCACAAGCCATCACCAAGCTGATTTCAGCTGGAAGCCACAAGGAAACCAGAGGAGGAGTTTGCATCAGAGGGCCTACAGCAAAGGCCTCTAGCTCCTCTATCATATCACAAGGCCACATTAAGAGCATTCCTTGTATCCTTCTTTTACAGGTTGTAGAATGGAAAACGCCAGGACCCCATATTTTGGATTAATAATTCTTTACTTTTACCCTTTCCTTGGAATTCACAGGTGCCTCAGTTTCCAAAGGAGGAAGGAATGACTTTTAACAGGAACACCTTCTCATTTCTCTCTAGGATATCCATTTGTATTGGAGCTTTTCCTCTGTCTCTTTATCCACAGGCGTGGAGATGTACCAAACCCCAATGGTCGAAGCCTCTAATAACTTTAAAAAGTATTTTTTCCAAACATAAGCTAGGTTGCACAGATATGACTGCTAGTGAACCTGACCAGAGAATGGCTGCATCCCTCTGCTGAAGGACTCCTGACAGAAGTTGTGATGCTCCTGTTCCAGTGCTCCCTGCCTGATCCAGTACTTCATGAAATTCATCAGACTCCTATAGCTGCTCCTCTAGGACTCATTGCTGTGACCACTACTGCTGCTGCTGCAGAAACAACTCTTCAATTTTGATCCAGACACTTCATTTCTTCAGAATGGGACTAACTGACTCTCATCATTGGTGACTTGCCTCACCCTTGGACAGTGCAGGACAATTGGACGCTTTACTACTACAAGCACTGCTCTGGCCAAGGGTCGGACTGAAATTTTACTACAATTTATAAGACTGTATTGTGTTTGGAATTGTTCCTCTTTCTATTTCAAATTTTTGTAATTTTGTAAACAGAAAAGCGGGAGATGTTGGATATCATTGGTTTGTCCTTTCCCCCTTGCCACTAGGAGCTTAGGTTTATCAGTCACATCCATCAAAGTGCTCCCGAGTCACTCCCATTCCTTTGTTTATCTGTGAGTCCTTTTCTCCCTTGCTATGAAGACTTCAGCTTTATTTGGTATTAAAGTCGAGCCTATATAGGTTCACTACCATTGGCTTGATTTGCAGGACGCTTATATCTCCGTTCAGATTCAAACCTCATCCCCCCCTAGTTCTCTACCTTGAGGATGCCGGGCTCCCAGGGATTTATTCTTGTGGTTCAGGTTGCCAGGCAAAGCACTGCAAGGGAGGGCTGATACCCGGGCCCGGCTCCCTGTGAGGTATTCCGGTATAGCATAGAGGTTGCTCCAAGACCAGGGGACTGATAGGGCCTGTGAGGAGCCCCCTGCATAGACCTGATCATCCCTTCCCTCCTCTCCCTGCAAAAATGGAGTTTTTGTGTCACAAGGGATACCGGACAATGCCTCCCCTGACCACATTTAATTTAAAACAAAACAGGGGGAGATGTAGGGAGCCATCTTACAGAGTCCGGCTCTTATCGTCTAGTCAACCGGAGGCTGCTTGGGATTCCTGTGATCTTATCATTTCACCATTTGTCTCACTAGCCAAAGGCCATGCCTGATCAACATTCTACTACTGTTCCTATGGGGGTCTAAGCATGCATACCACCCCCCTCCCACCAAGAGGTATAAGTATTGTAACTGCTGTGAATAAATCTCTCTCTCTCTCTCTCTCCTCCTCCTTCTGGCTCTGCGTCTGTTCATTCGGTTACGTCCCCTCCTTAGCCCCACGAGGGGTCCTCCCTGCGGGACAGGATGGGACCCCACAAGGAATTATTCCTAGTGGTGCCTGGGGGACCATATGGGCTGCTGGGGATTGAACCCAGGTCGGCCGCGTGCAAGGCAAATGCCCTATCCACTGTTCTATCGCTCCTTTTAAGAAAAACCATAGAGGGCTGCAGAGCTATTTTAGTAAGCTGGGTACAGGTTTTGCATGCTGGAGGCCAGGGTTTGCCCCATGGCATCACATGGTCCTTGGAGCACTGCTATGTGGCACAAAGGTAAATAAAAATAATAACAACAACAACATACGCTAGTGCTTGTCAAGAACCAGCAATACAAACATCTGATATAAAGAGAATTGCAGGCAGAGACAGCAGTTAAAAGTCAATGCTTGAGGTGGAAATTTCCCTGAGGTGTTTAAGGAACAATAACTGGATTGTAGGAATAGGGCAAAGGAGAGTCAGTCAAGGCAATAGCCTTGGGTTCATGCTAAACTCTCTAATTTGTTTTATTTTGGGGTCACTCCCTGAGCTGCTCAGGGACTACTCTTGGGTTGACACTCCCTCCAGTGCTCAGGGAGCATTCTGTACCAGGACTCAAAACCAAGGCTCTCTACAAAGCATGAGCACCAGTCCTTTGAGCTATTATGTCCCTGGTCCATGTCCCTAATTTTTATATTCTGAGAGAGGAAGACTTTTATGCAGAAGACAAGATGATATTATTTTAACAGACTCATTCTGGCTGCTACATTGAATTAATACTGCAGAGGGGGCCAGGGCAGGCAGAAGCAGGAAGCAATTAGGGTTCTTTTCTTGATACTCAGGAAAAAGAGAAAAGAATGAAGAAAGTGATTACTTGGATTTTGAGTATTTGTTTATATTTGTTTTTTGTAAAGAGTGCCATAACAACAAAACTATGAGGCACATTATTGTGGAAATTAGTATAATAGGATTTCAGTTAATACATTTTAGCTGAGTCGTAGACATTAAATGATCAAATTTTGCTAATACTAAGATTTAAATTTTAGTTCTATAAAGGATTTAATGCAATTAAATTAACTGGGAAGGGAAAATATTTACTGTATATACCCAATGCAACTCATTGTAATTTTTGCTTCATTTGAACTCTTACATTGTCTCATAAAATTCAGGACACTATTAACATTTCATTGCAGAGAGCTGGAGAGATAGTGCAGAGCACAGGGTACTTGCCTTGCATGCAGCCAACCTGGGTTTGATCTCTGGCACCCCATATGGTTCCCCTGAGCCCCACCAGCATTGATCCCTGAGAGCAGAGCTCGAAGTAAATCCTGGAACCTCCTGGTATGGCCCAAAAAACCAAAAAAACTTAATTAAGAAAATGGGGATGTAATTTAGTGGTGAGCATATATGATCCTTTGCACTTAAGAACAAATTGTTAGTTTTTTGGTAAAAGTATATTGCAAGTGTTATATTGAACAACAACAAAAGACTTTTAATTGTTTATCTGAAATTCAAATTAAACTGAGAATTCTCTCTTCCTCGCTCTCTCTTTATATATATATATATACACACATATATATACACATATATATATATATATGTATTGTGTTTTTACCCTCACACCTGGAGATACTCAGGGGTTACTACTGGCTGTGTACTCAGAAATTACTCTTGGTGGTGCTCTAGGGACTATATGGGATGCTGAGGATCAAACCTGAATCTGCCACATGCAAAGCAAATGCCCTACCCGCGGTACTATCTCTTCCAAATTGATCAGACTTTTAATATTTTTTTCTGTTTTGTATTATGACTTACCTTTCTGGTGAGGGTGGTGGAGGTGGAGGTGGAGGTATAAATTGCTTAGGATGAATGTGAGAAGCTTTTTTATTTTTGAGTAATCTTTTGGCTTTGGCTTTTAGCTTTCTTCTTCGTTGTTTGAACTTAGGCATGGTTTCTGTAGAAAAAAGTTTTACATCTTTTATTGAAGAATATATGAATATAGAAAATGAACAAATCATATAGTTCAATGAATTATCACAAAGTGAATTTATTCTTTTCTTTTTAAAAAATTCATTTATTTGGAGGGTTGGAATGATAATACATAGGGTAGGGCATTTGCCTTGCATGCAGCAGACCAGGGTTTGATCCCTGGCATTCCGTATAGTCCCTATAGCACTGCCAGGAGTAATCTCTGAGTGCAAAACAAATAAAACAAAACAAAAACCTGGTTTGTGCCCATGGATTACTCCTGGTGAGGCTTGGGAGACCATATGCAGTGCTGGGGTTTAACCCAGATTGGTCCTATGCAAGGCAAGCACCCTACCTCCTATACTATCTCTCAGGTGCCACATCCCAAATTTTAATAGCCATATCTTACATTCTCACTTAATAGTTTTCAGTCAATTAATCAATTTCCATTGCTTCCTCCCAAACATTCCCAGGCCTATCTCTGATATTTGCTTATATTAAATATTACACTTTACACTGTGAAACATTGCTTTGTTTAGTTGGTTTTGTTCTTTAGGGAGGTTGCCACCTCCTAGAAGTATTGTCCAGTACAGTAGTAGGCACATAACAAGTACGGCACATGAAGGAAAAAAAGTAGACATTTACAGAGAAGTAAGCTTTCTATTAAGAAATACATTTTTTCGAATTTTAATGTGTATGCAAATCATTGGAGGGAGAACAGTTTGTTTAAATACTTACACTAAGTTCGTCTCAGTGGAGCATAATTTTAATTTTAAACAAGTGTAATTTATGACGCAAACAATACTGGATCGTAGGCCACATCCTGAATAGCGAAGAAATAAAGGAATGTACTTAAGGAGAATAAATGCTTTGCTTCGCGACGTATATTCCAGAGTGTTAATTAAACAGGATTAGAGTGGCGCTTCAAAGCTCCCTTTCCCCGCTCCAATTCCCTTCAAAGTTCAGCCAAACTCCCCAACTCCGTTAGAAAACAAGCAGTAACGAGTCCAGCGACGGAAGATGCGAGCCCAGGTAATAAAGAAAAATCTCGCTACACTTACTAGCCTAAGAGTCCGGGAATTAGATGGAGGACCAGCAGTGATCTCTTCCTCACCTTAAAGAAAAATTCAAAATTAAAGCCTTATCAAGGAGGAACCAATTGTAGAAGAGTCTCTACTTGATTCGCCCTCCGGCGAGTGTAAGAGCACAGTATGGCTTCTGAATGGCTAAGAGGGCAGCGCCTTCCATCCAATCAAAACCAAGGCGCTATTTGTATGAATAAGTGGAAGGCGGGAGCGAAAGGGGGCGGGGCAAGAAAGCAGGAAAGGTGTGTCAAGTCTCTACAACTGTTTGTGGAAGCTTTTGTGCAACTGGTTGGCTCTTTTTCCGCTTGCGCCAATCGCAAACCCTTCTGTGGCGAGTCCAACACGCTCGGCTCCGAAGCCGAGATACGATATAGCCAATAGAAAAAAAGAAATGTATAGCGGCCAATCGTCCAGCGGCGTTTTGTGTCTCTGCCCAACAGAAAAAGGTGTTTCATCAGGAGAGGCGTTACCTAGTCGCCAATGGGCGGGCGCCGGTGAAACATTGCAGCCAATGGGAATGGGACGTTGAGTGACAGCTGTCCAATAGGGAACCTCAGTGCTGGTACGGTTGGCGGCTTAAGCGCCGCCGCGGTCTGAGGAATGTCAACTATTCAACATGGAGGCGGAGGTCGATAAGCTGGAGCTGATGGTGAGTGTAAAGTGGCAGGTTGATCCTGCTGGCTAGTTTATATTTTCCCAGTGGTCTCCAAGGTGGGACGCTACCTGGAGTCGCAGGAAACCCTGGGCGGCGTAGCGGGCTGAAGCCGACTCAATTTTTCCTCTTCGGTACCAAAGGGAGTCGCCGCCGCCTGGTCTCTTTTAACCGTCGCGGGGGAAGGGGTTACATCCGGGAAACTAGTGAGGGAAATGGCGGGAGATGCTGAGGGTGCGGGGTCTTTGGAATTTCTCGTTTCTCGCCCACCCTATCCTCCCCTCAAGAAACCGGAGCGCGTGCAGGCAGCTTTCTATCTATTTCCACCAAGATGCATGACTGGAACGACCCTCCAACGCTCCGAGAAGGCAGGAGACGGTTCACACCTCGAGAAAGGAGCGTGGAGGGCGGGGTGGGGAATGAACCGAGGGGAGCGTGGAGAATTCTCTTCGGGGCTGAGCCGCTCTCATTTTCTTCGGTGGACTGAGAAAGTCCGGGAAAGAATGCCAGACGTGCGTACGCAACTTTTAGTGGCCATGAAGCCCCTAGACCAGTTTTGGGTCGGCCTTCTTTGAGTTGGGGGCGACTGTGAAACCTGGGGATCAGAGCCACGAACCCTCTTCGGGGAGTTCTGGCGGGACTGGGACAAGGAAGGCTCCGTTGTTGCCCTGGAGTTGCCTGGTTTCATTCATTTGTGAAAGTAGCGGACCGGGACGAGTGACTGGAGAAGCGTCCCGCAGCTACTTGGCCTGTATTTGGGCGCCTAGCTCAGAGGACTGCCCTAGTTTCCTTCTACGGATCTTCCTTTCCCTCTCGCCCTGCAGTTCCCTCCCTCCCATCCCGGGACTCCCAGCGAGATCGCCCGCGCTTTTTCCTTCTCGTAGTTCCCTTGTTCGGTCGGTCACCCTTAGACCCCGCCAGGCGCATCTGTTCTTTGGATTGGCCGCTTTCCGTTCAAACAGGGGGTTAAGCTCTTCTAAGATCTTTTGCTAGAGAAATTAAGCCAGAATCTTCCTCCCTCCTTTTCCTGCCTCTCGCAGGCTCTGCTCCTTAGCTATCAGGGAGGCTTAGGGGTGCGCTCTTGCACCTGAATCCTGGGAGGCGGTTGAGCATCTGCACGTGTACCGATTCTGGAAGAAAGGACCATGCTCAGTCCCTTCCCATCCCCCCACACCTGAGGCCGATCTGTTTTCTTTATAATATTCGAGTAAATTGTAACGCCTCATTAAAATTCGATTTGAGGGTTTTCGGTGGGTTCTCTTGTTCTCAGTATAAGTTTTCTTTGTAGGGGGTGTGTAGGTGAACGGGGGGGGGGGGGGGGAGGGAAGATGGCAGCAAAGGAGGAAATTCCTCCAGTTCTCCAAGCCTGTAAAATGAACTTTAGGTTCAAATCTTTATTATTTTTATTATGAACTGTTCTAAGGATAAAACCACCACCAAAAGTTGAGTGTTTTAATTTAGTCAGTCAAAAGGCATAAATCTTAGTACTGCCATCATTTTCTTGCCCATTCTGAATTTGTTCACACTGCCATTTTCGCCTAATTAATTGTAAGATGCTAGGTGATGCTAATTCTTTTCATATCCACTTTTCCCTCCCAAGCTGGCCTTTTAATTTTGAGGTATGGTGAAAGCCTTCGTGACTGCAATAGAGGTCAGTATTTGCATTCTATTTTGTTTTGTTTATGTTTATTTTGGGCCACAGCAGAGGTGCTGGAGGTTTACTCTGTGCTCTGTGTGGGGGACTATGCGGAGCTGATCTCCCTACTTATTTTGAGGATCAGTATCACCCTCTCCTTGGATCTGTGAGTCTCGGAAAAAAAAAAAAAAGAAAATTGTTCTTTTTGGGTCACACCCAGCGATACTCAGGGGTTACTCCTGGCTCTGCACTCAGAAATTAGTCCTGGCAGTACTTGGGGGATCATGTGGGATGCTGGGGATTGAACCCAGGTCGGCCGCATGCAAGGCAAACACCCTACCTGCTGTACTAATGCTCAGGCCCTGAAAACTGTTCTTTTTCAAGGCTAAATAGTATGCACTCTCACTTATTGTTATTAATAATCAATATTGGCTCTTCAGCAAATTTCTAATTTAAGTGATGTAAAACCTGATCCAGGTCCTCAGGTGAGCTGCATGCAAGGCTAGTGTCATAGCCTCTTTATTTTTATACTATTTGGAACCTAACACCCAGGGCCTCACATAGATAATGCAGGTGGTCTAACAGTGAGGCCTAGACAGAATGGTTTGTTTTTGTACCATACCTCAATTAGTGTTGAGGGGTGGGGTGAAGTTACTCCTTTCTATGGTGCTGGGGTACCATATATATGGTGCCCAGTATTTAAACAGATCCACTGCATGAAGGCTAGCCCTCTCTCATACCCTTAACCTGCTGTATCTCTCCATCCCCTTGCCACATACTTAAAAAAAGAAAATTGCACAGTAATGCGTTTATTTTATAGAATTCTAAAAGTATTTAGATGATCAACTCAAATCTTTGGAGATCAGGTTTTACATTATTTAAATTAGGGACTTGCTGAGGAGTCAGTGTTGACTATTTAATAACAATAAGTGAGAGTGTATACTATTTAGCCTTGAAAATAAGTTTTTAAAGTTTTTTGTCGAGATTCACTGATTCAAAAAGCAAAAGAATGATTCTCTTAATTGGAAAATATTTCACACTTTCATCGTATTAATTTCTGATCAGGAAGTTACTTGTGTTTGAAGTCTACTTTTGGGGCAGAATTAAAATATTTTACTATCTGCTCCAAGATTTTTTGTTTGTTTTGGGGCCACACCTAGTGGTGCTCATGAGTTACTCCTGGCTCTGTATTCAGGAATTAACCAGGGTGGCGTTGGGGAGACCATCTGGGAGATCACGCCCACCTGGGTTGGTCATGTGCAAGGGAAGCGCCCTACCCGATGTACTATCCCTCTGGCCCTGTGTGCGCCAAGATTTGAATTTAAGTCATTCAGATTCTTAGGGCTGGAGCCATAGTGTAGTGGGTAAGGTGATTGCCTGCACTGCCTGCACACAGAGACCTGATTGGTCTCAGGTACCACAAATGGTTCCCCCACGTATGTTCTGCCAAGGAGTGATCCTTGAGCACTACTAAGGAGTGGCCCAAAGACAGAAAAGAACCAAAACAAGCCACTCATATTTTGTTCTGAGTTGAGTTTCAATCCTTTTTTTTTTGGGGGGAGGGGGAGTGAGGCCACGCCCATGGAGGCTCAGGGGTTACTCCTGGCACTATGCCAGGAGGGGCTCTGGGGACCCTATTGGATTGAACTCATGTTCACATACAAGGTAAATACCCTACCCACTCTGCTATCTCTCTGGCTTCTCAGTTTCTTAACAGTAAAAAAAAAAAAAAAAAAAAAAAAAAAAAGATATTGACTTAATGCTAAGGAAACCAGGTACTTAAATCTAAAGTGTTTCCCCTGTTATTTTAGATATCTTCAGTGTTAACTGAAATTTCACTTCCATAGTATTGTGTTTCATAGGGCTAATGCTGTTACTGTTCAGGGAATAGATTTCTTGAAAGTCTTAATATCAGGCTGGGGAAGCAGTTTAGCAGTATAGCAGTGTGTCCACTGATGAAATACACATCAGTATAGCAAGGAGCTTCCTTTGCATGCTGCCCACCTGGGTTTGTTCCCTGGCACTCCATATGGTCCCTGAGCTCTGCCAGAAGCCATCCCTGAGCGTAAGCAAGAGAAAACCCTCAGCACAGCCCCCAATCAAACAACAAAATAGTTTAGATATAAAAAGCCCTGAGGTGGTAATTGCCTTTTGCCTCACAGGGTTTACTTCTGGCTCTTTGTCAGGAGTCACTTTTGGCTGTGCTTTGGGAATTAATCTTAGATTGGCTGGTAGCATGCAAGGCTAGTGCCCTACCTGCTATACTATCTCTGTGGCTCTGTATTTTGTTTTTGAGTCATACCTGGGGGTACTCAGGGACTAGTCTTGACTCTGTGCTCAGGGAGTAAGCTTTGGAGGTGTTTGGGGGATATGGTGCTAGGAATTCAAACCAAGTTTTGAGAGATGCAAAGATGCCTTAACCCCTATATAATTTGTTCTCTCTTAAAATATTGTTTTATATTTCAATTGCTATGAGGGAGCGAATAACAAATTTCAACAGAACAAAAGTATTTTTTTTTATGAATTTGCCCTAGTAATTATAAATGGTTTTCCTAATATTCTAAAGAATTAAAATTACTCATGTTAATAGCTTAAAGTTTAGGACAGTTCAAAATTCCTTCCTATATCTGATCTTGTTTTTGTTTGAATATTAATCATATATTACTCATATCACTTTTGATATTTAAATTTCATTCATTTTTCTCTTTTTAACATTGGTGTACATGTTCTTAACTTTGGGGTGTGTTCTGTCCAAAATGGTAACTGGACTTCAGATTCTTTTCCAAATGAAGTGCCCACTGATGAAAGACACATTGTGTTCCTTTCTTACCAATTACTGCTAACGAATGCTCTGACTTTATTGCACTACTGTACTTTACAGCTAGCAGTGCAATAGTATTGTCAAAGCATCTGAGAGCAGGATGCACACCAGAATTTTGTTTCTTTTTTTTTACAGCTTTCTTCTGTGTCTGTAATTTACCAAAAATTCTGTTGCTGAAAACTAATTTCATTCTCAGAAATGTGTTTTAGAAAGTCATAATTTGGAAAATATTTCTCAGCTAGTGAAAGCTCACTATTGAAATGTGTTATGAAAAATATTTGAGAATACTTTTTATAACTAAAGTTGTTACACCTAAATTTGTCGAAATAACAAAATATTTTGTCATTTGCTTATCTCTTTCTATTATAGAGTTGAATAGGTTCTGGAAAATCTCAGATTTTAAGTCTGAAGATTAATTGGTGATAAAATAATTTTAATATGTATTTTGTATAACTTCAGCTCTTAATTGGTAATTATTTTGTGCCTTCTCAGAAATGTTTGAATTGAAAACTTAAATGTTTTTGGCAATTACAAGATAAAATAAAGTGTGAAAACACCCATTTGTTGTTGGTTTTTTGTTTCTGGCTGACACTGGCCGTGCTCTTGGACTACTCTTAGGATTGGTGCAGGGGTCGGGGCTTAGGGCTGCTCCCTCAATGGTGCTGTGGATTCAGCACAGGTCTCCTGCATGCAAGGTGTGAGCTGTACCACTAAGCCACACCACCGTTGCTAGCTTGTATATTGTAGTAGCTTTTATAAGTTCCTCTCCCCACTTAATTTGCCTAATTGTAGCTGAAAGTACTTAATCCTTTATTAATTACTAGGCTAGTCATCTACTGAAGCTAAAGATCTAAGAAATTTATCTGAGACACATTTATTTTATTTTTTTTTTGCTTTTTGGGTCACACCTGGCAATGCACAGGGCTTACTCCTGGCTCTGCACTCAGGAATCACCCCTGGCGGTGCTCGGGGGACCATATAGGATGCTGGGAATTGAACCCGGGTTGGCCGCATGCAAGGCAAACGCCCTACCCGCTGTGCTATTGCTCCAGCCCTGAGAGACACATTTAAATTAAATGCATTGACATATACTATGATGGGGCAATTAAATACCAGGTATATGGGGGCACAATAGGAAAGAGAGAGGACTTAACTTGGGGATAACTTCTTTTTTGGGTAGAGCCACTCAGCAGTGCTCAGGGACTATTTCTGGCTTTGTGTTCCAACATTGACCTCTGGTGGTGCTCAGAGGACCATATGTGATGTTGGGGATATAACCATGGTCGGCATCATGAAAGATAAGTTCCTTACCTCTCTGTACAATCTCTGGCCTTTAGTTGTTTTTGTTTGGTGTCAGAGCCAGTGGTGCTCAGGGATTACTCCTAGCTCTGCACTCAGGAATCACTCCTGGTGGGCTAGGGGAACCACATGGGATGCTGGGTATTGAATCTGACTTGCAAGGCAAGTCCCCCACCCACTGTACTCTAGCCCCTTAGAGGTTACTCTTGGCTCTGCACTTAGGGGTCATTCCTGGAGGCGCTCAGGGATATGTGAGGTTTGAGGGATTGAACCCGGAGGTCAGTTGTGCACAAGGCAAGAACCTTACCCTCTGTACTATCTGAGCTCCCACCCCATGACTTTTTTTTTTTTTTTTTTGGGTCACACCTGGCGATGCACAGGGGTTACTCCTGGCTCTGCACTCAGGAATTACTCCTGGCGGTGCTCAGGGGACCATATGGGATGCTGGGATTTGAACCCGGGTCGGCTGCGTGCAATGCAAACGCCCTACCCGCTGTGCTATCACTCCAGCCCCCACCCCATGACTTCTTACAGATGAGAGATAATCTGAAACTTAAAGGATGAGTAGGCATTATCCAGTTAAGAAAAAGGCAAATGTTCCAAGCAGAGAAAGCAATTTTTCCATTCTTGGGAAAATCCAAAAATGAGAGGTGTTGCACAATTGGAAACTGAATGGTTTGGTAGGGTGTTGAGACTGAGCAGCACTAGTTTTTAGGGGCTGGTGATATAGAAAAGTAGTTAAGATACATGCCTTGCATATGGTCAATCTGGGTTTGATTTCTAATTCTGAACACTGCATAGTCTCCAGATATCACTAGGTACAGCCCTGGAGACCTTCCAAGCCCTCTTGGTGTGACCTGGGTGGTCCCTGGTATTATAGGGTACTCAGCAGCTCCACTTCTTTGGACACTTTGACCTGCTGCCCCCTTTGACCGATGATTGCTGGGGGTAGCCCCTGGACTCCTGAGCATCACAAAGGAGCCCCAGGATCACTTCATCTCCTCTCCGCCACGCCATCCCCAAATATTAGCTTAGGACCCTGAGCCATCTCCCTAATGGGGGAGGTCATGACCCCAAATTTAATTCCTGGAACCCTTTTGCCTTCCAATACCTGTCATTGCTCTGGTGACTCCAGCACTCCAGACCTGAGCAGTATGTCATCACAGGGTTGGAACATCAAAAATCACAGACTTCAAATGCCAGCTGAGCAGTCGTCCCAGGGTCCCCTCCTGTATGTACTTTTATTAACCTGCTTTGGTTTTTGTGGACCAAGTGTGAGATTAGTACACCAATGGTCACAGGTCTTCCAGTTCATGACTCTCCTGAAAAATTCAAGTTGGTACACTGCTATAAACAGGGAAGGCAGGCAGGCACAGTAGGATGCACAGACAGAAGCAAGGAGCTAAAAGGAAGCCCCTCTATACAGTGGCCTGGCATTATACATATTACAATCACCCACTAGTTTCTGCTATCCAACTAATTATACCTTATGAGATCATCTGATTGGAATAGCAAATCTGGTTGCAAATGAGAGTGTTGATTGTGGGTCAACCAATCAGAAATGCAAGATGACGTCATCTGTCCTTATGCAAATAAAGTCTTTAGGATGATCAGTCAGCTCTCATATGCAAATTTTAAAATGTAGTATGGTCCACGAGATAATCCACCAGAAACCTGGCCCCGAAGCTCTTTCTATTTCCTGCCTACTTCTTCGCTAACAGTACCACATTAAAGAAAAACAACAGGGGCAGGAGCGATAGTACAGCGGGTAGTGCGTTTGCCTTGCATGTGGCCAACCTGGGTTCAATCCCCAGCATCCCTATATGGTTCCCTGAGCACTGCCAGGAGTTAATTCCTGAGTGCACGAGCCAGGAGTAACCCCTGTGCATCGCCTGGTATGACCCAAAAAGCCAAAAAAAAAAGAAGAAGAAAAAGAAAAACAAAAGCAGACTAACTTCTCAAGTAGGAAACGTACAGTGTGTGTATGTATGTGTGTATGTGAAGGGGGTGGGTGTGGGAAGGTGGGCTCTGAAACCAGGTATGGAGCCCAGCAGGGCCTCTCACATGCAGAGCAAGTGGTCTGCTGCTGAGCTACACCCCCAGCCCAGCAGATTTTTGTTTTGTTTTGTTTTGGGGCCATACCCTGATAGTGAAAGAGTGATTTCTGAGGGCATATAAGTTCTTCCTGGCAGGACTCGGGAGATATGCCTTGCTGGGGATTGAACCCAGGTTGGTTGGTGCATGCACTGTATTCAGGTGCACTAATCCCCCAACTTTTCTTTATGTGTGAGCAAGCATATTTAATGACCCATGGCAGTTTTCTCCTTTTATCCCCATTACAGATTACCACAAATCAAGGTCCTATGAACTTGGGCCCACATTCAGTAAATCTGTATTTTTCAGACAGCTCTTTCCTATTGTATTACCTGTTCTAATTTGCTTTCCTGCTGTATCACCTGAACTAATTTCTGGTTCATAATGCTCTCTAATTTTGGTTTTTACACTATTTATAATTCTCTAATTTAATGGGGTTGCAAATCATGGTAAGAATGCAAATATTCCTGAAAATAGAATAGTATATATCACATCATTAAAATATTTTAAAAATAGAGAAAAGTTGTTATATCATGTTTATTAATATGTTTATTTCACAGAATAATAATTTGTGCTAATCTTTAGTTCCAGAAAGCTGATTCTGATCTGGATTGCATTCAGTACAAGCTGGAATATGAAATCAAGATTAATCATCCTGATTCTTCAGGCAAGGTAATCTGTAAAATAAATCTATTTTTAGCAGAATCATAGAGATTTCTGATAAATCTATAATTTATAGAGCCTTAAAACTTGGGGGGGCCAGGGAGTTGAGCCACACCTGACAGTGCTCAGGGATATTATTGGCTCTGTGCTCAAAAGTTAACCCTGGCAGTTCTCTGGGGACCAAAAGTAGTGCCTGGTCAAACTAGGGTCAAATACTTGCAAGGCAAAGAAAAGGCTTACTGCTAAAACTATCTCTTCAGCCCAGAATCTTAAAATCTTTGTGATATAAGGTTGGTCACAACCTGATTTGATTATATAAGTGATATGATTATTACTTTAGTGTTAATTACTATCTCTATAATTTACTTCCTATCTCTGCATTTGCTATCAACATTTAGTGGAGTGGAGGGGGCAGGTTGGTCCACACCTGGCTGTCTTCAGGACTTACTCCTTGCTTTATGCTTATGAGTCATATTTAGTGGTTTGGGGGACTTTATGCAGTATTGGGGATAGAGCCCAGGTCGACTGTGTGCAAGGCAGCACCTTAACTGCTGTACTGTATCTGGCCCTAAATATTCCAAATAAGTGGAATCAGTCAGTATATGGATTTTATGTCTCAATATGTTTGAAAGTTTTACTCAAGTTATCTTGTGAACCAATACCCTTTTTCTTTTTTTTATGGTTTTTTGGGCCATACCTGGTGATAGTAGGGCCTGATTTACAGCTCAGTGCTTAGCGGTTGCTACTTGCAGTCCTGGGGACCTTGCTGTGTGGGGCATGGAACCTAGTGAAGAACCCACATGCAAAATGTGTGCTCCAGGCATTTGAGCCATCTCTCTGGTATACCTCATTTCTTTTTAATAATATTCCTCTGTATGGCTGTACCACATTTTTTTCTTTTTTAGGGGAATAGGGCAGGGTTTTGGCCACATCTGTGATGTTCAAGGTCTCTTTCTGGCTCTATGCCCTCGAGTGACTCCTGGTGGTTCTTGGAACACCATATGTGGTACCTCGAATTGAACCAGGATTTGTCTCATGCAGGGCTAGCACCTTAACATCCATACTATCTCTCTAGTCCCTATGCCATGTTTTCTTATTTATCACTTAATAGATATTTTGGCTATTTTTTTGGTTTTATTTTGGGGCCACACTCGGCAATGCTCAGGGGTTACTCTTGACTTTGCACTCAAAAATTACTCCTGGTAGTGCTCAGGGGCCATATGAGAGGAATGTCAGGGGTTGAACCTGGATCGCCGTGTGCAAGGCAAATGCCCTATTTGCTGTACTATTGCTCTGGCCCCTTGACTATTATTATAGTTTATATACTGTTATAATATTATAATGCTATTAAATATGTATGTACTGAATATTTAGTACATACAGTAGATTTGCTAAGCAGAATTGCTGACCAGCTGATAACTTGATAATATATGTATTTGTTGGGTCTCTCCAGTAGTGCTGAGTACCTTGGGGGCCACTGCCAGTGACACTTGGCCTGGTGGTACAGGCCTGTTGCTCAGTCCCAGTAGAGCTTGATGCAGTTTGACTGGCGATGCTTAGGAGCACCAGGGCTACACCTGATGATGCTGGGTTTGGGAGGCATATGGGCATGCTAGGTGGGGGGTGGTCCTGGTTATGAGGGACATGCAGTACTTTGAATATGTAAGACATGCTTCCACCTCTTTGAACTATTTTGTAATTCAGCTTGGTAGTTTGAGAAACTGCTAAACTGTTTTTCAAAGCACCATTTTATAGTTATATACATAATATATAACAAAAATGTTTCTCATTTTCCAGTTTTCAAGTAATATATTTATGTAACTATTGTGATTGATCTTCGCAACATTAAAATTTTTCCAAAATAAAATTACCATTTAAACAATAATTCCCCTTACCTCCATTTTCCTACTCCCTGGAAACCACCATTCAACTTCTCCCCCGACCTCTTTTTCTGCATTTGACTATTTTAGGTGCTCATGTAGATGGACTCGTGGTATTTTTTTTTGTGTGTGTGTGACTTGCATATTTCACTTACACAATGTCCTCAATGTTGATGACAAAGCATATGTCATCATCAAAAAAAGTTTCCTTTTTTAAGGCCGAATAATATTTCATAGTACATTTATACCACCTTTTTTGTTGTTTTATTTGTTCTTTGGGATATTCATGGTGGTACTTTCAGGACCTTATGGTCATGCCAGGGATTCTTTCTGACTTTGCTCAATAACTTTCTGACTTTGCTCAAAAGAATCACTAAATCAAGAATCACTAATCAACTTTTTAGGTTTGGAAAGAAAACCATTATTTTAACCTTTATAAATTTCACTAACATCAATCGTAATTATTGTATATGTATCAAATAATATAAAAGCAAATAACCAGTTACAGCAACTTTTAATGCTTATTTAAGGTTGGGTTGGAGAGGTAGGGTTATTGCCAGTATGCAGCGGATTCAGGTTCGATTCTCAGCATCCCATATGGTTCCCTTGAACATTATCAGGAGTAATTCCTAATTTTATTCCTAATTTTAGAGCAAGGAATAACCCCTGAGCATCCCCAGGTGTGGCCTCCAAACAAAACGTATAAGCTAGTAGTTGTATATTCATTAAATATTTTTTTAACCATTTAAGTGTTTGTGTATATGTGTGTGTATTTGTACTTGTGTCCATATACATACATTAAAATTTTGTTTAAGTGCATTATCTTTTCTTTTTGTCTCTCCTTGGACTTAAACCCAGGAATTCATACATACAAGGCAAGTGCTCTAATGCTGAATCACACCCCTGGCCTGTATTATCTTTTTCTCATACCATTTGTGATTTAGTGATTGTCAATGATTACATCCCCCCCTCCCCCCCCCCCCCGTGCCCCCATGGTTTCTGGGCCACACAAGGGATCATGCCTATTGTTGCTCAGGGGACCATGTGTGGTGCTAAGGGATTTAACCTAGGTCAGTTGCATACAAAGCAAGTGCTGGACCCACTGGACTAGCTCTTTGACCCCTGGTTGTCAATAATTCTGAATGAAAATCTAGATCTGAAAATACGACATTTTGTAAGCTCCTATTGTTTCAGAATAATTTTGTGTGCATTTCTCCTATAGGTTTAAAAACTTTATTTTTAAATAGGAAATAGGCATATTCACCACAGGTGAATACAGAATCTTTATTGTTTCTTTTTGTCGGAACTAACATTGGCCTTCATTCTGTTTTTGCATTCCTTTTTGTTTTCTTGAGGTCATTTTCTTTTTCTATGACCTGTGTTTTGCCAGTCTATGTTTGGGCTCATTTTTCTTTGTATAATGCAAGGAATCATAAGTTATGCTAAAATTAATTGTCTTCCCATCATCAAAATGGGTTTAGAATCCAAACATAAAGAAAGATGAACCTAGGTGGGGGTAGTCTTGTATGTTTTAGCAAATGTGTCTTCTCTAGGAGAAGGACATTGGTAGTAATTTGTTTCTGCTGAAGTCCAGGAGTGTGGAATGGTTCCTTAATATCCTGGTCCACTAGTTACTATGTTGCTCATGATAAGTCTTCCTATTTATCACTGAAGGAAAAGAGTGGGTGGTTTTAGAGTCCATATCCCTTGGAGATTCTTTTGTTTAGTAGCACAGCTAAGGGCACTGTTTCTGTTAGTTTCTTTCAAATGACTTAACTGAAGATTGAGATGTTAAGGAACAGAAAGTTGATGGTATAAGGGGCTGGAGCGATGGTACAGTGGGTAAGGACCTTGCCTTGCACACGGCCGACCCAGGTTTCATTTCTGGCATCTCAGATAGTCCCACAAGCCCTGCCAGGAGCAGTCCCTGAGTGCAGTGTCAGTAGCCAGCCCTGATCACCTCCAGGTGTGACATAAACATCAAAAATAAATAAATTGATGGTAGAATATGTTTTAATTTTATGTTATTTTCTTTGGGATCAGACTTAGAGCCTCAAACATTCAAAGCATGTACTCCAACACTCAACCGTATCCCTGGCTTGTAGCTTAATTTTCCCTTTCCATGATTTAATATAGATTAATTTTCTCCTGATGTAGAAAAATCCAGTTACGCTCTTAAAGGAATTATCAGCGATAAAGTCTCGATATCAAACTTTACATGCACGCTTATCAACGGCTGCACTTGAGCAGAAAGAGACCAAGAGCCGCATTTGTGCCACTTTGAATAAAACTATGACTATGATACAAGAACTACAAAAGCAATCAGACTTGGAGGTGAGGCCTTCAATTTATAAGTTGGAATTTTTAACTTTGAAATCCATAGTAACTTCTATTTTGAATTTAGCAATTTAAATTGTTGATAGAAATTAGATTTTCTTGATTCACTGAGGCTGTAGCTCCTATGTCCTTTTATTTTAAAACAAACATGTGGACTTGGTAGGTTATATAACGATGACAGAAGAGAAACTTACTAATAATGTGTGTGTGTGTGTGTGTGTGTGTGTGTGTGTGTGTATACCACATTTTATTTTATTTGGGCCATACCCAGTGTACTCAGGAATCACTCCTGGCTCTGTGCTCAGGTATTGCTCTGACTGTAGTACTCATGTATTTAGTTGTGCTTGCCAGGGGTTGCACATCAGATTATGGTGCTCACTCACACACTCTCCCAAAGTGCTTGCCAAAGTGCATTCTTTTAGTCCCAATCATTGTGTATATCCAGTTTGTAGTATTTACTGGGAGGTCACGATGGTGTTCACATATGTGCTGCCCTGGGTTTGATTCCCAGCACCACATATGGTCCCACTGACCTCCCCAGGACTGAACCCTGAGTGCAGAGCCAGGAGTAAGCCCTGAGCATAGCTGGTGTGGCCTTAAAACAAACACAAACAAAAAGATGCCTTGATGATGTCATGGAGAGATGAATACTAGAGGAGGAAAAACACATAAAAGGGGGTTAGGGAGGCTAGGGAGATAGCTTCGAGTGGTAGAGCACATGTCTAGCATGTTATAGTCATGCACTATCCTCAGCACTATGTAGGCCTTCTGATAATTAAATAAAAATTCAGTTCTTCATTAAATGAATTACTTGTTGGACAATACAGATGTATAATATTTTTAGCATCACAGAATGTTCTATTGGACAATGCTGCCCTAGAGATTCTGATTTTGTAGGTATGGGGTGTTCCAGATTTGGTAGTCTCTCTAGAGGTGACCTACATAGGTTGGCATATTTGTAACTGAGTGAGTCTTCAATTTGTAGCTCTTATTTTCATGTAAACCTTTTTCAGTCAGTGTTTTGTTAATGCAATGTGATGGCATCATCTAACTTGTATCTTGTTTTCCTTTTGATTTTTTTCCTTTCTTAAAAAATAAGGGGCTGGGGCTGGAGAAAGATAGTACAGGGATTAATAGATAGGCTGATCCTGATTCAGTTCCTAGTTCAACTCCTGAGCACTGCCCAAGAGTGACTCTCAAGAGCTCAGAGCTGTGTGTGGTGCAACCCCCCCAACCTATAGCCCCCAAAACTGAATTTATTTTTATAAATCCACCACAGTAGATATGTGGTGTCGGGTTGAACTCAAAACCCTCTGCATACTAGGCATATGTACCACCTGAGCTTTCTCCCTGAGACTTCCCTTTTGGTGAAAACTGCTGTTTGTTGTTTTACTAACTTCTTAGGTTCTATCCCTAATAACCCTGTGCCTGAGGCAAAGTTGATGCTAGCCTCAGTTTCTAGAGTGTGTCTGACTGGCAAAGGAAAATGATGCTTCTTTGAACTTGATTGGTTTAGGAATGATTTTGTAAGCCAAGACATGTGAAGAAAGTCTGGAAGTAATTAGTAGGAGTTCTCTCACTGTTGACAAGAGAAAATATGGGAAGAGAAAACTATTTCTTATAAACATTTTGTCTAGCTGTGATTCCTAACACGGCTAGAAACATTTTCCAGTGACCTTGAAAATATATCAACTATAGAGGATACCAGTGCCTAAAGCCAGATAAAAACTGAGTCCTTACGTTGCTGAGCTGTCGAATAGAACTGCTGCAAAGGCTTGTTCTTTTGTATTTATTTTGCAATGATTGTAGATTTTTTTTTTTTGGATTTTTGAGTCATACCTGGCAATGCACAGGGGTTACTCCTGGATCTGCACTCAGGAATTACCCCTGGCAGTGCTCAGAGGACCATATGGGATGCTGGGAATCAAACCCGGGTCGGCTGCGTGCAAGGCAAACGCCCTACCCGCTGTGCTATCACTCCAGCCCCAATGGTTGTAGATTTTTATTTCTCCATTCGACAAGTACTTATTATTTCCAAATAAGTTTAATGGTCCTCCATAATTTAGGGTAAGTCCCTACTTCTGAGGAAACTCTCAGACTATAATTTATGAAAATACTTTGAAAATATAATTCAAATGTGACTTCTGTGGTTCTATTAAATTGTAGTCCTTAAATTGTTTAATTTCTTGGCCTTGTTTTTTCAAGTTAATGTCAAGTTCTGTTTTGTCAAACAACAACACACCTTGTAGAGAGAAAGCCAAGTATCTGTTTTCTCCCACCCCTCCTAAATTTGCAATCACATGCCTTCTAAGAGCTTATGAAACCCCAACTGGCATAAGGAAGCAGAATACTAAATCAAGCAGCTGTTAAAGGATTTTGAAATCTTTCTTTTGTGCTTATTTTCTAGTTGTCACCACTGACTGAAGAAGAGAAAGCTGCAGCAGAGCACTTCAAATTTTCCGCATTAGTCTGATGAAGAAATGGACTTACAAAAGGAGACTCTATGGCAAGAAGTCAGTTCCAGAGAGATGTGGGATACTGCTGTCTTGTTAGCATCTGGTTACTAGAGGAAGGATTATGAAGACTGGGCTCATGTGATTGGACAGCGATGCCCTGACAACAGAGGGGACTATAAGGGCAGATATAATGATTGGTTGATAAGATGGGATGGCAATAAAAGAATTAAAAACATCTGTTGGGGGGGCTAGAGTGATAGAACATCAGGTAGGGCGTTTGCCTTGTATACATCTGACCCAAGTTCAATCCCTGGCATTCTGTATGGTAACCCGAGCACCACCAGGAATAATTCCTGAGAGCAGAGCCAGGAGTAATCCCTGAGCATCACCAGGTGTGACCCAAAAAGCAAAAAAACCCAAAACAAAACAAATAAAAATATATGTTGGGCCAGAGCCATAGTGCAGTGGGCAGGGCCTTGCACATGCCTTACTGGGGTTCAATCTCTGGCATCCCTATGGTCCCCTGAGCACTGCCAGGAGTGATCCCTGAGCACAGAGCCAGGAGTAAGCACTGAGCACTGATGCATGTGGCCCCAAAATAACCCTCTACACAACACCCCCCAAAATAAAGTACAGTGCCAGAGAGATGCCATAGCAGGTAAGGCACTTGTCTTGAGTGTGGACAATGCTGGTTTGATTCCTGGCATGGCACTTGGTTCCTCAAATACTGCCAGGGGTCACTACTGAGCACAAAGTCAGGAGTAAGCTCTGAGCACATCTGTGGCCCCAGCCACAACACGACCACTCCATTTAGTTTTTATACACACACACACACACACACATCTTGTCATTTCAGGCAAAGAAGTCTCAACATTATATTGTATTTGTTCTTGTATGATTGGTATATTGCTCAGTCAAATGAGCATTCTTTGAAAATTAAAGGCTATGAAAAAATTGTATTATAGATTATACATTGGAAGGGTAATTTTAATTGTAGATATGGTCGCATTATTAGTGATACTGACACTACTAGTATGTAAAAAGTGGTTTCCTATAAACTTATAAACTGGCTTAACTGACACATTTTACCCCCAATTTTTTCACTAAGCTAATATTTTTAATCATGAGCTCTGTGTTTAAATGCTAATACTATTTTAGGCTGTCCTTCCTTGTTGCATATTAATATTTTTATCAACCTGAATTATATATTTTTTGTATAAAAATGCCAGAAATGCACCAGCAACTACTAGCCAATTATACATTATATATATAGTGTGTGTGTGTATATACTTCCTATTTTCAAATAACTCAGTGATAAGGCCTTTGTTCAAAGTAGGGATGTTAATAACAGGGTTATTTATAATAGTACAGCCACACAATCAAATAGTAGATTCATAAGAAGGTTATTTGACTAGTATCTGTCTGTGCACTAAGAGATCAAGTTATCCAGGGAGACAATACAGTTACCTGTATGGAGTTTGCTTTGCACTGACCTGGATTCAACCCACGGCACACCATATGGTACTCTGAGCCTCCCCAGGAGTGATCCCTAAGTGCTAAGCCAGGAATAATCTCTGAGTACCTGGGTTTGGCCCACGCCTCACTGCAACCGCCCTAAATGGTCTTTGAAGCCACATAATTAACCCTGTGGTACACTGCCTTGAATCCCCTGGATCCTAGCCTGGCTGCACAGTGTTCTTTCCTTTATGGGACTCTCATATTTGCTGAATAAAACTGTTACTTTTAAAAAATTCTCACCTTGGGCTGGAGCGATAGCACAGCGGGTAGGGCGTTTGCCTTGCAAGCGGCCGACCCGGGTTCAATTCCCAGCATCCCATATGGTCCCCTGAGCACCACCAGGGGTGATTCCTGAGTGCAGAGCCAGGAGTAACCCCTGTGCATGCCAGGTGTGACCCAAAAAGAAAAAAATCTCACCTTGTGACCCTGAGAAAAATTAAAGTGCCTCAGGCTGTTTGGAAGCACAATGAAAGTAAATTAATGGGTTTGGCACTTAGTAATTCTTCCATACAAAAAAATTTTAAAAATGAGGTATTGAAATGACTAGGACAAATGCACTGGAAGCTGAATATGCAGATGATAGAACAATGTTTTTACTTAGAGGGCTGGAGAAAGAATACAGAAGGTAAGGCATTTACACATAGCTAATCCAGTTCAATCCCTGGTACTTCATATGTCCCCTCTGAGCCTCACCAGGAGTGATCCCTGAGGACAGCCAGTTGGTCCTGTGCATCACTGAGTGGCCTAAAAACAAAAAAGTTGTGATGTGGGGCTGGAGCAATCGCACAGCAGATAGGGCATTTGCCTTGCATGTAGCAGACCGGGTTCGGTTCCCAGCATCCCACATAGTCCCCTGAGTACCTCCAGGAGTACTTCCTAAATGCAGAGACAGAAGTAACCCCTGTGCATCGCCAGGTGTGACCCAAAAAGCAAAAAAAAAAAAAAAAAAAAAAGTGATGTGGAGAGTGTAGTACAAGGACAAGATTAAGGCACTTTCCCAGCATGCAGGACTCCTGTTTGATCTCAGGCATCACATATAGTTCACTGAGCACCATAAAGCATGTGGTTCAAGACCCAAAACCAAAAAAGATGTTATAATTCATAACATAGGAATGGTATGCTCGTAAGAGGAAATCATGCAGTTTTCTGCAAGATGAATGGAATTGGAGTGCACTCATGTTAAGTGAAATCAATTTAAAAAAGAATACCATGATCTCATCACCAGTGGGCTGGAGTGATAGCACAGTGGGTAGGGTGTTTGCCTGGTACGTGGCCTACCCCAGGTTCGATTTCTCCGACCCTCTCTGAGAGCCCGGCAAGTTAGGGAGAGATTCTCGCCCCCACAGGCAGAGCCTGGCAAGCCAAATTCGAGATGCCAGACAGTAACAAGTCTTACAATGGAGACGTTACTGGTGCCCGCTCCAGCAAATTGATGAGCAACGGGATAACAGTGATACAGTGATACATATGGAGAACCAAGGCAATTGACAGGATCCAATGACAGCTGGCTCACAAAACTGACTACTATGTAGGGAGATGCGGGGAATGAATGAGGAGGGCTAGTAGTAACAGGTGGACACTGGCCAAGGTTCTTGGGCACGCTGGTGTTGGTGAAGACAGGCTGCGGTGTACATCAAAACCATAAACGTGAACACCGTCTGAAGCATGTGACCTCCCCCATAATTATAATTAAGGCATGCACTCAGAGAACACGGATTTCCTGCGTCCCACGCTGGAAAGGGGCGTGGCTGGGGCGTGCGCTTTCCCCAAGCACTCCCCAAGCGCCAGTATTTGGGGTGCACAGGCTGCAGAGCAGAGGGGACGCCGCCCCTCTCCCGCGCGAGGCCCGGGCAGCGGGCCTGCAACCCTGCGGCAGGCGAGCGCCCAAGTCTCGTGCGCCCTCCCGCACCGCGCGAACTGGGCGCCCGCCCCTCCGCTCGGCTCCCCCGGGGCCCTGCCGCCCCGTGCGCATGCGCGCCGCGCCTCCCGCGCCCCTGGTTACCGTTGGTGTTTGCGAATTCCCCGCTGCACCTTCCTCGCCGAAACCCGCGCCGCGGGGCCGGCCTCCCGCCCCGTGCCATAGGCGCGCACCCGCGTCACGTGGACCGAGGCTTCCTCGCGGGTGGAGGCGTGCGGCCACCGCTCGGCCGCCCACTGCGCCGCGAGGCGGGCGCGCGGAGTGAAAATGGCGAAGTGGGGCTAGCCGGCGCCGACCCTGACGCGATGGGGCGCGCAGGTGGGCCGGGCGGCGGCGGAGCCCCCTGACGAGGGCCGGCGGGCGGTCTGCGCTGCGCGGCGGTTGGACCTGGCGACCTCGCGCCGGCGGCTGAGAAGTCGGACCACGGACTCCGGGGCTCGCCGAGGGCCCCCTCGAGAGCCGGAGGCGATGGATGAACTGAGCGTGGAGGTGAGGGCAGCCGGGCCGAGACCCCGCAGCCGGCTGCCAGCCGTGGGGGCGGGCGCGGGCGGGCTGCGGGGCGGCCGGCCGCGGGTCCCGGGCGTTCTCCGGCTGGCAGCATGGCTGGCACCCGCACCCACCCTCTGGGTTTTTTTTTTTTTATTTTTTTGCAAAGTACCGCCTGTGCAGGGCAAAACTGCAGATTCATCTGATGGACGTGCTTTTGTGAGTCGCCGCCGGCTATTTATTTTTATTTATTTATTTTTGTGAGTCCGAAATCTCTTCCTGGATGGGAATAATCATTCCTTTTTAGTGGAACCTGCAGACCCTTCTGCCCTTTCTAGGTTGAAGGGAGGATATCTTATTATTACTAGTTTTGCCCCCCCCCCCCCCCCCCCGGCGGTGCTCTGGGTTTGATCCTGGCTTGACGATCGGGGATCATCCCTGGCAGTTTGGGGGGCGGGGGTGAGAACCATATGTGGCACAGAGGCTCGAACCCGCGGTGCAAGGCGGGAGCATTATTATTATCATTAGCATTATCCCGGAGCATATATACTTAACTATCCCGTTCAATAAAACTAGCTATTTTTATTTATCTAGTCTAAAGCTGTGGTTACAAGAGATTGGGATACTTATGTAAAGTCTTGGAACATTAAAAAAGAAAGGTACAATAATGGCAAATTTTAATCTTCCAATGCAGTCAGTGGTGTTAATGTTATCTCCCAGAGTGTGCATCTTCCAGCTTTTCAGCAACAAACATCTGACTAATTTTCTCCTTGCTTTCTCATATGAGAAGTGTTACAGAGATAACTTTTACTTGGTTTTAGGAGAGTTTCATTTTCTTGCAAGGTAGTGGTGGTACTAAGAACAGTTTGATTTTATGTTTTCTTGACACTTATTTCCTTATTGATCTGTCTGCGGTTTTGCAAAGGCAAATACTGTCCTTTCTGTTTACATATTTTTCCCAAGGCTTTTATTATGTTACCACCAAAATTATCCCTAAGGGAAGATTCTAAGGCTCAAATTAGGGGTTAATTTAAGCATCAAGAAATTTGGGTTTCTGGACTCGAGTTTTTTTATCAGAGTACATTGCCACTAGGATACATATCTTTTAAAAAAGATTTATTTTCATTTTTTAATTTTATTTATGTAATTTTGGGTGAGACCACACACAACTGTGCTGAGGGCTTACTCCTGAGTAACAGGGTCATTCCTGACAGGGTTCAGAGGACAAGATGGGGTACTGGGGGATTCAACTTGGTTTGCTTCAGGCATGGCAAATGCCCTTACCCCCTGTAATATCACTGAGATCTCTAAGGTTTACTTTTTTTTTTTTTTGGTTTTTGGGTCACCCACCTGGTGATGCTTAGGGATTAGTCTTGGGTCTGCACTCAGGAATTGTTCCTGGTGGTGTTCAAGGGGTTGTATGGGATATCCAGGATAGAACTTGGCTTGGCTCCATGCATGGCAAGTTTCCTTAACCCTTGGACAATTTCTCCAGCCCCTAACAATTTGTTTTTATTTGTGAAAGTATTGTAAATCATTTCCTACTTTGTAGAAATTGTAGGGGAAAAAAACATAGTTCATATAGTTTGTCCTATCATAGTGTCTGCCTTTTATCTTTCTGTTGTACATCACAAGCATTTTTTAGGTATTATACATTTAAAAACTTTGTGAATTTATAATCTGATTAACTGTGATTATTTAGTTAGCATTTGTACATTGGGACTGTGCCCCTTTTTTTTGGGGGGGGGTCACACCCGGCAATGCACAGGGGTTACTCCTGGCTTTGTGCTCAGGAATTACTCCTGGCGGTGCTCGGGGGACTGCTGGGAATCGAACCCAGGTTGGCCGCATGCAAGGCAAATGCCCTATCCGCTGTGCTATTACTCCAACCCCTGTGCCCACATTTTTGCCATTACAAAGACTCGTGAAAATAATTGTGCATAATTCTACACTTTATATTCTTTACTTATAATAGGACCATTGTTAAGCTTAGGTAAAAGGAAAAACTTACTTTAGGAGATGTTCTGGGGTGCCCTGAACCTTGCCTAACCGAGTCCTAATATGGAATACAGTTAAGAAGATGTTAGGAGCTTGAAATGAATGTAGTTGTCAAGTTAATTATTTTAAGCATGCTTTTTACTGTTGATACAATGGCCTTTATGTCTTTTATTATTTTCAGAGCATTGCTGAGGTTTTCCGATGTTTCATTTGTATGGAGAAATTGCGGGATGCACGTCTGTGTCCGCATTGCTCCAAGCTTTGTTGTTTCAGCTGTATCAGGGTAAGTGGTAATTCTTTTTACTCACATTTAGTATATCTAGAATATATTGTAGAAAACAACAATTTAGTTTGTACATGTTGGGGTTTGTAGCTTTTAAAAAATGTATTTTAAATGAATTCTTCTGTTTTTGTTTTTGGACCACACCCGCAGTGGCTGCTCCTGCTGGTAAGGAGGGTAACTCCTATGGTTGAGATTGAATGTGTACCTGGGGTTCCTGAACTCGGGGACCCCAAAGCTCTGGCATGTAAAGCTGTACACTAATCCTTTGAGGTTTCTTTCCCACCTAGTGCAAGTGTTTTGATAGCAAGACCATTGGTGGTGAATAAACATCAAATGCTAACTGCCATGAATATCTATTAACCAGTGTCCAGTGAAAGTTTAGTGTGTTTGCCGTCTTAAAACACTGTACATTTAACAACTACTTGTACATAAAAAAAACATAGAATGTGACTAGTACCTAAAGAGAGTAGAAATGAGGGCCAGGAGGACTCGTCCATGGTAGGAGGTTTGCCACAAGTAGTGGATTGGGGAGGAGTGGAGGGCAGTTAGGACAGAGAACGGATCACTATGATAATGATAGTTGAAAATGATCACTCTACAAGAACTGAGTGCTGAAAGGAGGTAAAGTGATATACATGTTATAACCTTTCAGTCAGTGCCTTTATTGCAAACCACAAGAGAGAAAGAAGGGTGTCATAGAGGCAGGCTGGGAGATGGTGGGAGGGCCACCTGGGGGGACATTGGTGGTGGGAAATGTACACTGGTGAGGGTGTCAAACATCCTATGATTGAAACCTAATCATGAATAATTTTGTAACTAGGTTTCTCATGGTGATTAAGTAAGAAAAGGGGGATAAAAATACAATTGCTTCTAAAGTGAAGGGCTTTTGTGTATTTATTGAAGAATGAATAGTGTCATAAAGATGCCCTAACACAATGCTGTGATGCAGGATGAGAGTTTAGACTTGATGATGGGGCAAGGGATGTGGCACAGTGGTAGGACATATGTTAAGACTCTACAAGTCATTAAAAAATTAAAAAAAAAAAACCAAACTGTACCAGAATTGAACCTTCATTGACTGTGTGAAAGGCAAGCTCCCTCACCCACTGAACTGTATCTTCCCCCCGCCGGGTCATACTCAGCTATATGCACAGGGGTTACTCCTGGCTTTGCACTCAGGAATTACTCCTGGTGGTGCTCGGGGGACTATATGGGATGCTGGAAATCAACCCAGGTTGGTGCTTGCAGGGCGAACACCCTACCTGCTGTGCTATCACTCCAGCCCCTGAACTGTATCTTACGCCCCGATTGTGGTTAATTGTTGATTCTGGATCTAGACTGCAGTTTTGGGGAGGATAAGAGGGAGTCCCCAGAGCAGTGTTCAGGATGAGGTGAGAGGGCCTTTGAGATTCTTGGCATCGGCCAGCAGTGGAGGATGTGCTTTGGGTCGTGTAGTGATAATTACCTGAGCCACCCCAGGCATGCGTGGGGGAGGGGCAAACCTCCTGGGCTATGTCACCAGGCTTGGGGACCTCCAGGGCTGCACCCAGTGATGCTTGAGGGACCATGTGGTGCCATTTCAGTTGCACCCAAGGCCTGGGCTCTGTGCTATCTCTCCTGCTCTGGAAGCCAGTCCTCCCCCCGTTTGATTTGGAGCCACACCTGGCAGTACTCAGGGGCAAGTCTGGCTCAGTGCTAGGGAGTGATTGCTGGCAGTGCTTGGGATTGATGCTGCTAATAACAGCCCTTGGTTAAGACACTTGCCGTTGACCCAGTTTGATCCCTGGCACTATGTTTTGTCCCTCAAACACTGATTAGAATGACCCCTAAGCATGGAGAGAGAGGAATAGCCCCCATTACTGCTGGGTGTGGCCACAGCCACTCTTTCCCCCTCTATCCTCCCCGCCCCAAAAGAAAAAAGCCAGGATAACTGAACTTTTAAGATGTGGAAAGGGGGACTGGAGTGATAGCACAGCGAGTAGGGCGTTTGCCTTGTATGGGGCCGACCTGGGTTTGATTCCCAGCATCCCTTATGGTCCCCTGAGCACCACTAGGAGTAATTCCCAAGTGCAGAGCCAGGAGTAACCCCTCTGCACCGCCGAGTGTGACACAAAAAGAAAAATAAAGTGGAAAGGACTTTTTTGTTGGTTTTTTTGTTTTTGCAGTGGGGGTTGGGGAGAACCGATTCTCAATGGTGCTCAGGGTTTATTTCTGACAGGGTTTTGGGGACCATATTAGGTGCCAGGCATTGGTGCCACGATTGGTCTGGAGTCAGCCATGTGCAAGGCAAGTTCTGTACCCTCTGTACTATCTCTGTGGCCCTATGAAAAGGTTTTAATACTTGAGGTATAATTCATAACACATATATACCTCAAATTTGTTTGCCTTTTTTTTTCTTTTTGGGTCACACCTGGTGATGCACAGGGTTTACTCCTGGCTCTGCACTCAGGAGTTACTCCTGGCGGTGCTCAGGGGACCATATGGGATGCTGGGAATTGAACCCGGGTCAGCCGAGTGCAAGGCAAACGCCCTACCCGCTGTGCTATTGCTCCAGCCCCTCGTTTGCTTTTATAAAAAGGAATTTAATAGTTTCTTAGACTTAATTTAGGTTTTTTTGTGGGATGACTCAAGTGCTCAGGAGGCTTGAGGCCTAGGAACACTAGGCTAGAGGGCTGGCAGTTCAGTCCTGCGGATGCAGTGCTCCAGGTATCCCTTGAAGGATGCTCCAGGTATCCCTTGAAGGATGCTCAGGCCCTTCAAGGGATACCTGGGTCAGTTGTGGCGGTGCGGAGACCTCCAGAGCTGTGACCTGGAATGCTCAGTGGACCATGTAGTGCTAGACTTAACATGCCTCAACACCTGTACTCTTTGGTCTCATTAATGATTTTAAATATATATATGTGTATATATATACATATATATATATATATAGGTTATTTCATCACAACTGGCTTAGGGATTACTCCTGCCTCTACTCAGGTGTCACTCCTGATCAAGCTCAGGACCTTATGAGGTGCTGGGATTGAACCTAACTTTGCTGTCTGCAAGGCAAGCGCCTTGCTATAATATCCACTTTCCCACCCCTTTACCCTATTTACAATTTTATGATAGATCAGTTAGAAGTAAATTACTAATGTCATTTATTTATTTTGGATTTTGGGCCACACCCAGTGATGTTCAGGCCTTACTCCTGGCTCTCCACTTAGGAATTACTCCTGATGGTGCTTGGAGGACCTTATAAGATGCTGGGGATCAAACCTGATTGGGTGGTATGCAAGGCATACAGCCTACCCGATAAACTACTCCTCTGGTCCCTACTGTCATTTATTTTTGAGAATGAAGTGGGAGAACATTGTTAGTATTTTTATTTTTTGAAAGATTTCATACCTTTTTCCTGTGAGGTTCATATAGTTACAGGATCATTTAGAGCTTTTTAACTATTTTGGGCCAAGTTCTGTCCCTTTGAAAGTTTGTCCCTGATAATAAGTGAAAGAAAGTAGATTGCTTCTATTTCCATAAGTCTCTTTATAATTAATACAGACACTAGAGAGTTAAACTCATTAAGTTTGACACTAACTTGTAATTCAACATGTACAAATTAATGTTATTTGTGCAATCACAATATATGTTTTTGCCTCTTAGCGCTGGTTGACGGAGCAAAGAGCTCAATGTCCTCATTGCCGGTAAGTGTTTTGCTGTGATACTTAATGTGTTTAGAAAAATAGTAAGGTGGGGTCGGATGGTGACCTAGTTCCTAAAGTTCTTCCTGCGATCTTCTGTATTCTCTTCCTTATCAATTCAGTTTTAAAAAAATAAGCAATCTGTCATGATAAAGAAATGTGGATAGGATCACTTTTGGCATTGTTCATATGTGGTGCCAGGGACCAAACTTGGATTGGTCATGTGCAAGACAGTCACCCTAAGTACTATATCGTCTCTCCAACCCCTGGTCTGTTATGTTTTTAATAATAATCTGGTGTGAATATGATTGCTCTATTTTGAATAATCAGTTCTTTTATTTTAAAATTTATTTACTTTTTTTATTTTGGGGCCACACCCAGTGGATGCTCAGGGGTTACTCCTGGCTCTGCACTGAGGAATTTCCCCTGGCAGAGCTCGGGATCATATGGGATGCTGGGGATTGTACCTGGTTTGGCTGCTTGTAAGGCAAGTGCCCTACCTGCTGTACTATCTCTCCAACCTATTAATTTTTTTCTTAACTGATAATTTCTTATTTTCCCCCATCGATATTTAAAGTACAGCCTGGGGGCTGGAGTGATAGCACAGCAGGTAGGGCATTTGCCTTGCACGCGGCTGACCTGGGTTCGATTCCCAGCATCCCATATCGTCCCCTGAACACTGCCAGAAGTAGTTCCTCAGTGCAGAGCCAAGAGTAACCCCTGTGCATCGCCATGTGTGACCCAAAAAGAGAAAAAAATAATAAAATAAGCCTGATTAGTCTATGCTGTGGAAGGATTCCCCTCATCTAATTAATACGTCCATTAACTGACCCAATATCCATTAGCTGACCAACATTTGGAGTGAATTTATTTTAGAAAATAATTTCAAATTTCTGAATTAGAGTATGTGTGTGTGTGTTTTTCTCTCCAGAGCTCCACTCCAGCTACGAGAACTAGTAAACTGTCGTTGGGCAGAAGAAGTAACACAGCAACTTGACACTCTTCAACTTTGCAGTCTTACCAAACATGAAGAAAATGAAAAGGACAAGTATGTCCTTAGTTTCTTTGTTTTTTAAATTTTTAAAATTTTGCCATGTATTTTCTTGTCCCTATTGAAGGTTTTCTTTTAGTCTTGTTGATGAACATGTAAGCGTTTTCCCTTTTCTGTGTTCTGGGTATAGCTATTTGGTAAGATACTTCTTTAGTTTGTTTTGGGCCACACCTGGCTGGACTGGAGGATTGCTCCCTGTGGTGCTAGGAATTGAACCTGGGCTTCCCAAATTCAAAGCCTGCTTTACTGTTCAGCCACAGCCAGTGGTGCTCAGGGCTTATCCCTGGCTCTCTGGGATCACTCCTGCTGGGCTGGGGAGGACTATTGGGGTATGAGAGATTGAACCTGGCTTGAGTACTTAATGAGTACTTAACATATTCACTCTCTTGGTGAAATATCATTTTAGTCATACATGTAATCAAAGAAATGGTGGTGGATTTTTGATATAACTTTAATGACTGTGGTAATATATATATATATATATATATATATATATATATATATGTGTGTGTGTCTTATTTTTACCCTGGCAGTGCTCAGGGGATTATATGGGATGCTGGGGATCAAACCCAGACCGGCTGCTGGCCAAGTGAGTGCCTTACGCATTGTACTATCTCTCTGGCCCAATGCTCTTATTTTAATGATAACAAATTTTCATGAGTTAAACCTGAGTGGGCCCTGTGCAAGGCAGCAAGTACTTTACCCGCTGTACTATCTCCCTAGCTTTGGAAAGACACTTAAAAACCTTGATTACTTTCTTTTCTTAGAACCTCTTAAAAGTAGTAGAACTGGGCCAGATATATATATATATATATATATAGTACATCAGGTAGGATACTTAGGCAGCCTTACACACGGCCAACCTGGGTTTGATCCCTGGCACTGCATACAGTTCTTTGAGAAGTTCACATTGCTCTATGTGGCCTAGAAAACAAACAAAAATGTGAAGCTGCAACAATGCGCTAAGCTACTGATTTTCTTTTACTTTTTGTGCAACACCCAGTGTTGCACAGCGGTTAATCCTGGCTCATGCACTCAGGAATTACTCCTGGCAATGCTTGGGGGACCATATGGGTTGCTAGGAATTGAACCCAGGTCGACCGCATACAAGGCATACGCCCTACTGGCTGTGCTATTGATCCAGTCCCTAAGCTACTAGTTTTCTTCTTAATACCTTTTGGCCCCTCCATTGAGATTGCTAAAAGTTCAAATAGTCCAATTATTTAGAATTGTTTTAGTGAATTTCCTGTATTATTTAAATTTAGTGATTCGTGAACAGTGAGTTTCCTGACAATAGTTAAAATGCCATTTCTTCAAACTTTTTTGTTTTGTAGAGAGGTTACTTATAACTGAGTACTAGCAACTGTATTTAGGCTTTAACCCCTGAGCATCACCAGGTATGACCCAAGAAGAAAAAAATAATTCTTACTAGCTCATTAATAAGTGAGGATTTTTTTTTCTTTTGATTTTTGGACCACACCTAGCAATATTTCAGGGTGCTCTTGGCCCTGTTTTGGGGGACCATATGGTGTGAGGTATTAAACATGCACCCTCTGCATACTAAACTTACATGGAGCCTGCTGACCTGTCTGTCCAGCCCAAAGTAGAAGCTTTATTTATTTATTTTTTAATTGAATCACCATATGGAAAGTTACAGAGCTTTCAGTCTTAAGTCTCAGTTATACAATGCTCAACACCCATCCCTTCACCAGTGCACATATTCCACCACCAGGAGCCCCAGTATACCTCCCCCCTACCCCAGCCTCCACCTGTGTAGCTGATAGATTTCACTTTACTTTGATTACCTTCAATATTTCAACAAAAAAATCACTAGCATTGTTTGGAGTTTCCCCCCTAAAGTCAGACCTGTTGAAAAGGAACCATATGATAATGTTTTCCATTGCTGACAATTAAGAGATATGAGGTTTTGGATTTCTGTAAAGTAACTACGTCCAGGGAAATTTCTGCCAGAAATTGCATCACTGCAAGCTTTTACCCTTTTGTGGTGCTCATAAAATGGAAAAGCTGAAAGAGAAAAACCCTTCCCTCCTGGTACATCATGGCTCCGTTCACAGTCTAGAGACATTTCTGCAAGCTGCTGATGCCCAAAAAGCTTAGCTGTCCTCTGGGATCATGCTCATTCAGAAGTGGAAAGGCCACACACGTGTGGCCTCTGCGCTTAAATCTCGTTGGAAGGTACTACCCCCATCCCGGGATCTCCTGAGTGTCCCGTTGCTGCAGGCTCATACCTCCTTTTTGTGCTCATAAAATGGTTGTCGCCATGCTGTGCCCGCAAAGGTAGAGCTGAGAGAGAAAAACCCTTCCCTCCTGGTGCAACATGGGGCAGTGGCTCAGTTCACAGTCTAGAGACATTTCTGCAAGCTGCTGGTGCCCAAAGTAGTTTAGCTGGCCTCTGAGATCATGCTCGTGCAGCAGAGGAAAAGCCCAAGGTAGAAGCTTTAAAAAAATCTTTTTTAATGCAACGTTATGTCTTTGTAGGGGAGAGAGCCTGGAGCTGATTGAAGAATGGGGGTAAAGGCACTATTTGCAAGTGTGATACTGAATTTGGTTCCAAATGAGACTGACTGTACTGAGTGCAGTCTCAGCAGATAGTCTATTTGAGCATAATAGTTCCTCTCTCTGGACTCTCCGCTGCTATTGTTTGATTTTTTGTCATACTACAACCAGTTTTGGGAACACCACAAGTAAAGGGTTTGACTCCAGTGAGCAACAGAACTTAAAAAAGAGATCTACTGCTAATATTCTCACTGTTCTGATTTTGTAATAATCAGGGCAGGCTAAACATTTGCTAAATTAAGACTAGGCATGTGTCCCCAGACCTAGTTCTTTACCTACCTAAGTCTGATCTTAAAGGTGTTGGTGATAAACTTTAAAAAGTTTTTATTATGGCCGGAGCAATAGTACAGTGGACAGGGCATTTTCCTTGTATGTGGCTGACCCGGGTTCGACCCCTGATATCTATGGTCCTTTGAGCCCTCCAGGAGTGATCCTTGAGCACTGAGCCAGGAGTAAACTCTGAGGACTATTAGGTGTGGCCCCAAAACCAAAAAAGAAAACAGATCTACTAGCAAATGTTTATTAGTGTGACCTCATGATTATTAGCCCATCATAATGAGAATGTGCATGAGCACTACCACTAAACATGTGATCACCACATTAACAGAGGGAAGAGTAGAGGAGGGAAAAATAAACTGAAGGCCCAGAGTGATAGTACAGCGGGTACTATACACGGCCATTTGGGTGTGACCCAGAGAGCAAAAAAAGAAAAAATTAAGACAATAAATATTGGTTCGAGGGGCTGGCGTGATAGCACAGCAGGTAGGGTGTTTGCCTTGCAGGCGGCCGACCCACGTTCGATTCCCAGCATCCCATATGGTCCCCTGAGCACCGCCAGGAGTAATTCCTGAGTGCATGAGCCAGGAGTAACCCCAGTGCAACGCCGAGTGTGACCCAAAAAAGCAAAAAGCAAAAAAAAAAAAAAAAACAAATATTGGTCTGAGAAGTTAACAAAAGGGTTGTTCTCAGGCTGTGATGTAGAAGGCTTGGATTTGATCCCAGACTCCACATATAATCTGATTTGCCTAAAATGTTGTAGGACAGAAATTTATAATATGGTGTGGTGTAGGAATGATTTTATGTTTGCAGTTATATAGAAAGAGTCTGCATCTTCTATGTAATTACAAACTACAAATGAATGAAAACAGTACTTAAAAATTTCTGTCATATCTAATTCTTTAATTCACAAATACCATAGAATACGTTGTGGAGATTTTGGCATGTGAAGTTCATCCCATAAACATTTTAATTTATGATTTTCTTTTTTTTTACCCGAGATGTAATCATTTAAAATTGACTGGCCTGTTTGCTCCAAGTTAAGAATTTGTTGAGATAAATGATTTTTAATCAGTAACTTTTCTTTCCCCCTCATAATTTTTAGATGTGAAAATCACCATGAAAAACTTAGTGTATTTTGCTGGACTTGTAAGAAGTGTATCTGTCATCAGTGTGCACTATGGGGAGGAATGGTGAGCAAAACAAATTTAACATTCTTAGCAACTGGAATGCACCACAATAGTTGATGGATTTGCAGAAAAAATAATACTTTTATTGTTTATATGGTGTAAATTTTGTGCATTAGCTTCAGAGCAGAAGAGACTGCTTATTCTAATATCCCAGTAGAACTTTTCTCTCTTATGGGAGATTTTGGTATGTGAAGTTCATCCCATAAATAAATATTTTAATTTATGATTTTAGTTTTTGCTGTTCCAGTTATTGAGCCCATAGCCTCACACGTACAAGGCAGGTGCTTTACCACTGAGGCACATGCTTGACCCTTAACTTTATTTTGATTGAAAACCTGTAAAACATTAATTTGCAAATATTTTGTTGTAGATTAAGGTCTTGTCATTTGATAAAGGTCAGTTGATCTAATGTGTTCTGCTAATTTTGGTTTCTTCAAAGTGAAGCAATAACTTTAGACACTTGTGAAATAAGGTGAAGATGGATATCTAGCTTTTAGAATTTGTAAGACTTGTTTCTGTTTTTGGCATGTTGAATATGCCATGGGTAGCTTGCCAGGCTCTGCTGTGTGGACAGGAATACTCTCGGTAGGTTGCGGGGCTCTCCAAGAGGAGCGGAGGAATCGAACCCGGGTCCGCCAGAGTGCAAGGCAAACACCCTACCTGCTGTGCTATTGTTCCAGCAACAAGTCTCACAATGGAGACGTTACTGGTGCCCGCTCGAGCAAATAGACAAGCAAAGGAGTGACAGTGACAGAACTTATAAAAGTATTTTTTTTCCTTTTTCTAGTCTGTTTCTAAGTATGATTTTGCAGTTCTGGGGCTGAAATCAGGGCCTCCTACATGCAGGGTAAATGCCCTGTTACTGAGCTACATCCCTGGCCCCCTTTTCAATTTCTATTTTGAAAGTAGATGTTTGCTTTTTTATTTTTAGGCAACACCTGGTGGTGCTTGGAGGCTGCTTCTAAGTGTTGCTCGCTCGGGAGGAGGACAGTATAGTGCTGGGTGTTGAAACCAAGCCTCCAGCATGAAGAGCATTCACTCAGCCTATTAAGCTTGGTTTCTGGTCTTCGGAAGTAGATTTTTGAGGGGCTGGAGGGGTAATACAGCAGGTAGAGTGCCTGTCTTGCACATGGTGAACCTGGGTTTAATCCTCGGTATCTCTCGAGCCCTGTCAGTAGTAATTCCTGAGAGCCAAGCCAAGAGTAACCTTTGATCACTTCTGGGTGTGGCCCAAACCTCACCTCCCTGCAAAAAAAAAAAAAAGAAACTTTCTTCCTTATAAAAATTAATTTTTTTTCTTTTTTTTGTGAGAAGAGGGTCTACACTTGGTGGGGCAGTGAGGGGTCATGCGGTATAGGAATGAAATTCAGGCTTTCTGCATGCAGTTCCTGTGATCCATCTCTCACCTCCAAGTCAAATCTTTTGTCTCAGAGATTATGGCTGGAGGCTTTGATTCAACAAGACAATTGTAAGGCTTTTCTACTCCTTTTCCCCACCATATTAAAAAATTGAATTTAGGGTCTCACACATAGGAAGCATATGCTTTGCTATGGCTGAGCCAGGTCACTGGTTTCTAAGAACTTAACCTAATCTAGAATGTTTTATTTCCAAGCAATGCCCAGGGGCCACTGTTGGTGTTACTTGGTTAGTCAATTAGGACAGATAAATTCTTGGACCAGAAGTGCACATTACCTGGGCTCGTGGTGCTTGGGCTCTTCATGTCATCATTTGATACTAGAGTTTGAACATGGGTTCTGGTGTATGTCTGACTCATCAGAAAGTTGGAGGTTCTTTTTGTTGATGGGAAGGATTTTGGCCACACCCAGCTTTTGCTCAGGGTTTATTCTTGGTTCTGCACCCAGTGGTCATTTCAGGTAAGCTTGGGTGACTATAAGAGATGCCAGACATTGAACCTGGTCGACTGTGTGCATGACAAATACCCTACATGCTGTGCTGTCTGGCCCTGGCTCTGAAAGTTGTTTTTTTTTTCTTTTTGGGTCACATCAGCAATGCTCAGTGGTTACTTCTGGCTCTGCACTCAGGAATTACTCCTGGTGGTACTCGGGGGATGCTGGGAATCAAACCCGGGTCGGCCCCATGCAAGACAAACGCCCTACCTGCTGTGCTATCACTCCAACCCGAAAGTTTTTTTATGATAGAAATTTAAGTTTAACACTTGGGTTATAAATTACAGTACTAAAATAGAGGAAATTAGCTTTAGGTTCTTAGCTCCAATTTTTTATTTTTAGTTTTAGTTTTTTTGAATTTGCAAGGCTCTCTTTTTGGGCCCTTCTCTGTTTCTCGTTTGGTTGAAGGCATATGTGACTGCTCAGGGCTTTCTCCTGAGCTCAGGTATCCCATTGGGACCATACATAGTGCCAAGGACCAAACCCGGGTTGACCATGAGCAAGTCTTACCTGCTGTGCTGTCCTCTTGCCCCCATAGTTACTCTTTGTGGCATGGAAAAATGATCTCTGTGCTTTTGCCAATATTGTGCCCTGGGATATTCCCTCAGTTACCTTTCTAATCTTCAGTTGTGCATGTTGTATTGTTTTGCTGATAGATAGAAATCTAACACTTGTCTTTATTTACCTGCATTCATCTGCAAGTTTATAGAATCTTGAAATCTTCAGATATACAGGTTCATTTTTCTCTTGTAAATTAGATTGTGTCAATGAGGACTGTGTGTGTTTGTGATATGTAGTTGATTTTTGATTTAGTGGGGAACTTGGCATGATATCATCTATTCCACCATTTTACTGCAATTTCAGACTTTGTGTTGTTGTGGCACATATTAGTAATAAGTTCACAGTTCTGATAAGAATGGGTATCTTTGGAACCTAATTCTGTAAGGCTAAAATAAGCTCCAAATGATGAGTTGGCATGAAGAGGTGGAGAGTCGGGGGTAGAGGTTGCACTGGGGGTAAGTGACAAAGATTTGATACTGAATAAGAAGTTTTTCTGCTTAGATTGTGTATAGAGAAATTGGGCAGCATGGAAGAAAGCTAATACTGACTGAGAAGAGTGGCAAGTAAGATGTAGTCAGGTATTTTGGCCATTGCTTAAGATTTTGATTCTTTCTAATTAATGTTTTCAGTTTTCAATTCATTTTTAAAAAGTCCCCCCAAAAGAGCCTTGCAAATTCAGTTACAGTAACACTGTAAAAATAATTATCAATTACATTTAATTGATAAATATAAACAACTGTCATTGTATTTGAAATCTTGTAAAAGTTCCTACATGGGCTAAGTGGTTTTAAACATGGTTTGAACTGCTTTAACAAAAAATAAGGGAAAATAAGGGAGATCCCCAAATAAAATTTTATTTGAAAGTATATGCCAGTTTATTAGTGTCAGTACAGTATTAGCAAGTGCAAATGTTCTAAAATTTCTCCTAATACTTTAAATAGCATGGCGGACATACCTTTAAACCTTTGGCAGAAATTTATGAGCAGCATGTTACTAAAGTGAATGAAGAGGTAGCTAAGCTTCGTCGGCGTCTTATGGAACTGATCAGCTTAGTTCAAGAAGTGGTAAGACTGCTACTTTTATTCATTTTTATTCACTCTATAGACTGTATTCTATGATATATAACATTTTAATTATAATGTTTTGAATAATATAAATCAATAAGGTGTTGAAATCAAGATGTGAAAATTTGATAAACTATATTTGTCAATAGCTGAAGAATTTGTATCTGAATCCTTGGGCTATAAAGAAATATTTGCATACAGAATTGCCTCTAATTCACTTGTATCACTTGTCATCCCATTGATCTTCGATTTGCTCGAGTGGGCGCTAGTAACGTTTCCATTTATCCCTGTCGTGTGCTAGTGCAGCCCAATGATACTTGCTTGCTCCAGGCACAGGAAGAGCCTCAAATCGTTCATTCAGGGATTTGATGAAGAAATCTGACCATCTAGTTGGTGGGCGGCCACGAGGTCTTCTGACGTCCCGGGCCTCTAATTCTAATTGCCTCTAATTAGAATTAAATAGATTTAGTAAAGTGCCCCCCCCACCCTGCCTTTTTTTTTTTTTGCCACATACCCATGGTGCTCAGGGTTTACTCCTGGCTCTCTGTGCTCAGGGATTACTCCTGCCTTCCTGTGGGGATAGGGAGGACCATATGGACTGCCAGGGATTGAACCTGGGTCCATGTGCAAGGCCCCTACCAGTTGTACTCTCTCTCTGACCCTATAAAACCTGTTTATTACATAGTGTATAACATTGGCTTTTCATGAGTTTTCTAGAAGTCATTAATTCATGCTTGGGATGCCTACCTTTTGGTTAAGATTCTACTAAAAATGAATGAACTGTCTATTTTGAGAGATCACATCCAGTGATTCTGAGGGCTTACTCCTGGCTCTGCGCTTAGGAATCTCTCCTGGTGGTGCTTGGGGACCACATGAAGTGCTGGGAATTAAACCTGGGTCAGCTGCATGTAAGGCAAACGTCTTACCCACTTACTCTCAATCCAGCCTCCACTGTTTCTCTTTTGGTGGAGAGGGCAGGTTGAAATATTCCTGGCTAACTTTTCTACTTAGAGCAATATTATCTCATAATTTCTGTATGGTACCACTTACTTTTATAAAAATAGTGTAGAATTGTTTTTATTTTTGGATGTCTGTCTATATGAAGTTTATATGCTCTGTAGTCTCAAAAAGGTCACTTTGTTGGGGAGGTTCAGGGAGCTGGAGCGATAGTATAGCAGGTTGAGCGCTTACCTTACACACAGCTGACCCAGGTTTGATTCCTGGCATCCCTGGTATCCATATGGTCACCCGAGTACTTCCAGAAGTAATTCATAAGTGTATAGTCAGAAGTAACCCCTGAACGGCCAGATGTGGGCCCCCCCCAAAAAAAAAACAGGTCACTTTTTTTCTGCTTAGTTTTGAATATGAAGAAAACTTTGTAAATTATTTTAAAAGTTAAATATTTTCTTTTGTTGGGACTGGAGAGATAGTACCATGGGTTAGGCATTTACCTTGCAAGTGACCCATTGAGCTTTGTCTCCAGTCTTGTTCCCCAAGCCCCACAAGGAATGATCCTTGAACACAGAGCCAGGAAGAAGTCCTGAGCACAGCTGGGTGTAGCTCAAAATTAATAACAAACAGTAAGGTCATGTGCACCTTTGCTTTAAGGTTTTGGAGGTGTGAAATGACTTACACTTTTAAATAGTGATTTCTTACAAAATATTTAATGTATCTTCTATGTATGTTACAGAAAAGTTTGTGATACAGCTTTCTGTTAAACTATTAGATATTTATTATGCTTGCTTTGTTTTATTTGTAGTTACACATGACACCTAGTGGTGTTCAGGGCTTAGGCTCAGAGATTACTCCTGGCAGTGCTCAGGGGACCATATGTAGTGTTCTGGATGAAATCTGGTTGGTCTTATGAAATTCAAGTGCCTTCACTCATGTATTGTCTGTCTGTCTCCTGGCTTCAGTGGTTTCAGTTTTTAAAGAATTTATCAGTTAGGTCTAGAAAGATAGTACAGTGGCTAGGACATTTACCCTTGCATGTGGCTGACCTAGGGTAAATCCCTGGCATACCATATGTTCCCCAGAACCCCATCAGGAGTGATCCCTGAGCACAGAGCCAGAAGTAAGACCTGAGCAAAGTTGGATGTTGCCCAAAAACCAAAAAAGAATTTATTAACTTCAGGATAATTGTAGTAATTCAATCAAGACTTAATTTGCGTGTATTAAAATTGTTCAGTTAAAATTTATTTGGTCTTTATTCTAGGAAAGAAATGTAGAAGCTGTAAGAAATGCAAAGGATGAGCGTGTTCGAGAAATTAGGAATGCGGTGGAGATGATGATTGCTCGATTGGATACGCAGCTGAAAAATAAGCTTATAACACTGATGGGTGAGTGTCTTGCTGCTAGGGTTCATTGTGCTTTGAGTTTCATTTTTGAAGAGTAATGACTGATGTGGCCATAAGGGCTTGGAAAGAATCTTGAAATTTTAAGCAATCCCATTTTTGCAATATGGAAGACAGATGTCAGATTGTGCTTAGAAGTGATAAAAGAAATTGCCAACAGACTTCTTTGTTAGGTAACTTTTTTTTCCCTACTGAGAATTTATTTTTTTTTTCTTTTTGGGTCACACCCAGCGATGCTCAGGGGTTACTCCTGGCTCTGCACTCAGAAATTACTCCTGGCGGTGCTCAGGGGACCATATGGGATGCTGGGAATCGAACCTGGGTCAGCCGTGTGCAAGGCAAATGCCCTACCCGCTGTGCTATTGCTCCACCCCCGAGAATTTCTACTTTTAATACTCTTCCTTGCACTTTGTATTTACTGAAGATGGAGAACTGATTTTTCTAATAAAGAGTTTCCCCAGATTTATCTCTCTTTATCTGGTGTTACTGTGTGTGTGTGTGTGTGTGTGTGTGTGTGTGTGTGTGTGTGTGTGTGTGTGTGTGTGTTTATTATTCTGCAATTGAACCCAGGGCTTTACACATGAAAGGTAAGTGTACTACTGCTGAGCTACCCTGGCCACCTCCCTGCCCTCCCTCTTTATTTTTTTTTAACTCTTACTATTTTTAAAGATTGAATCACCGTGCGATAGACCATCACAAAGCTGTTAATGATTGGGTTTTAGCCATACAATGTTCCAGCACCTTCAGCAGTGTACATTTCCTACCACCAATGTCCCTAGTTTTCCTTCTACCAACCCTCCCCTTCCCCCTGCTCTTCCTCCTCCTCCACCTCCCCCTGCCCCTTTGTGTATTATAGTTTGCAGTGCAGGTACTAAGAGGTCATCATGTTTATTCAGGGCATTCAGTATTTTTATCGAAAAGGTACAGCAGGAGCAGTTTTTTTTTTTTAACCGGGTGGCAGCTTTGGGGTGTAAATGTGACTGCTGGAACTTCTAGAAGTACAGGGAGGCGGGGGAGGTAGCCTGTCCTTACCCCGAGAAAGCCTGGAGATTTAAGTTACAAAACCTGCATACCTGAATTTTCAGTAGATTCATATCTCAGGTCTGTCCCAAGATGGTGAAGTCTGGCTGGGGGCATGGCTGTGATTTTGTCGCCATTGTGGGAACAGGCAGCTGCTAGAGACTCTCGTTTGGGTGGGTGTGTATAGGATGCCAGGGATTGAACTAGGGAGCCCCATGGTTCTCTCTTGCTGCCTGTGTTTGGTGGTCTTGGGCTGGTTCCCCATCTGGGACGACCGATGCTATGGGCGGATGAAGGAGGAGGGCCAGGCTTGTTGGTGACCAGTTGCCGTTTATTTCATTGTCCTCAGGTGTCTGTTCCAGTCTCATTAAGCTTCCCATTCTAGTCTCACACTGCCCCTCATTCCTGTCTCCTCCTGTCTCTCGCACTCATCTCTCCAAACTCCCACTCGCAGCCTTGGTCTCTCTCTAGTCTCTCACCAATTCCCCGCATTGGTGGTAGCCACCACACCCCATCAGGTAGCACAATCAACATATGAAAGCCCTTCTGCTTAAGGGCAAAATACCACTTAAGGGTGTTTCTCTTCTCCTAAGTCCAATAACTTAACATCTTAACATCTTAATTCTGTTTCTTAATATTAGTTATTTTGTATGGACACAGTAAGAGATACATTAAGCTTGTAGGGTGGCTCTCCTGAGGACTTCTCGCTATAGATCTCAGACTACAGTGCTCAGGCCAGATTAATCTTTCCTAACCCTGGCAGGGTCCTATCTAGATGGATCATGACAGAATTTGTCCATGACCATGCTCTTAACTTATAGGTAAGTATTATGATGCTTTGGCCTGGCCCATTTTGATGCCAGGGTAGCTTACAGCTTGCTCTCGGTTCGTCCAGTCCCTTGTCGGGGCCCTGCTTTTGGGGTGCTAAGAGGTAAGGGCAACTGAGGCGTAGTCGAGAAAATAGATGCCCAGGAGTGAATATCATTCGGAGTTAATTAACTCCCAAGTTACAAAAGCATAGCATTAACTGTCTTTCTGTGTCTGTACAAAAAGGACATTGCTCGGAATTAACTATGCAAAGGATTTAAGGGGAAGAGATGGGGCTGGAGCGATAGCACAGCGGGTAGGGCGTTTGCCTTGCACGTGGCCGACCCGGGTTTGAATCCCAGCATCCCATATGGTTCCCTGAGCACCGCCAGGAGTAATTCCTGAGTGTAGAACCAGGAGTAACCCCTGTGCATTGCCAGGTGTGACCCAAGAAGCGGAAGAAAAAGGGGGGGGGGGAGAGAAAAGCAATATTTACAAGTTAGCAGAGTCTGGTTAGGAGGCAATGGTGACTGATCGGTTGGGGAAGCAGAGCACAAAGAAAGAGGTTGCAAATAAACACAGGAATGGGAGCGCTGTGATGGGAGTAACCCAGTAAGCCTAAGCTTCCTGTGGCAAGGCAGAAAGGACAAACCAATGTTATCCGACAGGTGGGCACCAGGCTTTCTCATCCCCTTTTTATCTACCCTGATCTGTTCAGCCTTGCGCAGGTCCGTGACTAACTGTGGTCTTTGGTCTCTTGAGATTTCTTTATGGGTCTCTGAAGCAAGGCTGTAGAAGAGCTTACAAGAGCGCTGGAGGGGCCAGAGCAATAGTACAGGGGGTAGGGCATTTGCCTTACATGCAGCCGACCTGGGTTCCATCCCCGGCATCCCATATGGTCCCCCAAGCACCACCAGCAGTGATTCCTTAGTGCAGAGCCAGGAATAACCCCTGAGCTTTGCTGGGTGTGACCCAAAAAGCAAAAAGCAAAACCCCAAAAAACAAAACAAGAGTGCTGGAGTTTGTTTGTGGGGGTGACTGCCAGTGCTACTAGGAGTATAGGGAGGTGGGAAGAGGTAGCTCATCTCAACTCCAAGAAAGCATGGAGATTTCAGTCACAAAATACCCAATTTCCAGCAGTTTATTATCTTAGTGTGGTCTGTCCTGATATAGTAGATTCCAGTTGGGAGCATGGTGGTTATTTTGGATTGTGGGAGCAAACACTTCCAGGGCTCTGTTTGGGTGGGTACTAGGTTGCCATCCCCCTCCCCAATACCTCCCTGTCTACCCTGATCCTTATCTTTTTCGAGATTTATTTATGGGTCTCAAGCAAGGCTGATAAATGAGCTCCCATGGCTCAGCCAGAGTTAGTTTGCAGGTGTGGCTCCCGCATACTTAATTTTTGGCAGTTTAATTTTGTGGGAAACTAGGTCCTGAGTTGTTGCAGTTTGACCAGGGGTACAGCAGAGATTTTGAGCTATCAGGAAGCCTGAAGCCACCATCAGGCTGCTGGTGGTGCATTTGCCCTGCTGGTCCACGTTGACCTGCTGGTGATGCTGCATCCCCTAGACTGTAGTAGTGATGGCAGCAGTGGCCCCAGCAGGGACCAGACCGAGCCCAGGGCTGCTGCTGTTCATGATCTGGGCACTCTGGGCAGGCTGCAGCCACCAGTCCAGCAGAACCTGACCAGGGGGCACACTCCCCCATCCTGGGTCTTCAGACAGTTGACGCTCACGGAGATTTTTCTCCATAATATGCTGCAGGTGATGCAGTCCGGTCTAGGAAAGAAATGGCGACAGGGCTGCCACACTGGTGGCTAATCACTGGGGCCCCATGGTGGGAACTCGGGGCTCCCCCTCAAGTCCGGGTCCTGTGCTACACAGTGATTTCAAGTTGAACCCAAAGAGTCCTATTCATACACATCAAAACTCTGCTGACATCCATAGCACTGACTGTAGTTTTGCCTGCTGGTGACTGCACCACTGCTATCCTCACAGTCCCACTCAGGCTGATGCTCTTCAGGACAGGTTTTTGGTTTTTTTTTTAATTTATTTTCATAAGGTTGTTCACATTAATTGATTACATTCAATATTTCAACGCTAATCCCACCACCTCTGTACCTTCCCTCACCATTATTTTAAATTTTCCCACCACCATTCAAGCCTGCCTTCCAGGGGCAGATCCTAGATAATTTATTTTCTAGTGCTTATTAAGAATATCATGAGGTCGCGGCTGTGCTTCTGGAATTCTAAAAGTGTAAATGGTTGGGTTCCAGAGACATCTCTGTAGGGAGCTAATCCATTTTGAGATTCATTTGAGAGTCTCTGGATCAAGGTTGTTAATACTCTGAGATGGCACCCGGAGGCAGATCGTGGGCTTGACAGCCAGGACTCCAAGCGGGTGGGAAGACCTGTCTCAGCTGCCACCATGTGACCTGGTGTCTTAGTCCTTGAACCCGTGTACCTGGGTTTTGCTTCTGGAAGCTCGTTGGCTAGGTTTGTTCAGTGGTGCTTTCCGTCAGACAGAATATCCAGGGGACACCATCGTTCACTCACGCAGAAATTTTATGACTTTATCAGCTGTTCAGAATGCTAAGAGCTGCAGTCCCTACCCTGGCTCTGGCACTTGCTGCTGTTCCGCCACCATCTTCTAACCTTTCTCTCCCTTTTTAATTTTTTTTTGACTTTTGGGATCACACTTAGTGCTCAGTGACTACTGCTAGGAGGACCACATGGGATGCCAGGGATTAACCTGGGTTGGCTGTGTGTGAGGCAAACACCCTCCCCACTGTACTATCACTTCTGGCCCCTTTTTATTTATTTATTTTTTTTAATTTATTTATTTTATTTATTTATTTTTTTTGCTTTTTGGGTCACACCCAGCGATGCTCAGGGGTTACTCCTGGCTCTGCACTCAGGAATTACTCCTGGCGGTGCTTGGGGGACCATATGGGATGCCGGGGATCGAACCTGGGTCGGCCGCGTGCAAGGCAAACGCCCTACCCGCTGTGCTATTGCTCCGGCCCCTCCTTTTTATTTTTAAAATAAAACTTTTTTTTTAAAGTAAAATTGAAATCTGTTATACTAAGGAGGGGAAAGTACTAATTAATTCTAAGGAGAATGTGAGTTTTTCTAGAGAGAGACAGAGACAGCATACAGAGAAGAAAGGTCTAATAGAGAAAAGAAAATTTGTTTTTTAAAAACTAGCATAGATGGCGCTAGGGGATTGTATGGTGCTGTGGATTTAACTTAGTCTTCTTCATGCAAGGCATCTTCTCACTGTAATGATACGTCTTTCTGCCACTCTTATTTTCATGGTGAATTTCTCCCCCCTCCCCTTCCCTTTTTTGGGTAGTGATTACAATGTTGTCATTGCTTTTGAAAAATGCATCTTCTCATATTTAATATTTTAAAACAGGTCAGAAAACATCTCTAACACAAGAAACAGAACTCTTGGAATCATTACTTCAGGAAGTAGAGCACCAGGTAATGAAATACTTAGATACAATTTTTATTCTGTTTTTCCCATATGTTTTAGTTGGGCTTTTTTTTCTTTGTTTTGTTTGTTTTTGGGGCCATATTGGTGGTGCTCAGGATCTACTCCTAACTATGTTCCAAAGTGATCCATAGCAGTGTTCAGGCAAGTCAAGCACTTTAACCCCTGTATTATCTCTCCAGCCCCTGAAAGTTTGAACTGAGTTATTTATTTATTTATTTATTTTTTGCTTTTTGGGTCACACCCAGTGATGCTCAGGGGTTACTCCTGGCTTTGCACTCAGGAATTACTCCTGGCAGTGCTTGGGGGACCATATGGGATGCCGGGGATCAAACCCGGGTCGACCTCGTGCAAGGCAAACGCCCTACCCGCTGTGCTATCGCTCCAGTCCCTGAGTTAATTTTTTGAACTGAGTTAATCTATATAAAATTAAAAGGTATTGGAGTTTATGTATTATACTGGAGACTTTTGTGCACTTTGAATCAGCTAATTCTTCTCAAAGGATTAGATAAAATAACACTTTTTTTTTGAGGGGGGGGTCACACCTGACGATGCACAGGGGTTACTCCTAGCTCTGCACTCAGTAATTACTCCTGGCAGTGCTCAGGGGACCATATGGGATGCTGGGAATTGAACCCAGGTCGGCGGCGTACAAGGCAAACGCCCTACCAGCTGTGTTGTCGCTCCAGCCCCCAACACATTTTTTTTTTTTTTAGAGAGGGATTTTACTATGGGTTCATGGAACTCTATAGAGGATTTAATCTTCTGACATTGTGATTGATTTAAATTTTTTAATTTAATTTTGAGGAGCCTTCTGAGCTGTGCTCAAAGGCCCCCTAGTGCAAACCCTGGTGATTCTTTTTTATTTTGGGGGTCACAATGCTAGTGCTCAGGGGTTACAACTGGCTTTGCACTCAGGAATTACTGCCTCGATGCTCAGGGGACCATTGGGATGCCAGGGATTGAACCCAGGTCAGCCGTGTGCAAGGCAAGTCCTCTACCTGTTCTACTGTTGCTCTAGTCCCTATGAATATGTTAAGTTTTAGCAACTGACTGTGACGTAGTTATTTCAGACTTTTATTAGTGACGGAAATTTTGTCTAGTTATTAATGACCTTTATGTTATATGAACTCTGGTATTTTTATGAGAAAATTCAGTAGCATGTAAGTAGTTTTCTTTCACTGTTACTCAGCAGATGCAGTTTAATCTTTATTTCAGCTTAACATCATTCAGGTTTTGATGAAGTCCTGTTGTTATGAAAGAATAATGAACCACAGATAACTATTATACTCCTTATATTTAAAAAAAAAAACATCGAGTAAGTGATAATACAACAGTTAGTATATTAGGGTAGTATGGCTGGTTGTCTTGAGTTTAAAATCACTGATAATAGCCAGGCCTACTAAAATTTGATTATTTATGTTGTGCCTTTGGCACAACTTAATTAGTGTTCCCCAAAGGGTAAGACCTTGCATGCAGCCAACTTGGGTTTGATCCTTAATAGTCCCCTGAGCATTTCAAGGAATGATCTCTGAGTGCAGAGCCAGGAATAAGTCCTGAGCACACCAGCGGGTGTTGTCTAAGTATCAGATTAAAAAAACAAAACAAACACCATCAGATTTATATTGGCTAAGTGATTTTTGGGGGGAAGATGGGGGCCATTCCTGGAGCTGCTCAGAGGTCACTCCTGAGTAACCTGAATTACCCCTGGTTGTGCTTGGGGCACCATATGGGATACCAGGAATCGAGCCCAGGTTGGCTGCATGCAAGGCAAATGCTCTCCCTACTATACTGTCGCTCCAGCCCCTATAAGTTAAGTCTTTGGTGTGTTACATCTTAATATTTTTTCTATTTCCTGAAAATACAATTTGAGAAATTCTACCTGAAGGTTTTAAGGTTATAGGAGATTCTTTATTATCAAGGTCCCTAAACTTATTTGGCCTACTGTCCTCTTTTCAGGAAAAATAAAATCACTCTGTCCCAGCCTAGAAATCTACCTTCTTTTTGCGGGTGGTGGGGGGGTAGTGGGGGGTTGGGGAAGCCTTCTGCACTTGAGGCTACAATAGTCACTCATTGATTGTTCTAATGTCCTCTACAAGGGAACAGTATTATCCACTTTGGGAAACTCGTTTCATTGTATCATTCTAAAATGTAGTTGCCGTTTCTAAAATTGGATTAATTCTAATATATGTGGAGAGAACAATGCATTAAAATAAAATATACTTAATGACTTTACTGTTTTTCGTTTTAGTGACTTTACTGTTAGAATAAAAATGAATCTAAATTCATTGTGGATTCTGTTTCCCCTTTGCTGTGGCTTTGGTGTGGTGCTTACTCTAGGTTTCACACAACAGTGCTCACCTACATTTGGTTGTGATACACTGGAGATCACATGCTTCATTGTGGTCTTGGAGCCAGGCAGCAGAGCTAGCTGCTGGGACATTGCTTGGTGTATGTGGATGGAGCCAGCACACAGTCATAGCTTCACACTTCACACTTTCAAAGCAGGCGCTTTTGATGCTGATTCATTATAGATTCTTAATTCTAAAAAACTGGACCGGAGCAATAGTACAGTGGGTAAGGCATTTGCCTTGCATGCAGCTGACCCGTGTTCAATCCCTGGCTTCCCATATGTGACATAGTTTATTTCAGACTTTTATTAGTGACAGAAATTTTGCACTGACAGGAGTAGTTCCTGAGTTCAAGCCAGGAATAATCCCTGAGCGTTGCTGGGTGTGACCCCAAAAGCCACCCCCCCCAAAAAAAAAAAAGGAAAGAAAGCCATTTAAAAACCTCCTGTGTGAGGGTCAAAGAGATAGTACAAAAAGTAAGACATTTGCCTTGCATATAAACCCCAGTTTGATCTCAGCATTGCATATGGTCAGACCACTGAGCACTGACTGCCAGGGGTCAGTCTTGATCATTGAGACAAGATAACCACTGAGTACTTCCGAGATTTCCCCCTTCCCCCCAAATAATAAAAACTTCTCAAAAAAAATCCTATTTTCTTTTATCCCTTTCACCATATAACTGGAATAATTTCTGTTTTCCTTTATTAAGGTTTATGAGGTGCTAATAAATAACAATTTTGTTTGTTCATAATTTCTTTTTTCTTTGTTACAGTTGCGGTCTTGTAGTAAGAGTGAATTAATTTCTAAAAGCTCAGAGATCCTCATGATGTTTCAGCAAGTTCACCGAAAACCCATGGCATCGTTTGTTACTACTCCTGTTCCACCAGACTTTACAAGGTATGTCACATTTTCAGTTCAATTTTTCTTTGAAGTTTGCATAGAAATGCATCTATTTCAAAGAAGTAGTTCTTTTTCATCTTTAGTTTGTGGGGGGCTTTGGTGCTTGGGGCTACTCACAGTTCTCTGCTCAGGTGTCACTCTTGGTGTTGCTCAGGCAGTGTGGGGGATCGAGCGAGGGTTGACCATGGATGAGCTAGGTGCTGCTTTTCTCCTCTGTGCTATCTCTGGCCCTTTTTCATTATATTTCGAGTATTATTTATGATGATATCACCTGGTAAAATTAATTAATTTGGGGTAGGGGGCCAAAACTGGTGTGCAGGGCTTATGCCTACCTCTGATCAGGGATCACATCTGCAATGCTTATGGGACAATATGCAGTTCTTACAATTAAACCAGGTTGACAGTGTGCAGATAAGTACCTTTAAACCCTGTACTATCTCTCTAGACACTTAAGGATTAATGATTGTCAAGGGAATATGGTAGGAGTGACATGGGTAATTTGGATAGTAAATACCATTTCAGGGAAAATTACAGCTATTTACTATGAAAAAGGTGTGAACTACTTAGCTGTGCAACTGTGCCATAAAGAATAATCCATTTTTATTTTTATTTTTTTGCTTTTTTTGGGTCATACCCGGCGATGCACAGGGGTTACTCCTGGCTGTGCGCTCAGGAATTATTCCTGGTGGTGCTCAGGGGACTATATGGGATGCTGAGAATCAAGCCTGGGCAGCCTCGTGCAAGGCAAACGCCCTACCGGCTGTGCTATTGCTCCAACCCCCAAGAATAACTGTTTTCACATGGCATACTACTAATTTCTTTTAGGCAGTGTTAGTGCTGGCATATCTGGTCAGGACCACAGCCATTAGGCCTTATCCTGTGGCCAGGTTCATTTGACCCACACAGAAAAGAATTCAAGCACAAGTCAGAGAAGTAAATAATAGAAAATATTTGTTAGGAAATGCTAAATATAGTCTATTAAGGAATACTAAAAAGTAATATTAAGTCTTTTAAAACCTGTGATTTTAAGAACCTCATTACCAGCATGCTCCAGGGGGAGTAACACCATTTTTATATCCATTTCTAGTTTATGTAGTAGAAGGAACAGGGCAGATTAATTAGAAGTGAAATGCAAATGACATTTCAGAGGAAAGGTAGAACTCTGGGGTGGAGAATCCTGGAGCCACCCCCCCTCACCCCCACCCCTCAGTTTTGTTGTTTTGTTTTTGTTTTTGGGTGACACAGCAAGCAGTGCTTAGGAGTTAACTCCTGACTGTGCTTGAAGGAACCATATGGGATGCTAGGGATGGAAACTGGGTCAGCCTCATGCAAGGAATGTGCCTTGCCTGCTATACCATCTCTGGCCCATCACCCAGATTCTGACTATACTTAATGGCTTTTAGGGATTCTCATGGCAATTGTAAACTGTCAAATGTCAGTGAGTGTGATGTTTATTATGCAAATATATTGTGATCAGCCAGAAGTTGTCTTTCAGTTGCTTGGTCCTTCATTCTGAATTCTGGCTCCAACCAGGATATCCTAAGTCTTACTTTCATTGTTCTCATCTCTTTCGCTTTTTTTAATTTTTGTGGGACCATGCCAGGTGGTCCTTAGGGTTTATTTCTGGGTCTGTGTTTAGGGATCACTCCTGGTGGGCTGCAGGGACCATAATAGGGTTATGGTGACTGCACATGGGTCAGATGCATGCAAGGCAAGTGCCTTAACCCATTGTGCTCTCTCTCTGGCCCCCATTGTTCTCATCTCTTAAGGTACTTAACATTAGCTCTTGATAAAATTTCATGTGCTTCATACACAGAATGGGTTTAATTTCAAAGAACTGGTGGTTTTTGCATGATAACTTTACCAAATGTAACTTTTTATATGACTGTATTATATTTACATTGGCCATTTTCCTATCTTACTGTCACAGTGTTACAATGCTCTTGTTTATTTTACTTTTTATTTCTTTTTGGGTCACACTCGGCAATGCTCAGGGGTTACTCCTGGCTTTGCACTCAGGAATTACTCCTGGCGGTGCTCGGGGGACCATATGGGGTACTGGGAATCGAACCTGGGTTGGCCGCGTGCAAGGCAAATGCCCTACCCACTGTGCTATCTCTCCAGCTCCTTATTTTACTTTTTGGATCACACCCAGCGATGCTCAGGGGTTACTCCTGGCTCTGCACTCAGGAATTACTCCTGGCGGTGCTTGGGGGACCATATTGGATGCTGGGATTTGAATCCGGGTTGGCCGTGTGCAAGGCAAATGCCCTACCCACTGTGCTATTGCTCCATCCCCGCCTTACGAACTTTTTGATTTAAAATTTAATAAGGATTTAAAAATACTTTTATGGAATTTTAATTTAATAAAGTTTTACGATATTACTGAGACTTTTGTAACATAACAGAATTTTAAATTTACATTAATCCTTTTCTTTTTTTGCCTTATATTTTTAGTGAATTAGTACCATCTTATGATTCAGCTACCTTTGTTTTAGAGAATTTCAGGTAAGAGTTTTTGACAACTTTTTTTTTCAGTGTACAAAAAAACAGCATAAATAGCATGGTTGGTTTGGGGTTTTCTTTTGGTATTTTCCAGTTGGTTTGATCTTGGGATTTGGTTCATTTTAATTTTTTTATTTTAGCACTTTGCGCCAGAGAGCAGATCCTGTTTACAGCCCACCTCTTCAAGTTTCAGGGCTTTGTTGGAGGTTAAAAGTTTACCCAGTAAGTTTTTCCTATTCCTAATATGGTTTGAAATCAAGCATTCCATAGTACTCTGGTTCCCTTTATTTAGTGGAATGGGAGTATAACGACAAATTTGTGTGAGGGAGTATGGTGGGCGACACCAGTAGTGGTGTAGAGGGTCTATGGGCTCTGTACTTAGGAGAAAACTTGGAGGTTCTTAGGGACTATATATGGTGGCAAGGATTTAAACTGGGGTTGGCTGTATGCAAAGCAAGCACCTTAACTCCATTCTATTTCTCTAATGGAAATTTTTATAGGATAGTACCAGACTCTGAAAAGTTAAATGCAACCTGTATGAACCCTGACATATTACTGAGAAGTAGTCTCATTTCTACTTATTTTAACTATCTTAAATTTAAGTTATTAAATTTAAGAGAAATTCACTGTCACTGTCATCCCATTGCTCATTGATTTGTTCAAGTGGGCACCAGTAATGTCTATCATTGTGAGACTTATTTGTTACTGTTTTTGGCATATCCAGTGTGCCACGGGTAGCTTGCCAGGCTCTGCTGTGCGGGTGCGATACTCTCGGTAGCTTGCCGTGCTCTCCGAGAGGGGCAGAGGAATCGAACACCGGTCCGCCGAGTGCAAGGCGAACGCCCTACCACTGTGCTATCACTCCAGTCCTTAAGAGAAATTAAAAATTTTTATTTTAAAAATCATATAAAAAGATTAAAAAGCACAAACACACTTTATTGTATACTTAATTGTGCTTTCTCTTGCTTGTTTGTTTTTTATTTTGGGGCTACATGAGGCAGTGCTTCAGGCTAACTCCTGGCTCTGTGCTGAGGGATCACTCCTGGAAGGGTTCAGGGAACCAGATGGTGTGCTGCATACAAGTCAAGCAGCCTCCCTGCTGTACTATTGCTCTAGTCCCAGTGCTTTTTCTGAAGAATATGTTCCTTTGACCTATATATTTTTCTAATTGATATAGTATTTAGCAACACGATGAAATGCTCGTGTTGATTTTTATGGCAAAAATATAATAGTGAAGTGGGTAGGGTATTTGCCTTGCACTTGGCTGACCGGGAGTTGATCCCTGGTATCTTTATGGTCCTTCAAGCACCACCAGGAGTAATTCCTGAGTGTAGGTCCAAGAGTAACCTCAGAGCATTGCTGGGTGTAACCCCAAAGGCCAAAAAAAAAACCCTTAAATAGTAATGGGTGTATTTTTCACATGCTGTCTAATTTCACTTGATTTTATTAACAGCTATTGATGTGTCATTACCTCCAGTATTCACTGAGCGTTGAAAAATAGTGGTAATCTCATTGTTTCTCTTTCACTTGTTAGTCATAAAATTTTAATGAGATGCTTTCCTTAACTATCATTACAGTTTATATAGTAGAGGTTCCTTTTAAGTTATTTACCAGTTTTTCTTTTGAAAAGTAGATGTATGAGCAGAGTACTTGAGAAATTCAAAGGGAGTAAAAGTCTCTGAATCCTTTCAAATCAAGTTTCTATAATAGATATTTAAACAATTTCTTAGTATTACCAGACAAAATATTTTTGCGTGTGTGTGTGTGTTGGGGTGGGGGGTTGACTGGTCTTGTTTTGTGCCATCACCTTGCAGTGCTCAGGGACTATTCCCATTCCAGTGCTGGGGTAGGAGGGGGAGTCACTCTTGGCGTGCCCGGGGGTGGGGGGCTTTGGGGGGAATGGGTGCCAGGAATCGAACCCAGCTTAATCCTGGATACTCTGTATGGAAAGCATGCAGTTCCAGCCTGTAGAGCTATTTCTTCAGCCCTCTAAACAGACACTTATATGTAATACTAGCCTATAAGACATGTAAAAATTATATTTAATTGCTTATGTTAGTTTTGTCTTATTCCTACTGAAATGGAGCATTTGATGTTTTCTATTAGGTATTCCTTTGATTTATTTCTTCCTTTTTTGGATTTATGAGCCCTATATTTATTGAAATTCTTTTTTTTGTTGTTGGCTTTTTAATTTGTTTTTTCTTTGGGGGGGCGGGGCCCACAACTCAGCTGTGTCCATGGCTTACTCCTGGCTCTGTGCTCAGGGATCAGTCCTGGTGAGAGTTGAGGAACGTGGGATGCTGGGGATTGAACCTGGGTTGGTAGCTTGAGGCAATTGCCTTACCTGCTGTACTGTTTCTTAGGCCCCAATATATACTAAAATTCTTATTTCTTTTGTTAGTTATTAATATTTTCTGTAGAGTATATACCTTCTATAGAGTCTCACACAAAAATATAAAATATTTTAAATATAAACTAAAGTACATTGGCATTTATATTATCATCTTAATACTTTTAAGCTTAGAATTATTTTCCAGTTCAAATATCAGATATTAGTATATAATTTATTCATTATACCTTTTTTTAAAGGATGGAAATGGAGTTGTTCGTGGTTACTACTTATCTGTATTTCTGGAACTCTCAGCTGGCTTGCCCGAAACTTCTAAGTAAGATATTCAGTTAATAGACTTTAATGTGTATTTACATATATTTCTCTTAACAGTTATATCTTTTAAGAAAAATACTTGTGTCACTAGTATGCAATCTTGCTGTGGTATAATGCTATAAATCTAAGTTTTCAATTCACTTTAAAATAGTTAACCTATTGTATATTGCCACAATTAAATCTGTTTTAAAAACTAATTGTTTTCTAAGATGAAGTAAGTAATATTTGGTGAAAACATTTTATAGTTTTAGAAATATTTGAGTAGATGGGTCAGTAACTATTGTCATTTATTTATTTTTGCTTTTGGGGCATACCCTGTGGTGCTCAGGGGTTACTCCTGGCTCTGTGCTCAGGGATCACTCTTAGTAGTGAACAGGGGGACCACATGGATGCTGGGGATTGAAACCAGGTTGGCTGCATGCAAGGGAAATGCCTACCTGCTGTACTATTACCCTGGCTTCAATAAGCGTACATTTTATTTTTTTATTTTTTTTTCTTTAGTTTCTATTTATTTTTATTTATTTATTTTAATTTTATCACCATGTGGAAAGTTACAGAGTTCTCAGGTTAATAAGCGTACATTTTAAATAAGTGTCATATTTATGATACATTAATGGTATTGCCTGGGGATTTTGTTTTGTTTTGGAGCCATTCCTGGCCTCTGCTCAGGGATGACACACTCCTGGTCCTGTACAAGACAGGGATTGTATGTGGTGCCAGAGATCAAATGAGGGTTGACTGTGTGCAAGGCGAGCATCTTACCTCCATACTGTATCTTCTAATGGTCTGTCTTTTAATTCTAGATATGAATATCGTGTAGAGATGGTCCATCAATCCTGTAATGATCCTACCAAAAATATCATTCGGGAATTTGCTTCTGACTTTGAAGTTGGAGAATGCTGGGGTTATAATAGATTTTTCCGTTTGGACTTACTTGCAAATGAAGGATACTTGAATCGACAGAATGACACAGTGATCTTAAGGTATAGGAATCATTTGATATTGTGCTTATCCTGTGAGAATTTCATTAGAAGTTTATTAACTAAAAAGGAATATTGAAACTCATATTAGGAGTAAACTTCCCATTTTAATTTATAATTTCACTTCAGGAATCCTATGTAGTAGGTGAATAATGAATAACAAAATATGTTTGACATATATTTGACATGTAGGCAGTGATTCCAAAAATAGCAAATGAGGGGTTGAAGTGATAATACAGTGGGTAGGGAGTTTGCTTTGCACGCGGCCGACCCAGGTTGGCCAGCATCCCACATAGTCCCCCAAGCACCGCCAGGAGTAATTTCTGAGTGCAAAGCCAGGAGTAACCCCTGAGCATTGCTGGGTGTGACCCAAAAAGCAAAAAAAAAAAAAAAAAAAAATAGCAAATGATTACTTCAGCAAATGTAGTAATGTTTCATTCTTTATTGAACATTTAGCAACCACACGTTTGGGAAAAAGATCAAGAGTTTAACTTTTTGCTCCTGACTTTGTATGCTATTATTATTATAAATTAATTTTACTTCTCTAGAAAATGATTAGTTAAAAGTAGAGTTACAATTAAATGAGAATTTAAAAATTAAAATTGATGAAAGCAAACTATGTGATACTAGTTGTTGTATTTGTAAGAAAGGACAGAGCAAAAACAGTCTATAAGGACCAGAAAGATAGTAGAGCTGGTGGGGTGTGTGCCATGCACATGTCCAACCTGGGTTTGATCCTTGGCACCCCATAAGTTTCCCTGAACACTGACTGCCCCAGGAGTAAACACTAAGCACAGTCAGTCCTAAAACAAAACAACAACACATCATTATTATTATTACTATTATTATTTTAAATTTTATTGAATCACTGTGACATAGTTACAGGCTTTCATGTTTGAGTTACAATCACACAGTGATCAAACAGCCATTCCTCCACCAGTGCACATTCCCCACCACCAATATCCCTGGTATAACCCCCCCTTTCCCACCCTTCCCCTGCCTCCATGGCAGACAATATTCCCCATACTCTCTACTTTTGGGCATTATGGCTTGTAACACAGACACTGAGAGGTCCTCATGTTTGGTCCATTACCTACTTTCAGCACGCATCTCCCATCCCGACTGATTCCTCCAGCCATCATTTAATGATCCCTTCTCTATTCCATCTGCCTTCTCCCCTCCCTCTGCTCATGAAGCAGTCTTTCAGCTACGGGTCAATCCTCCTGGCCCTTGTATCTACTGTCCTTGGGTGTCAGCCTCATGTGATGTTATTCTATACTCCACAAATGAGTGCAGTCCTATGTCTGTCCCTCTCTTTCTGACTCATTTCACTTAGCATGATACGCTCCATGTCTATCCATTTATAAACAAATTTCATGATTTCATCCCTCCCAACAGCTGCATAGTATTCCACTGTATAGATGTACCAAAGTTTCTTTAACTGGTCATCTGTTTTAGGGCACTAGGGTTGTTTCCAGATTTTGGCTATTGTGAACAGTGCTGCAGTGAACATACAGGTACAGATGTCATTTCTACTGTTTTTTTTTTTTTCATCCTCGGGATATATTCCCAGTAGTATTGCGGGGTCATATGGAATATCAATTTCTAGGTTTTGAAGGACTGTCCATATTGTTTTTAAAGGCCGGACCAGTTGGCATTCATACCAAGAGTGAAAGAGCGTCCCTTTTCCCCCACATCCACGCCAGCATTGGTTGCTTTTGTTCTTTTGAATGTGTGCCAGTCTCTGTGGTGTGAGATGATATCTCATTGTTGTTTTGATTTGCATCTCCCTGATAACGAGCGATGTGGAGCATTTTTTCATGTGCCTTTTGGCCATTTGTATTTCTTTTTGGAGGAAACTTCTGTTTATTTCTTCTCCCCATTTTTTGATGGGGTTGGAGGTTTTTTTCTTATACAATTCTATTAGTGTCCTATATATCCTGGATATTAATCTCTTATTAGATAGGTATTGGGTAAATATTCTTCCACATTCTGTGGACTCTTTCTGTATTTTGGTCACTCTTTCTTTTAAAATGCAGAAGCTTCTTAGTTTGATGTAGTCCCATTTGTTATGTTTGCTTCCACTTGCATGGTCAGTGCTGTTTCATCCTTAAAGATGCTTTTGGCTTCAATGTTATGGAGAGTTCTGCCTACATTTTTCTCTATGTACCTTATAGATTCATGTCTGACGTTGAGGCCTTTAATCCACTTTGATCTGACTTTTGTGCCTGGCATTAGACAGAGGTCAGAGTTCATTTTTTTGCACTGGTAGCTATTCAATTTCCCCAGTACCACTTGTTGAAGAGGCTTTTCTTGTTCCACTTCACATTTCTTGCTCCTTTGTCGAAGTAAGTGGCCATATATTTGGGGGTCTGTGACAGTATATTCACCTCTGTTCCATTGGTCTGTTTCTAGCCCAATACCATGCTGTTTTAGTTACTACTGCTTTGTGGTGAGTTTGAAGTTGGGGAAGGTGATGCCACCCCTCTTCTTTTTCCCAAGGATTGCTTTAGCTATTCATGGGGGTTTATTGTTCCATATGAATTTCAGGAGTGTTTTGTGTATTTCTTTGGAAAATGTCATGGGTATCCTGATAGGGACACTGTTAAATATGTGTAGTGCTTTGGGCAGTATTGCCATTTTGATAATGTTATTTCTCCCTATCCATGAGCAGGGGATGTGTCTCCATTTCCTAGTGTTCTCTTTTATTTCTTGAAGTAGTGGTTTGTTTGTTGTTGTTTAATTCTCCCTATCCATGAGCAGGGGATGTGTCTCCATTTCCTAGTGTTCTCTTTTATTTCTTGAAGTAGTGGTTTGTTTGTTGTTGTTTTTTTTTCTTTTTTTTTTTTTTTGCTTTGTGGGTCACACCCGGCAATGCACAGGGGTTACTCCTGGCTCTGCACTCAGGAACCACCGCTGGAAGTGCTTAGGGGCCCATATAGGATGCTGGGAATCAAACCTGGGTCGGTCGTGTGCAAGGGAAATGCCCTACCCGCTGTGCTATCGCTCCAGCCCCCTTGAAGTAGTGTTTTGTAATTTTCATTGTATAGGTCCTTCACCTCTTTGGTTAAGCTGATTCCAAGGTACTTGATTTTCTGAAGGGGGATTATTTTCTTAATGTCTCTTTCTTCTCTTCTATAATTTGTATATAAGAAAGCCATGGACTTTTGGGTGTTGATTTTGTAGCCTGCCACTTTACTATATCAACTTATTGTTTCTAGGAGCTTTTCTGTAGAGTCTTTAGGGTTTTCCAAGTATAGTACCATATCGTCTGCAAATAGTGATAACTTGACCTCTTCCTTTCCTATGTATATGCCCTTGATATCTTTTTCTTGTCTAACTGTTATGGCCAGGACTTCCAGTACTATATTGAATAGAAGTGGCAAAAGTGGGCAACCTTGTCTTGTGCCCAATCTTAGAGGGAAAGCTCTTAGTTTTTCCCCATTGAGAATGATACTTGCCGTAGGCTTGTGGTAGATGGCTTTGGCTATATTGAGGAAAGTTCCTCCGATGCCCATTTTGCTGAGAGTTTTCATCATAAACAAGTGCTGGATCTTGTCAAATGCATTCTTTGCATCTATCAATATGATCATATGGTTTTCATTATTTCTTTTATTGATATGATGAGTTATGTTGATTGACTTGCTAATGTTAAATCATCCTTGCATCCCTGGGATGAATCCTACTTGGTCATGGTGTATGATCTTTTTGATGAGTCATTGGATTCTATTTGCTAATATTTTGTTGAGGATCTTTGCGTCTGTGTTCATCAGGGATATTGGTCTGTAATTCTCTTTCTTTGTGGTATCCTTGTCTGCTTTTGGTATCAGGGTGATATTTGCTTCATAGAAACTGGAAGTGTTTTTGATACTTCAATTTCCTGGAAAAACTTAAAGAGGATTGGGAGTAAGTCCTCTTTAAAGGTTTGTAAGAATTCACTAGTAAATCCATCTGGGCCAGGACTTTTGTGCTTAGGGAGACTTTTTTTAAATTACCGTTTCAGTTTCCTTGATGTTGATAGGTCTGTTCAGGCATTCTAGGTCTTCTTGCTTGTTCAGCTTTGAGAGGCTATAGGAATCTAGGAATTTATCCATTTTCTTGAGGTTTTTGTGTTTCGTGGCATAAAGATTCTCAAAGTAATCTCTGAGGATCCTTTGAATTTCTGTAGTTTCTGTTGTAATGTCCCCCTTTTCATTTCTGATTCGGTTTATTAGAGTTTTCTCCCCTTTTTTAAGTGAGTCTTGCTAGAGGTTTATCAATCTTGTTTATTTTCTCAAAGAACCAGCTCTTGGTTTCATTGATCTTTCGGATTGTTTTTTGGGTTTCCATCTCATTGATTTCTGCTCTGAGGTTTATTATTTTCTTCCTCCTGTTTGGATTGGGTTCCTTTTGTTGGTCATTTTCCAAGCTCTTAAGCTGTGAGGTTAGGTTACTTATGTGGGCTTGCTCCTCCTTCCTCAGGAATGCTTGTAGAGCTATAAACTTTCCTCTTAACATAGCTTTTTACTGTGTTCCATAAGTTTTGGTAACTAGGGCGTTTTCCTTGCACGCAGCCGACTGACCGAGGTTTGATTCCTTTGCTCCTCTCAGAGAGCCCGGCAAGCTACCGAGAATATTCCGTCCGCACGGCAGAGCCTGGCAAACTACCCATGGTGTATTCAATATGCCAAAAACAGTAACAAGTCTCATAACGGAGATGTTACTGGTGCCTGCTCGAACAAATCTATGAGCAATGGGATGACAGTGATACAGTGAACTCGTGTCCTCATTTTCGTTTGTTTCCAGGAATCTTTTGATTTCCTCTTTGATTTCCTTCCTAAGCCACTTGTTGCCCAATAATGACCTGTTTAATTTCCAGGTGTTTGATTTAGTTTTCTGTTTGTGTGTGATTTATTTCTAATTTCAGCACATCGTGGTCTGAGAAGATCGTTGATACAATCTCTATCTTCTTTATCTTATGGAGGTATGTTTTGTGGCTCAGCATATGGTCTGTCTTGGAGAATGTTCCATGCACACTTGAGAAGAATGTGTATTCAGCTTTCTGAGGATGAAGTGTCTTGTATATATCTACTAAGTCCCTTTCTTCCACTTCTTCCCTCAGATGAAGTATGTTCTTGCTAAGCTTGAGTCTGGTTGATCTATCAAGAGGTAATAAAGTGGTGTTGAAGTGTTCCTCTAGTACTGTGTTGCTGTCGATGTCTTTCTTCGAGTCTCTGAGTAGTTTTAAGTACTTTGCTGGTCCCTCATCAGGTGCATATATATTTAGTATTTTAAGTTCTTCCTGTTGTACAGATCCCTTGATCAATAAGAAATGACCTTCACTGTCTCTTGTGACCTTCTTCAGTCTGAAATTAATGTGATCTGATACTAGGATGGCTTCCCCAGCTTTTTTATGTGCATTGTTTGCCTGTAGGATTGTTTTCCAGTCTTTGACTTTGAGCCTGTGTTTGCTCTGACTATTGAGATGTGTTTCTTGCAGGCAGCAGAATGTTGGGCTCAATTTTCTAATCCATCCTGCCACTCTGTGTCTTTTAATTGGTGTGTTTAGCCCATTGACGTTGAGAGATTATTGTTATGGGGTTTTGTCCCATTTTTCTACTGAAATTTGATGTATTTGAGGGGCCTGTCTTGTCTTAAAGTAGCTCATTCAGTTGTTCTTATAACCATTGTTTTGGGGTCTATGAAGTTCCTGAGCTGTTGTTTATCTGTGAAACTGTGTTGTTCCTTCTGTTATGAATGAGAGTCTAGCTGGGTAAAGTATTTTTGGTGAGGCATTTATTTTATTGAGTTTTTTCACTATGTCCTACCACTGTTTTCGGGCCCTGAGGGTTTCATCAGACAAGTCAGCTGTGAATCTTAAGAGTGCTCCTTTATAGGCAAATTTTTTTTCTTTGATCTTGCTGCTTTCAGGATTTTATCTCTATCAAAGGTTTTGGTCATTTTGATCAGGATGTGTCTTGGGGTATTTTAATTTGGATTTCTTCTAGCTTCGGGCCTCCTGAATGTGGTCGCATGTTTTCTTCAGCTCTGGGAACATTGTAGCAATGATGTCTTTGACAGTTTCTTCTTCATCAGGGTTTTCTTCCTATCCCTCTGAGACTCCAATAATTCTTATATTACTCCTCTTGGCTTCATCACGATCTTCTCTTGCCATCTGTTCCCGGATTGTCAGTCTCTTTTCTATTTTCTGTTCTTTTCTAGAGAGTCTCTGGACTTCATCTTCGAGTTCACTGATTCTGTCTTCAGCAGCTGTTACTCTGCTGATGAGGCCTTCCACTGAGTTTTTTAATTGGCCTACCAGGTTTTTCAGGTCTGACATTTCCGTTTGTAATTTTGTTTGCATTTTCCGCATTTCTACCTTCAAACCCTCTTGTATTTTATTGGCATTGCTTTCCATAGTTTCTTTTAGCTCCCTAAGCATCCTCAGTAGCTCCCTTCTAGATTCCTTGTCAGAGAGGTTATCTAGCACTTCATTGCTGTTGGGGTCTTCTGGGCTAGCCTCTTTGGTAAGTAAGCTTGGTGGGGTTCTGCATTGCTTTACTATTGTGACCTATGTGGCTTAGCCCTTCATGCTCACTGTTACTATTCTGCTTAACATGCAGTATTAATTGAGGTGGGCTTAATGAGTTATTGCCTAATGTGTTTCTGGTGGTTAAACTAACCTGGTGAAAGTTCCAAATAAGAGGATAACTTATGGTTTTTATGGGATATGGAGGGGGAGAACGCGGCCGCGGGTCCGGGAAGGAGCTTGACACGGGCCAGGTACTTGTATGGGATGAGCAGAGGGTGCCCAGAACATTGCAGCTTGGGGTGCACACGGTGTGCCTAAATTCCCGTGCCCCACAGATCAAGGATCAAAACCGGTCTCCCTGGAGTCTGGTTAGAATCGTGGCTCCGGGAAGGAGCCCTGACACGGGCTGGATATCTGAATGGGATGAGCAGAGGGTGCCTGGAACCAACAACACATTACTCATTAGAAAACAGGCCTGTTCGGGGCTGGAGCGATAGCACAGCAGGTAGGGTGTTTGCCTTGCACGCGGCCAACCCGGGTTCGAATCCCAGCATCCCATATGGTCTCCTGAGCACGGCCAGGGGTAATTCCTGAGTGCAGAGCCAGGAGTAACCCCTATGCATCGCCAGGTGTGACCCAAAAAGAAAAAAAAAAAGAAAAGAAAACAGGCCTGTTTAATATTGGGGCAATTTTGACAAGTGACAAATAATGAGGTATCTTTACACAGTTTTTTTAAAATTTTTTTAAACATTTTTATTGAATCACTGTGAGATTCAAAACCTTACAAAACTGTTCATGATTGGATCTCAGTCATACAGTATTCCAACCCCATCCCTCTCTATCAGTGTACATTTACCAGTGTCCCAAGGTTCCCTCCCATCACACCCCCCACCCCCTGCCTTCCTGCCTCTATGGCAGGTGTTTTTCTTTTTCTTTTTTTTTTTTTTTTTGCCTTTTGGGTCACACCCAGCGATGCTCAGGGGTTACTCCTGGCTTTGCACTCAGGAATTGCTCCTGGCAGTGCTTGGGGGACCATATGGGATGCCGGGGATCGAACCCAGGTCGGCTGTGTGCAAGGCAAGCGCCCTACCCGCTGTGCTATTGCTCCGGCCCCGGCAGGTGTTTTTCTTCTCTCATTCTCTCCCCTCCCTCTCCCCTTCTCTCTCTCTCTCTGTCTGTCTGTCTCTCTGTCTGTCTGTCTCTCCCTTTCTCCCCCTGTTTCTCTCTCTTTCTCACTTCCTCACTCTCTCTTTCTCCCTTCCCCCCTCTCCCCTTTTGGGCATTGTTTTTCAATATTGATACTGTCTTTACACAATGTTTTAATTTGATAGTGAAAATGAAAATGAGAAATGCATATATTTTAAATATGTTTTATATGGAGTTTTGGGCTGGAGCGATAGCACAGAGGTAGGGCGTTTGCCTTGCATGCAGCCAACCCAGGTTCGATTCCTCCACCCCTCTAAGAGAGCCCGGCAAGCCACTGAGAGTATCCCGCCCGCATTGCAGAGCCTGGCAAGCTACCCGTGGAGTATTCGATATGCCAAAAACAGTAACAAGTCTCAAAATGGAGACGTTACTGGTGCCTGCTCGAGCAAATTGATGAGCAACGGGATGACAGTGATACAGTGATATGGAGTTTTAGAGCTTTTATCTGCTTCTAAGGTTTTCATAAAAATACCTTACTGGGGAGAGGAGACACCAGCCATGCTCAGGTATCACTCTGTCAGTGTCGGGCTTGGGGGGATATGTGATGCTAGGAATTGAACTAGTGTGAGTTGCATGCAAGGGAAGTGCCTTCAAAAGTCAGATCAGAGTGTATTTAAGACCTCAATATTAGACCTGAACCCATAAAGTACATGCAGGAAAATATAGATAAACCCTCCATCACATTGAAACTAAAGGCATCTTTAAGGATGAAACACCATTGACCAAGCAAGTAGAAACAAATATAAACAAATGGGACTACATTAAGCTAAGAAGCTTCTGCACCTCAAAAGAGACAGTGACCAAAATACAGAGAGAGTCCATGGAATGGGAGTTTACACAATATCCATTGGGTAAGGGGATATACAAAACATTAGTAGAATTGTACATCGGAAAAAACCCCCAACCCCTTACAAAATGGGGAAAAGAAATGAATAGAAGCTTCCTCAGAAAAGAAATGCAAATGGCCAAAAGTCACATGAAAAAATGCTCTATATTGCTAATCATCAGGGAGATGCAAATCAAAATAACAATGATGTATCATCTCACACCACAGAGACTAGCACACATCAAAAAAAAAACCCTCCCCCAAAAAAACACAAGAACAACCACTGCTGGTGTGGATGTGGGGAGAAAGGGACTCTCTTTCATTGTTGGTGGTAATGCCGACTGGTTCAGCCTTTTTTTTTTTTTTGCTTTTTGGGTCACACTCAGCGATGCTCAGGGGTTACTCCTGGCTTTGCACTCAGGAGTTACTCCTGGCGGTGCTTGGGGGACCATATGGGATGCCGGGGATCAAACCCGGGTCGGCCGCGTGCAAGGCAAACGCCCTACCCGCTGTGCTATCGCTCCGGCCCCTGGTTCAGCCTTTTTGTAAAACAATGTGGGCATTCCTTAAAAAATAGAAATTGAGCTTCCATATGATCCTGCAATACCATTTCTGGGAATATATCCTTAGGGTGCTAAAAAGCATAGTAGAAATAACACCTGCACCTGTATGTTTATTGCAGCACTGTTCACAATAGATAGAATCTGAAAACAACCTGAGTTCCCCAGAACAGAAGACTGGCTAAAGAAACTTTGGTACATCTACACAACAGAATATAATGCAGCTGTTAGGAAAGTTGAAATCATGAAATTTGCTTATAAGTAGATGGTCATGGAGAGTATCATGCTAAGTGAAATGAGTCAGAAAGAGAGGGACATACATAGAATGACTGCACTCATTTGTGGAATATGAAATATCATAATATGAGACTTATACCCAAGGACAGTAGAGACAAGGCCAAGAAGATTGCTTCATGGTTGGAAAGCCTGCCTTATGAGCTGGGGGAGAAGGCAGCTGGGATAGAGAAGAGATCACTAAGTCAGTGATGGTTGGAGGGAGCACTCGGGCGGTAGATGTGTACTGAAAATAGATAAAGGACCAAACATTAGCTGTATTACAAACCATAAATACTCATAAGTAGAGAGAGAGTAGGAGGGTTAGAGGGAAATTGTCTGCCATAGAGGCAGGAGGAAGAGTGGGACCAGGGTGGATGGATACTGGGAACATTGGTAGTGGAAAATGTACACTGGTGCGCGGATGGGTGTTCGATCATTTTATGACTGAAACTCAACCATGAAAGTTTTATAACTGTAGCTCATGGTGATTCAATTAAAAAAAAAAGTACCTTAACCCCTGAATTATCTCTTGGATCCCAATAATTTTTTTTATGCATTTTTTTTGGGGGTCACATCCAGCGATGCACAGGGGTTACTCCTGGCTCATGCACTCAGAAATTACTCCTGACAGTGCTCGGGGGACCATATGGGATGCTGGGAATCAAACCCGGGTTGACTGCATGCAAGGCATACATCCTGCCCACTGTGCTATCACTCCAGCCCCTTTTTATGCAATTTAACCTAACCTCTAAGCCTTTGTCTAGATCACTTTTGTTTATAACAAAATATATAGATGATTATAATATAAGAGCAGATTCCTATTATGATATTTAACCATATTTATTAAATACTGAGCCTTTCTGGCTTTGAGCTCATAATCAGAACAAGATTTTTTGTTTTCCTTACAAAACTCAAGATGGAATGGTCAGACAAAAAGAGAAAATACTATTTTATAAGTCAGTTTTGTATTACTAGTATGAGTGCTAATTATCATTAATTATCATAGACTGTTCAAAATGTAAAGATTCTTAGTAATTTTGTCTATCCATAAATATGGATAATTTTTTCATTGAAAGTGAGGGAATTTTACTTGCCACTTGATTTTATTTTAATGGTATAAAAATAGTGAAAATAGTGTACCATTTAAGAAGTCATTCAAAGGTAACAGTATATTTTAGAAAGTCTTGCTAATGTCTTAATAATACATACTGTCTAGGCAGTATGTACTTTGATGGTTAAGTGAATCATTTCTATACTTCAGTGCATGAATACTTTGACTAAAAGGAGATTGTTGAAGGTGGCTATTAGGTTGTTATTAGATACTGGTATGAGCTGTAAAATTGTAGGGGTAAATTGAATGGTAGTTAATATGGGGGTGGGAAACAAAGGTTGATTTGTAGGTTTACATAGTAGAGTTTCTTCTTTCTTCAGAGGTATACTGTAGTCCTGTAGTTTTTTGTTGTAAACAGAGTTCTGTTCAGCTATGTAGCAAAGATTTGCTGTAGTACTTCACAAATCACGAAATCCCGTTCATTGTCAATTCTCGAGCAGTCTCAGTAACCTCTCCATTCGTCCTATCCCTGAGATTTTAGAAGCCTCTCTCTACTCAGCCTTCCCAGCGATGCCGCATTGGAGGCTCTTTCAGGGTCAGGAGAATGAGATCCAGTTTGTTACTGGCTTTGGCATATGGAAACACCATGGGAAGCTTGCAAGGCTCTCCCATGTGGGCAGGAAGCTCTCAGTAAATAGAGTTCTGTTCAGCTATGTAGCAAAGATTTGCTGTAGTACTTATTCTTTTAATTTTTATTATTTTAAATTTATTATTATTTTTAATTTTTATTAATTTAAAAATTAATTTTATTATTATTGCCCACATAGGACAGCCTTGCAAGCTTCCCATGGTGTATTCATATGCAAAATCCAGTAACAAGCTGGATCTCATTCCCCTGACCCTAACGCGCCCCCAGTGCAACATTGTTGGGAGGGCCGAGTCGAGATGGACTTCTAGGATCTCAGGGAAAGGACGAAATGAGATGTTACTGAGCTCACCCGAGAAATCAGTGATTAACGGGATTTCGTGATTCGTGATTATTATTATTATTTTGCTTTTTGGGTCACACCGGTGATGCACAGGGATCACTCCTGGTTCTGCACTTAGGAATTACCCCTGGCAGTGCTCAGGGGACCATATGGGATGCTGTGAATCGAACCTGGGTCGCCATGTGCAAGGCAAATGCCCTACCTGCTGTGCTATTGCTCCAGCTCCACTTATTCTTTTTTTAAAAAAGTCATCGAATAGGTTAAGAGCCTATAATTTATATCTAGAAATATACTTTAGCATAGATACTTGTTGTTTTTCCTAAACCATGAAAAAATATGGCATAGTGATATTTGAAAAACTTGACCTACAAATATTTTTACTCCTTTTCAGAAAAATACAGGTTATTCGATGCATAGAACTCTTTGGGGAACAATAAAGTTCAGTGCAGTTGAGTCATTAAGTAATTTTTTTTTTTAATTAAGAGGAAGGGAAAATGTTAGCAGAGGAAAATGAAACACACTTTGCTTATTTTACTAGTGTTTGATCTAGACTGGAAAGTAGTAGGAAACATTATCTTCCTCCTTCAGTGGTTGATCGATTCTTCACAACTCAAAATCAACATTACATTTGCTCTAGATTGTTGAAATATAGTTTTGTAGGTTAGTTTGGAAGCTGACAATACATAATGTCATTTATTTAGAAACATAGTTTGTTGTCTGGGGATCACTCAAAGGGCTGGAGCACATGTCTTGCACGTGTGAGGCCCAAAGTTCAATCCCATGCACACATTATAAATGACACTACTTTGTATACTCAAGAGGCCTCCAACCACTTACCAGGTGTGTGCCTCATGCCTTTCTCCCCATTTCCCGGCACCATGTGCTGGTGTACTGAATTGTCCAACATGTTTGATAGAGTACTGGTAGAAGTAATCCCTGTGCCCCCTAGCGTTGTTTGGGAAATCCGCTACCCATCCAAGAAAGAAAAGTATAGTTTGATACCATTTTTCTTCTTTTTTTGTTGATTTTGGTTTTGTTTTCTTTGGGAGTCACATGCAGTGGTACACAAGGTTTACTCCTGGCTCTCAGGAATCTCTGGGGCTCGAGGGGATCATACATGGTAAGGGATCAAACCCAGGTAACTGTGTAAGGTAAGCCTTATTCACAGTACTCTCTCTCCCATCAAAGAAAAGTATAGTTTACTCTCAAACTATGCTAAACAAACTAGACTACCTGTTATAAATGGTAATACCAGGAGCTCTGTGCTAATTTGCATTTTGGCATTAGAAGTTAACTTAAAACTTGAAGTATTTACAGTTATAATTCTAAGACTTAGTTGATAATATTTTGTTGCTTAGATTATTTTTTATGGACAACCATTCTTTCAGGTTTCAGGTACGTTCACCAACTTTTTTTCAAAAATGCCGGGACCAGCATTGGTATATTACTCAGTTAGAAGCTGCACAGACTAGTTATATCCAACAAATAAACAACCTAAAAGAGGTAAGAAAATAGCTTACAGTTGAACTATAACATTTCCTATTCCCTTTTGTCCTTTTAGATTTTGGCTATCTTTTGGTGTTATTTTTTTTAGAAAAATCTAATTATCCTGTGTTCCATTCTTACCACCTTTGAACCTCTAACTCTACTGTCCCTATTCAGTAGCCACTAGCCACGTAAGGTTATGTAAATTAGACTTTATTAAAGTTACAGTTTAGTTCCTTTTTTGCACTATCATCTCATATCATCTTGTATTCAGGTGCTCGTATTGAACAGTGCAGATACAGAACATTTCCATCATTGCATAAAATTATATCTGATGGTATTGCTCTACTTAGATATTAAAATCTCTTGATTCTTTTGGTAATTTGATGTCTTTCTCCATGTCTTGAATTTAGACTATTCTAAACTGCAGAAAGCTATCTTGCCTTGAATTTTCACTGTTTAATTGAACATTGGGGAAGATCAGTTAATGAGTTTTTTATTTCACAATAGTAAACTAAATGATCTACTGATTAAATTTTACTTTTGCGGAGGGGGGTTGCGGAATTGGGGAGATAGCGGTCCTACCCCTTGATGCTCAAGGGTTACTCCTGGCTCTGTTCTTTGGGGGAACCTTATGGGACTGAACTAGTTTGGCTGTGTGCAAGCCTTACCCACTGTACTATCACTGTGCCCCCATGTACTATATAATATTCTTACTACCAATGGAAATTTGAGTGAAGTTGGAAGTGCTGAGGGCAGTTATTAGAAGAAAATATGAATAGATGAAAGAAAAAATATGAGTAGATACTATCAGATTTTTCATGTTGTATATGATTAAAGAAGCAAATACAGTTTGATCAGAAAAAGAAAATTATATCTTTAATCTTTTCCCTTTTTTTGGTGGGGGTTGGGGGGCACTCTTGGCTCTGCCTAGGACTTACTCCTGGCTCTGCATTCAGGGATCACTCCTGGTGGGCTTGGGGAACCATATAACGTTCAGGGAACTGAACCTGGGTCAGCAAGCATCTTACTTGCTGCACTATCACTCTGGCCCCAACTAGTGATATCTTTAGCTTAGGTTGGATGTAAAAAGAATATAAAGCAAGTTGAGCAATTTTTCTTTCCTGTAAACAATGCAGAGTGAGATTTATGGTTAAATGATTTTAGAAATATTCAGATAATTTCTTACATGAAGTGTTTTTTTTTTTAGTGTGCCAGTAAAGCGCATTATAACTCATGTTTATTTGTGCTGTTCTCATTTTGAAAGAGACTGACTATAGAGTTGTCTCGAACGCAGAAATCAAGAGATTTATCACCACCAGATAATCATCTCAGCCCCCAAAATGATGAGGTACCTGAGACACGATCAAAGAAACCTGGGTCGTGCACTGACATGCTTCTTCAGGATGCTTCTACTGCAGCTTCTGTAAGCGAAGCCAAGGATGATGAAGAAGATGAGGAGAAAATTCAGAATGAAGATTATCATGTAATAATTAGGCTCGTTTTATATTGATTCAGTACTTGATAAGAGAAATGATAGGCATTTGTGGGTTTTTTTTTTTTTGTCTTTTTTTTTGCGGGGGGAGTCACGCTGGGCGATGCATAGGGATTACTCCTGGCTTTGCACTCAGGAATTACTTCTGGTGGTGCTCAGGGGACCATATGAAATGCTGGGAATCGAACCCAGGTTGGTTGCGTGCAAGGCAAACACCCTACCCACTGTACTACCCAGCCTCAGCGTTTGTATTCTAATATACCCGACCCAGATCAATATTGAAGGATCATTGTGCTGAAAATATTACCTATTCTCAGCATATGACCTTTCATAAATGTTAATAAATTTATTGGAAGTGGTTTGATTGAAGAAAGATAAGCATAGCAGGTTTTTTTTTTTTTTGGTGATTGTTTTAATTAATTTACTTATTGGACTTTTGGCCATATTTGGCAGTGCTAGGGCTACTCTGACTGTGTTTGTGGAGGGTCACTCCTACTATTGCTTGGAGACCTTGTGGTATTGGGATCAATGTGGGACAAGGCAGGTGCTTTTACCCCTGCACTTCTTATCTGCCCCTGTAGTTATTTTTTGTGATGGGTATACATTTGTAGGTATCTGCTAAAATAAAGGAGTCATTGGGGAAAGAGATTAAAGATAAAATATTGAGTATTAAAGAAACTAAGGAAATAATGGGTCTTGGAGTTGAGCGTTCAGGTGAAATAATTAACCTTTAGTGGTTGACTGAAAGGAAGGAAATAGTTTAGTAGTAGGCCAACTGAAAATTGAGATCTAAAATAACCAGGTATGATCTTCTGTGTAAATAAGGGACAGGGTTTATAGTGAACTTTGTTGGTAACAGATATGGGTGGAACTTTTGGAGGGATGTTTTAAGGAATAATAGTAAAGCCTGATATGGAATGTATGAAGGATTTCCAGTCATTTTGAGTGTCCACTCAACTTTGGCAGCAGTAAATTTGTAGTGATAGACTGTGAAAGAGGTGGTGTGATTTTTGTTGTTGCTGTTGTCGTCGGTTTTTGGGCCATACCTGGTGTACTCAGGGATTACTCCTGTTTTCTGCTCAAGGATCACTCCTACTGGTGCTCAGGGGACCATATGGGATGCCAGGGATTGAACCTGGGTCAGCCATGTGCAAGGCAAGCACTCTGTCCACTGTACTGTTCTCCAGCCCCAATTGATTTATTTTTGTTTTGTTTTGTGTTTTGGGGGCCACACCCAGTGGTGCTCAGGGTTATTCCTGGCTCTGCACTCAGGAATCACTCCTGGTGGTTCTTGGAGGACCCTATGGGATGCTGAGGATCAAACCCGGTTGGCCTCCCACAAGGCAAGCGCCCTACCTGCTGTACTATTGCTCTGGCCCTTGTTTGGTTTTTAGATCATGGATTTGGTGGGATGCTTATCATAATAGAAACATTAATAAGACTAATTTTGTTTGTTTGCACTGACCTAGCATGAGCTTTCAGATGGAGATCTAGATCTCGATCTTGTTGGTGAAGATGAAGTCAATCACCTTGATGGCAGCAGTTCCTCTGCCAGTTCCACAGCAACAAGTAACACAGAAGAAAATGACATTGATGAGGAAACTATGTGAGTATCTTAAATTAACCATACAACTACAAAATAAATGCTAATAAAATTATATCAGCTGATGTAAGCCCAAACATCAGAGTATTCAATAGTTTTTTTGTTTGCTTTTTTTTTTTTTTAATTGGCAGAGGTTGGAGGGGTGATCACACACTGAGGTTGTCGGGGAGTATTTCTAACTGGTTTTAAACCCAGTCTCACCCCTAAATCAAAATGATGGAGCCAGAGCTCTGAAGCAGAAGTGAAGAAAAAGGTGTGCTTGGTTGTGCTGATCCTTACTTTCAGAAACTGAAACCTTGTTGGTAACAGAGTTGGGGGTATTACCCCTTAGATGTTTTCAACTTCTTCTCATGCCTGGGACCTCTGCTTTACAAATAAACTAAGACACGGATGATCTGAGTCCCCTATAATATCAGCATATTGTACCTGATAGAATTTTTGTTTCTTGGGTGCAGGAGTGAGTATAGGTAGAAAATGTAATTCCCCACTGGCTGAAATGAACTCAGCCTCAACAGGTAACTGGACTCAGGGTGAGAAATGCTGATACTTTGTGTTGTTTGAGTGTCTGTTGTGAGCTATGGTTGGTGGTATGACAGATAGGAACACTATGAAATTGACTACATTCCACTGAAATAGAATTTTTTGGGGGTGGGGGGTGCAGTGCATACTCATTTATGACTAGGGGTTACTCCTGACTCTGCACTCAGGAATTATTCCTGGTGGTGCTTGGGTGACCATATGGGATGCCATGGAATCAAACTCAGGTCAGCCACGTGCAAGGCAAGCGCCCTACCTTTGTATTATCACTCCAGCCCCTGAAGTAAAATATCTTCTATTGGGGCCAGTGAGATATTATAGAGGGTAAAGCATTTGCCTTGCACGTGGCTGACCCGGTTTAGTCCCCGGCACCCAATATGATTTCCTGAGCACCGCTAGGTATGTCCCCCTACCAAAAAAAAAATAGGTTTTTTTTTCTGTTACCACTATATGGAAGGGGATTTATTATTATTGTACTATTATTTAGTTGTTATTTTTGTTTTGGGGCCATACCTGGCAGTGATCAGGGGTTATTTCTGGCTCTGCACTCAGTGGTCACTCCTGGTGGGCTTGGGGGACCATGTAGGATTCTGGGGATTGAACCAGGGTCAGCCGCATGCAAGGCAAATGCCCTGCCCACTGCGCTATGGCTCCAGGCCCATCAGTTATTATTTTAGTATTTAGAAATAAATACCTCCCTATAGAAAGCACAGTGTAAAATTGTAACAAAATTTCTTGAGGTGTGACAAATAATGCTAATTGTAGTTACCACATGAGAATGATGAACTTTGGTCTCAGGTCTGGAGAAAATGATGTGGAATACAACAGCATGGAATTGGAAGAGGGAGAACTTATGGAAGATGCTGCTGCTGCTGGACCTCCAGGTATAGAAACAAAGATCCATAGACCTGTCTGCTGTCTCTTTGCTTTTAGCTGATATAACTTTTTTTTTTTATTGCTATTTTTGGGTCACATCTGGCTGTACTCAGAACTAACTCCTGGCTCTGCATTCAGGAATCCCTCCTGGTGGGGTCAGGGGACCCTGGGGTGCTGGAGAGTCAACACAGGTCAGCTGCTTATAAGGCAGGCACCCTACCTGCTGTACTATCTCTCCAGTCCTTTGATTAGGTCACCTTTAAAAATTATGTGTATGTGAATATATGTATATTTTTTGTTTTGTTACATTTTGTTGTTTGGTTTTTGGTTACATTCTGTGGTACTCAGGGCTTTCTCCTGGTGGACTTGGGGGAAGTATGGGGCACTGGGGACCGAACCTAGGTTGGCCGCGTGCAAGGCAAGTAAACTACCTGCTCTACTATTGCTCCACCTTCCCACCCACCCCCAACCCCCCTGCCATTATATATTTTATAGTTATTCTTGTGATGCCAGAGATTGAACCCAGACACAGAAGAACTGCACTCATTTGTGGAGTATAGAATAACATCACATGAGGCTGACACCCAACGACAGTAGATACAAGGGCCAGTAGGATTGCCTCATAACTGGAAGACTGCCTCACTAGCGAAGGGGAGAAGGCAGATGGAATAGAGAAGGGATCACTAAGAAAATGATGGCTGGAGGAACCAGTTGGGATAGAAGATGCGTGCCGAAAGTAGATAATGGACCAAACATGATGACCTCTAAGTGTCTGTTACAAGCCATAATTCCCAAAAGTAGAGAGAGAGTATGGGGGATATTGTCTGCCATGGAGGCAGGGGGAGGATGGGAAAGGGTGGTATACCCGGGATACTGGTGGTGGGGGATGTGCACTGGTGGAGGGATGGGTGTTTGATCATTGTGAGATGAAAGCTTGTAACTATCTCATGGTGATTCAATAAAATTTAAGAAAAAAAAAGGGAGAGCTGCTAGGTGATATTGGAAATATGTCTTTTGTGATTTGGATTATCTTATTCCCATAAGAATTGCTTTAGAGTCTGCAAAGATAGTATAGGGTTTATATCTTTGCCTTGCACACTGGCTGATTCCAGTAGCTGAGCATCGATCGAGTCAAGAGTAAGCCCTGAGGACTGCCAGGTGTGACTCCAAAACCAAAAAATAATAACTGCTTTTAGTTTTATTACCTTTTTTTAGTTGCAAGAGAATGTATGTTTTTAAATATGTACTGTTCAGGTGATAAATGTTTTTTAAATGTAGAATATTTGCTAGCTGAATCAGTCTAGTAGGAGAAATGCATTTTCTGTTTGCTGACCATGTCTGATTAATGAAACGATGCCAGTCACATTTCACTTTTGAGAATTAAAACAGTACAGTTCTAAAACATTTACTTTATAATAAGGTTAGACTGGACATTTATCTATGAGACCGAAGACATATATTTTTCTCACATGTCCAGAATAATGACAACATTAGCTCTGAGAGAGGGAGATTGGAATAGATGCTAAATTCTTTGATGCCTGTGGGTGAATATGATGGTAGAATAGGAGGTAGAGAGAGAGGACTGACCAGGGGACTTAACCACAAAAGAATGGGATTTTTATTTATTGATCAAAGTAAAGACTTGGAAGAGCAGTACGAAATAGGCCATGTGAATCTTCCTTTCTGTATATGAATACCACCAGCTTCTAGGAGTTAAGTTCACGAAAAGTATGAAAGTATTCTGACAACAGATCAGCTTCTTGTTTTTAGTATGCTTAAAAATATGCCAATTAAAGGCATACATACTGTGTATCTTTTTTTTTTTATAGGTAGTAACCATGGCTATGTAGGTGCTAGTGGCAGAATGTCAAGAAGAGCACATTTATGTTCTACTGCTACCAGTAGTTTACTAGACATTGATCCTTTAATTTTAATGCATTTATTGGACCTTAAGGACTGGAGCGGTATGGAGAATTTGTGGGGTTTACCACCTCGCCCACCTACTTCACTTTTGCAACCTCCAGGTAATGTATTAACAATAATCACCTTTTTTTTTTTTTCTGTATTTCTTTTTCTAAAAGATCTCTTGGGTTTTAATCCAGATAGTTCAGCTATGTCTTGTGACATAATATATTTCTGGAACAAAAGATTGATCTTTTAAAGTTTTTTTTTTTTTTTAACGTTGGAAGCCATACCTGGTTATACTCAGGACCTATTAAGGATTTGGTAGACCTTGGTGCCTGTTTCTCAAGGGGTGCTAGGGATTTGTTGTTGATTTTGTGTTCAGATACAGAGGTGCTTTTAGCTGCTTTTAGTATATTTAAGAGTGTGCCGATTAAAGGCATACATATTGATTACCTACCTGGCAGGGGAGATACCATGATCATGACAGTGGTTTTCCCAGGGCGAGGCTGATTCATTGCACTCTGGATGTGCTGACCCCTGAGACTTCCCCAAATGTGGGAAACTTGACTGCATAATTTGTGGTAGTGGGGGACTGCGTTCGCGCTCTCCCCTGAAGTTGTATGTGATTATATATATAAGCATGTATCACTGATGTAATGATTTGGAAGAAAAGGGACAGTCCTCATTTAGTTACTTGAGGAGGAGGAGTAGATCTGCTTTTAAACTTTTAAAATTATATTTGAGTAGTTATGAGACCCAGATCATAACTTTTAAAATATTTGAAAGGGGTGACCAGAGGTGACAGTATTGACAGATACTGACATCTGGAAAAGAAGTTGTAGAAAGCTCTAATTCCTAAAGACCGTAACTGAATAATTGAAACGGGTGTTGCAGGTGAGATTCTAAATTATAATGAACCAGATAACTTAGAAAATTCAAGAAGGCTTTGCATCATCAGTGCATTAAATCATTAACTTATAGGGTTTGGGGTCAGAGAGATAGTACAAGAGGTGAGGCACTTTCCTGCTACGCAGCCAACCCTGCATATGGTTTCCAGAGCACTGCCAAGTTATTCCTGAGCAGAACCAGGAATAGCCCTGAGCACCGCCACCTGTGGTCCCTCCATAAAAAGAACAGTTGGTCAAGATCCCTGATATATAAGGGTTCCTGATAGCATCATAAATGTTCCTGTTTAGTCACTTATAGTACTTACATTTATTATTTTTCATTTCCCCAGCTTTTGTGTAGGCAAAAATTTGAGAGCTTGTCTTGTTCACTATTGTATCCCCTGTGGAGCATAGTCTGTAGTATTTGAAATCAGTTTAGCAGGTGTTTATGACTGATTTTCAAACGATGACTTGTTGAAATGTTTTTGTATTTTCCCACTTGGGATACCCATTATCCTCATTCTTGTCAATTGCTGGTTATAAAATTGAACGATGTGGGATAATGTTTTCTTGTTTAATTCTGTGTACATGAAGAGTGGAGGTGGAAAACACAAACATTTTATTTAACAAGACATGTTGAATACTTTGTGCCATAGGCTGTTGCTCCTGAATAAACACAGAGGTGACTAAACCTATTCACAGGTCTACAGTCTTATTTTCTTAAATGGGATAAGTTCTGTAGTATACTTCATGTAGTGTGCAAAATTAGGTAAGTATTGATTTGGGAGAAAAAGTCATTAAGGCACCTGGAGAAGGAGTAGGGAATATTTTGATTTTATCTATATGATCACTTGGTTAGACTGGGAGGGCAAAGGGAATAAATAGTTTGGAGGAGCACAGAAGCATGTGTGACTGACGTGTTAATTTGGAAGAAAAGGGATGGGTTGTCATTAAGTACCTATATGAGGAGTAATAGAGTTGCTTTTATACTTTTAAAATTATTCATATTTGAATGGTTTTGAGATCCAGATTGTAACTTTGAAAGTATGAATAAAGTAGGATGTCGTTGTAATAAAATACCACATATGCCTGTATTGTTGATAAAGCACCTAAAATACTTTCTTTAGCTTACTATACATCAGATTTTTGTGCTTTTTGTTGTTGCTGAATAAAACTTTATGTAGAACGTGACTTGGTTCTCATCCCACATACATTTGTATATTACATAGAATGATTCATGAATATTAAAATCCATGTTAACATAACTTGTCACTTTCTCTCTGAAGCATCATATTCTCGTAAAGATAAAGACCAAAGGAAACAGCAGGCAATGTGGCGAGTTCCCTCTGATTTAAAGATGCTGAAAAGACTCAAAACTCAAATGGCTGAAGTTCGGTGTATGAAAACTGATGTAAGGAATACACTTTCAGAGATAAAAAACACTAGTACTGCTTCAGGAGATATGCAGGCTAGTCTGTTTTCTTCTGACCAGCCGGCTCTGGCTGCATGTGGCACTGAAAACTCTGGCAGAATACAGGATTTAGGAATGGAACTCTTGGCAAAGTCATCAGTCAACAGTTGTTACATACGAAACTGTAAGTGAAGAAGTTCCTATTAATGTAATTTCTTCTTTGGGAAGTTAGAGGATGGGCTATTTTCAGAATAATAAACGTCTCCATTACAATGAAATTAAACTATGAATATGACAGGTTTTTCTTTCACCTAAATTTGATCTCCATATATTTTCTACTCTGTAGTAAAGCCAACTTTTTTCCTTTTGTGTGGCACCCCCTAGGGTTGCAGTTCAAGCCCAGAACTGCAAAATGTGAGACATGCCCTTTATACCTGGCCCTGTGCTTTTATTGATTGCTTATACTTGGCAATAAACATGGCAAAACCCTTAAAGTATCTTACATTCATTTATTCATGTTGGTGGGTCTTGAATATTTAAATGGGTTGGCAAGTAAAGATAATTTCAGTTGGTAAGATACCAGCTGATTACCAGCTGAAATACCGACTGAATTTCAGTTGGTGAAGGAAGCAATGGTGGGGTAAGATGGAGGCAGATGAGTTTGCTATTTTAGTTAGCATAATCTTGAAGAATCTCTGAAGAGGCAACATTTGAACTGAGATTTGAATGTTGAGAGGGTGGCAGTCATGCAAAGGTCTGGGAGGGAAGCAGTCTTAGGGTAAATAAATAAAACAGAATGCAAAGTCACTGGTACAGTATTTACCAAATTCAAAAACTGGAAGCAAAGACCAGTATGACTAAATAAGAACACATCCAGATTATTTATCTTTTGAACATTATGGTTGTACTTTGTTTTTGGGTCACACCCAGTGATGCTCAGGGGCTATTTCTGGCTCTGCTCAGAAGTGACCCCTCTTGGTGCTTAAGTAAGGGACACTGTGGTGGCAGGAGTTTGAATTGGGGTTGGCAGAATGCATGGCAGGCACCTTAACTCTTTACTCTCTGTTAAGCTATGCTGAAGACCAAACATGGGCATCCTTCTTGCAGTGCATGCATTCCAGTCCATTGAAATGCTTCCCCAGCCCACATAAGGACTTTTTCCCCCCACATAGTAAATAAAGCACCTTCCATGCATAGTATGATGAAATCTTTCTTTACTTTCTGGGTAGCAAGTGTTTTTGCTAATTGGCTTTGTTCAGAAATGTTTTTAATTATCTTTGCAGCCTCAAATAAGAAGAGTAATTCTCCCAAGCCAATTCGATCCAGTCTGGCAGGTAGTCTGTCACTTAGAAGAGCAGTAGACTCTGGGGAAAACAGCCGTTCAAAGGGAGACTGTCAGACTCTGTCTGAAGGTAAATTTGAAGAGTTCAGAATATAATTTCAGTGGGTAGGTATCTGTTACTTAAAATTACCTTATGCTGTAGCTGTAAGCACCTAAATACTGAAGCCTTGTTCTCATAAGAGAACCAACTCAGTGGTAAGAAAGTGTATCCAATAAAGCTGTGTCTTCTGCATTCCTTAATTTTAAAAAGACTGGGATTTAATTTTAAATTGTGTTTCATTTTTCAGCAGTTGAAAATGAATAAGATTTTCTAAATAGATAGTAGGAAACGAAGTTTCTTTGGCCTTATTTCTGAATACCCCTTCTGTTTTTGAAGGCTCCCCAGGAGGCTCTCAGCCTGGGAGCAGGCATAGTTCTCCCAGAGCTCTGACACATGGCAGTGTCACTGACATTCTGCCTAAATCTGAAGACCGGCAGTGTCAAGCTTTGGATTCAGATGCTGTTGTGGTTGCAGTTTTCAATGGCTTGCCTACTGTCGAGAAAAGGAGAAAGATGATCACCTTGGGGTAAATTAAATTATTTTACTTCTCTAATGGAATAGTACCTATTAGGGTTACTTAACACTTTTAAGTCTACATTATAATAAAATTAATTTCTATTAATTTTCAGCAGACAGAAAGTTTACTTGTACTGAAGGACCTTCATGTATCAGAAACCCTTTTTTTTTTTCCCTTTAAATTAATGGAATCGAACCAGAAATTTAGGTTAAGCATGTCAGCTCGAGATCAGAGAGATAATACAGTGGGTAAATTGTTTGCTTTGCATGTGGCCGATTCAGGTTTGACCCTCAGCATTCCATATGGTCCACTGAGCATTGCCAGGAGTGATTCCTGAGTGCAGAGTCAGGAGTACATAAACCCTGAGTATCTCCAGATGTGTTCCAAAACAAAAAAATTGTCAACTGGTTAGGGTAATATTAGTTATAATCTTGCTGTACATTATGAGATGTTTTGTGTGTGTTAAGCTTTTTTTATTTCCATCTCTTACATACTTTTTAAATTCTATTTTTATAAAGTTGTTCATGATGATTCATTACATTCAATATTCCAACACCAATTCCTCCACCATTTCACCTTCCCACCACCACTATTTCTAATTTTCCCAACCACTACCCATGTCTGCCCCAATAGCAGGCCATAAGTAATTTATTTTGTATTGCCTGTTATGAATAGTTCACTAAAAATGATCAAAATATTTCCTTAGAAAAAAAGTGAATGAAGATTGTTGTATCTCACCCTGGAGTCAGTAAGCCCTTGTACAAAAGATTACTACCATGTTATTACAAGGTTGAGCCTTGTGTGCTAATATTTTTTTAATCAAGATTGGTTACCTTCTACTTTACATCCCAATGTGGTGTGCTACTCTTGGTGTATCGGTGGTGTAGAGTATGAGATGTCGCATTCATAGCCACATTTCCCGGGAATTCTAAAATTTTGAATGGGGTGATAATTTTTAACTGGACGATGACTTGGGGTCTGGGAGCATCTCTGCAGCTTGTTGATCTCTTTCGAGATTTATTTATGAGTCTCTAGATCATGACTGGTTAATGAGCTTATATGGTGCTAGAGGCAGTTCATGGGTATGATTTCCAGGCTCCTGGGAGAACAGGGGAGTAGAGGGAGATTGCCCATTCCCTATTCCATGAGAGATTTTGGTCCTAAGACCAAAATTCCATGAGTTTTTCAACAGATTCATTCCTGGATGATGTTTATCCTGAGCCTGTGGAGTCTGGCTCTAAACATGGCAGCAATTGGATTATGGAGGTTTTCGGCTGCCGGGGCTCTCTTTGAGCAGGTGGTGGGCTCACTTGCCCCCATTCAAGTTGCCCCTTGTGAGACAGCCTGGCTTGGGTGGGGTCTGGAGGCATATCTGCAGGTTGTTGATCTCTTTTGAGATTGGTTTATGAATTTCTTTTACACACTTTTCAAGAATATCTTTGGGGCCAGAAAGATAGTACAGAGGGGTAGGCACTAGATTTGCACATGAACCACCTGGGTTTGATCCCTGGCACAGTTATGGTCCTCTGATCACTGCAAGGTGTGGCTTCAAAGGAAAACAACATAAAGAAAATAATTGTGCTGAGGTATATTCTGTATCTGTGTTAGTGATTTTTTTTTACACATGTTTCATATGGAATAAAGCACTTCCACCTATGACTCATTTTATCTACTTCTGTGTGGGGGGTGAAAGGGGACTTGGGATGGGTTGGGCCACACTCAGTGGTACTCCTTGTTTTTCCGCTTTTACCTCATTTTTATCTCTTGTTAAAGTATCCCCAGACCTTATAGTCGGAAATACAAAAGGATGGGATAGTCAGCACCTTTCTCTGGGTCCAATCCCAGCAATTAAACACATCTATTCAAAAGATATATAGCTAGGAAAGTCCAGTGTTAGAGCATATACCTTGATATTGGTAGTGCTGAATTCACTCCCAGGTGCCACATAGTCCTACATACACAACACTAGATTTGGTCGTCCCTCTCCTCCTTTTTTATTTTCAAAAGAAAAGAGTGGTCATTAATTGTACTGTCTAGAAATGCGCTACTAGGACCATTAATATCTATCTGCTTATCTATATATCTATTATCTATATTAAATATGTTTCTAGATTTAAGCAGTGAGTGACTGGAGAGATTGCTCAGCAGTTTGAGTGTGTGCTTTGCATGCAGCAGGTCTAGGTTTGATTTGCAGGACCATATGATCTCCTGAGCACTTCTGGAAGCCACAACTAAGCACTGAACCATGAGTATCCCCCAATCCTGCTGGGCACACTCAGAACCAGAAAATATATAAATAAAAATATATTTAAACAATAAATAGTTCTGCCTTAGAGTTTGACAAGAGTTGGTTTTCTAATATTATCATTCTTCAAATTTATTTAATTCTTCACCTTTTTATTTTTTGGTCTCACCGGGTGGTTTTGTGGTGAGAGGGCTATTCCTCTCAGTTCAATGCTCAGGGATCCTTGTGGTGCTGGGTACTGAACCCAGCCTCCTGCATGCAAAGCATACACTCCAGCCTGTTGTACTCTCTCTGATTCTAAATTCTGTACAATTCCAAGATCTGGATAATTACCAAATCTAAAAGGACAGATGTTAATTTTGGTTTTTAATTCTATTTTAAACCAGCTTGAAGAAATGCAGAGGATTATTATCATTGAATGTTTTCTATGCCTGATTTTTATACACATTCCTTTCAAGTTGAAATTACAACTGTGTTTTTAATTTGTTTTGGAGGTATTTATATCTGCCTTTAGTTCTAAAGAGTAAATATATGTGATCAGACATTTTTTGTTTATTTTTTTGGCTGAAGGGGGTCACATCTCCACTTAGTGTATTAAGGGCTTATTCCTGGCTCCCTCCTGATAGTACTTGGAGGATATAGGCAGTACTGAGAATTGAACCAGGGTTGGCTGTATGCAGGACAAACTCCTTGCCCCTGTGTCTCTGATCCCTGAACAGTCATTTTTATAGATGAAATTCTAAACTCAGCATGCAGATGAAGAGCCTTGTTGAAAGACCCATGTAGATGAAAGACTCTGACCCTTGTTTTTTTTTTTTAAGTAAAATATTTATTTAAATTTTTCAGTTTTATTGTAGGCACTGTGGCTTGGAATACTGTTGATAACAGGGTTTCTTGCATAAATATTGCTAGCACCTCATACTCCACTAAACTGTTTGCTTCCCTTCACCATTGCCCCAGTGTCCCCTCATCCTACTCTCTGCCCCTCTCCCCACCCATCTTGGTAAACTTCCTACTGAAGACCAGTTCTCACTTTCTGTTGCCTTTGTGCATTTGTTACTTCTCTGCTATATTTGTTTAGGTATCCCACATATGAGAGAGGTCATTCTGTGTCTGTTCTTCTCCTTCTGACTAACTTCACTCAACATGATACTTTCCAGGTCCAACCAGTAGCAATAAATTGCATGATTTCATCTTTTCTTCTAGCCAAGTAGTATTCCTCTAAGCCTTACTATAGTATCAGTATGGCTCAATATTTTCTATCTTGTTGGTTTTTTTTTCAATCCCTACTTAAAATAGTGTGTACAAAAATTGTAAATAATGATTGAAGATGAAAATATTTTTAAAAATTATTAAATTTATACCATTTTTGCCTCCGATTTGTGAAGATTTCCAAATCCCTGACCCAAATGCATTCCTGCAGTTTTTTATCTGTGCCGCCTTCTCAGTTTTATTTATTTATTTTTGGCTTTTTGGGTCACACCCAGTGATGCTCAGGGGTTACTCCTGGCTCTGCACTCAGGAATTACTCCTGGTGGTGCTCAGGGGACCATATGGGATGCTGGGAATCGAACCCAGGTCAGCCGCATGCAAGGCAAATGCCCTACCCTTTGCTATCACTCCAGCCCCCTCTTCTCAGTTTTTATACATATTTATCAACCGTGACTATATAGCTTTTTATTAATAAAGGAGTACCTGTTTCCTCAGTCAATAACATGTCAGCATTTTTTCCATGTTAGTGAGAGCACATTATTTTGGACTTGTATTTAGGTTTTTAATTTTGTATGTGTGTGTGGTGGGGTGACTGGGTAAAGGACTCTGGAGATTGAGTCTAGATCATGTCACATTGAATGATATGATCTGTCATTGAGCTACATTCCTAGTCTCTAGACTTATATTGACACATGGAGATAAGACAATAGGAAGACATTTTGTGTACATTACCCAAGAATTCCCTAATGACTTTTTAATTTTTTTGCTTTTGGGGTCACATCCGGCGATGCACAGGGGTTACTCCTGGCTCTGAACTCAGGAATTACCCCCTGGTGGTGCTCAGGGGACCATATAGGATGCTGAGAACGAACCCTGGTTGGCCATGTGCAGGGCAAATGCCCTACCCACTGTGCTGTTGCTCCAAACCCGCATTTTTAAAGCTATAGTACAGTATCATAATTAGGATATTGAACTTAATATAGTTCAATCTTGTAATGAATATTTTACAGACAAAGCCTGAGAGGTCCAAGACAATGTACTGAGTTGAGTCCTCAGCACTGCATGACAACTTCCCACTCATCACACCTTCCCTAAAACAAAGCAGCATATATCCTCTTTGGTTTGATACTTCATTTCAGGATTAGGGAAAAATAAACCACAAATTATTGTGTCACTTACTAGCTATATAAAAACATCAGATTGTTTTCTCCCTCTTTGAGGACTAACGCTAAAGGAAGTCATCCAGAAGGAATGCAAATGACTGATTTGGAAAATAATTCTGAAACTGGAGAATTGCAGCCGGTACTACCTGAAGGAGCTGCGGCTGCCCCTGAGGAAGGTAAGAAATAATTAAATCATAGTTGGGCAGAAGACAAGACTACTTCTGGTTTTTGGGATGTTGGTGTAGATTTAGGTTATTGTAAGTTAAATGGAAAGATCATTGAAACATTATCATGTGAAGTGTTTGATCTGTACTGCAGAATCTGGTTTATTAAGCAGAGGAAGGCAGAATGGATCAATGACGACATAAAAGGACATGTCTTAAAGGAGGGGCATTTAGGGAGAGGGTGCTGCAGGGAGGTCGTGTGCTCACTGAACAGGTGGATTTATTTTTTTTTTATTTTTTTTATTTTTTTTGGTTTTTGGGTCACACCTGGCGATGCACAGGGGTTACTCCTGGCTCTGCACTCAGGAATTACTCCTGGCGGTGCTCAGGGGACCATATGGGATGCTGGGATTTGAACCCGGGTCGGCCGCATGCAAGGCAAACGCCCTACCCGCTGTGCTATCACTCCAGCCCCTGAACAGGTGGATTTATTATGCTGCGTATACCTGCTTGCCCAGCACTGACATTTCATGAATATGCAAAGACAGATGAGCTCTGTTCAATCTCATGGGGAAGAAAAGCCTCTACACAACTAATTAGAATGAGTATTAAGTACTTTGTCTCTTATTTTATTTATTTATTTATTTTATTGAATCACCGTGAGAACAGTTACAAAGCTTTCAGGTTTAAGTCTCAGTCATACAATGATCAAACACTCATCCCTTCACCAGTGCACATGTTCTACCACCAAGAACCCCAGTATACTACCCTCCCACTCCCCACCCTGCCTGTGTGGCAGATGATTTTCACTTTACTCTCTCTTTACTTTGATTACATTCAGTTTTTGACAGAAAACCCACTATTATCATTTGGAATATTCTCCCCAACAATTTGACCTGCCGAAAAGGCATCATTACATCATTCGTTTCCTATTGCTGATAATGAAGAGCATATGATGTCGCACGGCCAGTGGCCGAGTGGTTTTGGAATTCCGGTATTTTAGTAATTAAGTCCAGAGGTATTTCTGCCAGCAGCCTCTGTGTTTCTTTTTTTTTTTTTTCTTTTTTTTTTTTTTTTTTTTTTTGCTTTTTGGGTCACACCTGGCGATGCACAGGGGTTACTCCTGGCTATGCACTCAGGAATCACCCCTGGCCGTGCTCAGGGGACCATATGGGATGCTGGGATTTGAACCCGGGTCGGCCGCGTGCAAGGCAAACGCCCTACCCGCTGTGCTATCTCTCCAGCCCCGCCTCTGTGTTTCAAGATTGGTTTGTGTGCCTCTGGGATCACGGCTGTTCTGAGCAGAGGAGCCATTCATGGGTGGCTGCTCAGGGTCCCATTTGGGTGAGGGGCAGGGCCGGTTCCACCTCCCCCTCACCATCTTGAGATTTCCTGTGCGCCCCATCACTGCAAGCTCCTACCTCTCTGTCCAATTGGCTCTGAAAGGTGGCAGTCGCCATGCTGCCGCAATGGGGAAAAGGCCGAGGGACAAAAACCTTTCCACTCCCAGGGCTGCCATAGTTTAGTTCAAAGTCCAGGAGTATATCTGCCAGCAGCTGCTGTGTTCTGAGATTGGTTTGTGAGCCTTTAGGATCGTGGCCGCTCAGGGGCGGAAGAGCTGTTTCTGAGCGTTTTTTTCTATATCAGGAAAGGCTTATTTGACCGTGCGGTTTGGAGGAATAGTTCAGTACCCACATACTGGAGCCATGTTAGTAGAAGCTCAATGTTGCCGGGATTCCATCTGGAGAAGGCGGGGACTCTGCACCTTCTCTGTCTGGGGCACCCCGGTATTTGTGGCCCTGTCTGGGGTCTGGAGCATTCTTTGCTTGTGGTGCCCGCCGGCCAGGATTCTTCACTGCTGAGTGTGGCAAGATGGATCGAACTTTGTCTTTTAAAGTCAGTCTTGCTCATTGTCTATAGATTGCTTTGTAGGTATATTTCAGGTTTTAACCATTTTAAAATTACTTTATGGTAATCTGCTTCAGCTCTGCCAAATCATTCAGAGTGAAACAAAATAGCTTTATTTAGAGAGATTTACTTAGAGAAATTTGAGGGGAGAAAAAGAGAAATATATGTATGTTCTAGAGAGAATACAGGCTTCTCCAGAGGTGAAAAAGCCCATGTCACCTTTCTTAATAGTACTTAACATTGGAATTTTTTTTCTTTCATTTTTTACTGAAACTGCCACCTTCCACCTCTGCACTCATTTGAATTTCAATGATTGATGAATTGTAACTAAAAGCATATACACAGATGCCAGCATCTCCCTACTTCAGGCTGCTCTGAGAGGGTATGTGGGTGGTGACATTTTCAGGTTTTTCCATTAAAAAACAGTAAACATGTTGGTCTTCCCTCTTAGTTGGTGCTGCTATAGTGAACCACCTTATTTCCACAGGAGCAATTAAATGTAATGTACTTTTGAGGTAATGTGTTGGTTGTTAAAACATTAAGAAAGGAAAGCTATTTGTGTGTGTGTTTTTTTTCCAAAAATTACCTGTCAGGATTAGCTAATTTCCATTTACTTGTACATATTGATTACAATCTGTAATAATTTAAATTCTTACAGAATGTGGTAGAATTACAGGCTCTTAATTTTTGTTTTATTTTGGGATAATGCCTAGGAGAGCTTAGGACTAACTCAGATTGGAGTATCAGAGGTGCATGGGGGACCAAGAGGTGCTGGGGGATTGAACCCAGGATTTTTGCCTGTAAAAGATACTCCAGGGGCCCTACTCAGCAGGTAGGGCATTTGCCTTGCACGTGGCCAACATGGGTTTGATCCCCGGCATCCGATATGATCCCCTGAGCACCTCCAGGAATAATTCCTGAGTGCAGAGCCAAGAGTAACCTCTGAGCATTGCACGTGTGACCCAAAAAGCTTAAAAGAAAAAAATGCATATATATTCCAGCCATTTGCACCATCTCCCTGGTCCTTACATGGAGTTTAATTCATGCATCATTTATGAAATGATTTTTATTTGCCTCTCTTTGCATTTAATGTTGGTGATAAAGTAATTTCTAAACCTACCCATTGAGTAGGTTTAGAGTCTTGGTCAAGGTTCTCTGTACAGTGCTTGACATTTTGGTCCAGGTTGTTTTTTATTTTGGGGAAGGTTTCCTTTTGCATTGTAGAATGTTTAGCAGTATCCTTGGTTTTAACTACCATAGATGTCTGTAGATGCCCCCTGGGAGTCAAAATCATTCCCAGTTGAGAACCACTGAATGACTCAGCCAGAGGTGACTTTCAGAATCACTGGCATAGCAGGTCAGAGTTATGAATCGAAAGAAGTTATAACACTAAGGTAAGCTAGATATGTTTGATGATGGTGATGGTAAATGGCAGAGAAAGCAATAGGAAACCACAGGTTGAAGAAACCAGTTAAAAGAGAATAAGTATGTAATAATAAAATGAAGTTTTTATTATAGACTAGAGACTGCTAAAGATTTTAAAATATTTTATCTATACACCATGTGTAGTATGTACTTTGGTATCTTAATTTTATAGATACTTGACTTCTGAGCAGCACTCTTAGTTATCATCTCTTTATTAACCTAGATCTTTCCACTCTTGGAAAGATCATGAAGGAAATGAGTTAGGCGTGAGCCAGGTCAGGATTGTAAGACACCCAATCGCAGGGAATGGTGATACTAAGTTAGACTGTATCCAAACTAGAATTTGGATCCTTTTAATAGGATCTAAGAAGTAAGATGATAAAATTATGTTCATTCTTTAGCTGCATTGTGGAAAGTGGATTTTGGGGGTATAAACGAAACTTTAGGATAAGAAAAATGGTAAGAAACATATTTAGTTAATTTAGATTTTATCTCACCCTAAATTATTGCTAGAAGTGTGATTTCATAAATCAAAATAAAGAAGTTCAAGTTCTCTCCTTGAACTTGTTTATTTTGATTTAGGAAGTCACACTTTAGTAATTTTTCTGTGTAAGTTGTAAGAGTTTGTGGCATATTACCAGCATACAGGTTCCTGGACATCCAAAGCCACGATAAAAGACTCAAGAATTTGTTTGTTTTGGAGCATATCCAGCAGTGCTCAGGGGTTTTTCCTGCCTCTGTGCTCAGCAATCACCCCTGGAAATGCTTAGGGGGACCACAGGGGATGCTGAAGATCAAACCCGGGTCAGCTGCATATAAAGGAAGTGCTTTACCCCACTGTACTATTGCTCTGTTTTATATATATATGTATATGTATATATATATTTTTTAATTTACTTTTTTTTTTTTTTTTTTTTTTTGCTTTTTGGGTCACACCCAGAGATGCACAGGGGTTACTCCTGCCCATGCACTCAGGAATTACCCCTGGCGGTGCTCAGGGAACCATACGGGATGCTGGGAATTGAACCCGGGTCAGCTGCGTGCAAGGCAAACACCCTACTCGCTGTACTATCACTCCAGCCCCTCGAAATATATATATATATATATTTTTTTTGCTTTTTGGGTCACACCTGGCGATGCACAGGGGTTACTCCTGGTTCTACACTCAGGAATTACTCCTGGCGGTGCTCAGGGGACCATATGGGATGCTGGGATTCGAACCCGGGTCGGCCGCGTGCAAGGCAAACGCCCTACCCGCTGTGCTATCGCTCCAGCCCCTCGAAATATATTTTATGTACGTTTTTTTCTGCATTTCTTGAAAAATGTGTTTTCCTAGTTGATGTGAAAGCTGAATCAAGCAGCAGTGGGTTTAGAGTCATTCTAATTCTATAATTTTAGTTAACCTAGGAAACATCTCTTTGATAGCACACACTTAGAGAATGTTAAAAGAAAAGCCTGGGAATAATTTAGATTAACTGGAAGATAGATTGCCTTAGAAAGAAGAGTCAATCAAACCGGTCCTTGGGAGAGCTGTTGCTATTTGTGTTCATGGCTCTGATTGCTGTAATGTAAATATTAATGATTTTATACTTTATAGGAACTTTTCAGTGTTGTTCAAAGGAATAGCAAGTTTGGGGAGAAAGATAAGTTGCATTGGTGTTTCTGACCTGATTCTATAAAGTCCTATAAACTTGGTGAGGAAATCTAATTGTTGCATTATTTGAATACAGTGAACATTGTATAGCATTTTTTAGCTTTTGAATATTCACCGTAGTCTACATTTCTTAAAAATAGCAGAAACTAATTTTTCTTTGAGAGCTTTACCCCATAGTCCTCAGGGATTACTCCTCTCTCTGCACTCAGGAATCACTCCTGGTGGGACTCAGGGGGTCATATGGGATGCTGGGGATTGAACCAGGTCGGATTAATGCAAGACAAGCTCTCTACCGGCTCTATCTCTTCAACCACTGAAGTTCATTTTTAAAATACATATCAAGAGTTTGGAAAAGTCTTACTTAAATTATTTTAATTTTAATTTTAATTAAAATTGTGGGGTGTTTGGTTTTACTCTGTGATACTCAGGCTGTTCCTGGCTCAGTGCTCAGGATCACACTGGGCAGTGCTTGTGGGGAAGTCATAAACAATATTGGATGTCAGCCAGGGTTGGTTGGAAAGCACCATAAACCTTCTACTATTTCTTTGGTCTTTTCAATTAAATTTTTGTGAGTAATTTGTGAATTTTGGAGTTTCAGAGAATTTCAGCAGCATGTTTGTTCAGAAATTGTTGTCTATCAGGAATTTGAAAAAGCTGGTATAAAAGGTCAAATTTGTACCTGGAAGTTTAGAAACTCCAGTCAGTAGGCTTTACTACAGTTCCATGAAATGCCACAAGGTGGAGATGGTTCCTTACGAAGGTAGCAGAATTTTGTCTGAATAGTGGTTACTCTATTGAGGTGTAAGGGGTTTCTTAGCTGAATTTTGGAATTTCAGAAATGTCCATGCATTCAGCAGATTATACTTTACACATATTTAAGGTAGAAATAATCCTGAAAAAACTTTTCTGAAAATTCAGAAGTTGCTTGAGACGATAGTTTTCTTTGTTAGAAATTTAACTACAAATTCCATTTTTTTAATAGTAAAATTATCTTATATGTTTTAATCTAAATGAACCTTGGTAGTTCATTTCTACTGAAGAATTTTTCTATTTCATGTGTTTATTTTGTAAGCTAAAGTTGTTGACATACTATTTTGTTCCTTTAGGATGCCAGGGATGGAACCAGTGTCTCATGCATGCGTGAATTGCACCTACTATTCCTGATTATTTTTTTTAATGTAGAATCTCTTGTGATGCTGCCTTTTTTTCATTCCTGTTATTAATACATCATTTTGTATGTTCTTAATTGACTTAGAGATGTACCAGCTTTACTGATCTTTTCAAGGAACTGCTTTATTATATTATTGATCCCCATACACACTCTTGTTCATCTGTTTTTTCCTTTTATTTCCTTCCCTTTTGGGCGAAGGGCACACCCAGCTGTGCCCAACGCTTATACCTGGCTCTGCAGTCAGGGATCACTTCTGGCCATATTTGGGGGACTGTGGTGCTAAGGATTGTACCCGGGTCAGCTGTTTATAAGGCAAGAGCCCTACCTACTATACTATTGTACCCTAATAATATTTATTTATCTTTCATTTCTAGGAAGTTTATTGGGCTTTGTCAGGAGTTGTCAGGAGTCACACTTGTGGTGCTTCTACTGTTGGCAGCACTCACACAATGGTTGTCGTATAATGGAGATCAGACTCTTGGCTCCAGAAACCAAATTCTGGCCCTCATGAATGCAAAGGAGGCACTCTATGACTGAGCCATGTTCTAGGGCCCTTATTCCTAAAACAGAACCTTGGGCAAGAGTGCTAGTACAGTGGATTGAGTGCATACTTTGCATGCAGGAGTTTGATCCCTCACCTGGTCCCCAGGCACCACCAGGAGCACCCCCTAGCACAGAGCTGGGAGTAGTTCTTGAGCAGTCCTTAATGTAGTTGTTCCTCAAATAACATAAGAAGACAAAAAATTTTTATTTCCAAGTTTAACAGAATTCTTGCAGGTTGTTATTTTATGAATTATTCATGGCATAGGTTTTATATTTGCATATCTGCTTGACTTACTTTAGGTGAAATGTCTGCCTTGCTTTGTAAATTTTGAGTGGAACATATCTTTCCCTCCCGCCTTTGAAAACTCTTCATTGTTTGGGGGGAGGGGGAAACAGGAGAAATCAAAGCATTTCATTGGGGGCCTGGGGGGTGTTCAGAGAAGGATTGAAAACCAGTGTCTTTGGCTGGCTGGGATCCCTACAGCAGTACAGCCACAGAAAGTCTTTTTTTTTTTTTTGTCACATCCAGTGATACACAGGGTTACTCCTGGCTCATGCACTCAGGAATTACTTCTGGCAGTGCTCAGGGGACCATATGGGAGGCTGGAAATCGAGCCTGGGTCAGCCATATGCAAGGCAAATGCCCTACCCGCTGTGCTGTTGCTTCAGCCCCAGTCTTCATTTTTTTTTTTTTCTTTTTGGGTTGCACCCAGCGATGCTCAGGGGTTACTCCTGGCTCTGCACTCAGGAATTACTTCTGGTGGTGCTCAGGGGGCATGTGGGATGCTGGGAATCGAACCCAGGTCGTCTGTGTGCAAGACAAACGCCCTACCTGCTATGCTGTTGCTCCAGCCCCAGCCTTCATTTTTTTTATCCTTTGAAAACTCTTATTACCTAGATTGTGGAAGATTGTCACTAAAGACGTTTTTTGTTTGTTTCAAGGGTGTTTGCAAACATTTCTATATCTGTATTAAAGTCTTCTGTTAGATCACTTTAATATCTATATTATTTCAGTGTTCATATTTGTTGATAATTTCCCTGTATGTAGAAGTGTTTTTCTAAATTTATCTAGGATATTTAAAATTTTATTTTGGGGTCCAGGGATGTGGTTCAGAGATTGAGCACTCACCTTCCAGGCATGCGGCTATGAGTGTGAGCCCCAGCATCACCCCGCCTCCCATACGTCACAAGTTTGTTCTCTCCAAAGCTTCACATTCAAGCGGTGTCTCCTTGGGCATCACAACAAGAAAGGGAAGGTCAGGGGAAAGATATTCCTTTTGTTTCGAGGGAGCCTTCCAACTAGTGCTCAGGAGGCCTGAGTGCCCCTCTCCTCTCTTCTTGGTAAATGATTCTGGCCGTTCAATGCAAGGGTCTGAGGTGCTGAGGTTTACCCAGGCGACCCATGGGGTGCAGGGGTTCGAACATGGATTGGCTGCCTGCAAAGCATGTGCCTCATTCCCCGCCCCCCAGTACTACCTCTCCAACACCAGGAAAAATACTTCTTATGAGGCTGGGTATCGTTTAAACTGCCTGATGATATGTCATATTCTGGACTACACCATTTGTGGTGTGCTGTTCTGTACTTTTCAGAGTTCATAAACAACTGCATCTTGAGTTCTGTCCACTGCCCAGAAAAAAATCAACTGATAGAACCACAAACAAAATTAGAAATCCAAGTCAGGTTTTATGCTAGTGTTACTGGAATTTTTTTATATATACACAAAATATATTTTGTGTGTGTATTTATATAACATGCTTCTATTGATAAATGCTTTGTCTACAAATTAAATATCACAACCAGGATTTTTTAAATGATTTTTATATTTTATAAGGTAGCTCATAATATTTGGTTACATTTAATATTCAAACACCAGTCCTACCACCATTATATACCTTCCCACCTCCATATTACGGATGTTTCCATCCCAAACCCCAATCCCTGTCCCAAAGCAGAACTGAAATAATATATTCTATATTATTTGTTATGAAAATCCACTGAAAATGCTATGGAAAAGTATTCTTAGAGAAAAGTGTGTGAAGATTGTTGTATATCACCCAGGGAACATTAAGCCCTTCTATAAGAGATCACTAACATATTGTTAAAGGTAGAGCCTTGTGTGTTTTATATATATACCTGTAAAAAAAAATTCCCTCTAAGGTTGGTTGCCTACTACTTTGAAACCCATCAAATGTTGTGTGGTACTCTTGGAGTATGGGTAGGATGTGCCCTATGAGTGTCTCAGCCACTCCGTCCAGGAATAGGTTCATTCGTGAGTGTGGCTCGTCAGGAGCATGTGGAGAGCGTCCATGAGTGGGTGGCAGTTGACTTTGGCTGCCAGGGCTGGGTCCCTTCAGGCGGGGAGGGCTCCTACCCACCCTCCTCTGGGGCGCCCTGAGTAAAACAGCCTGGTGCAGGGGCTGGCGGCATGGTTATGGTGAGCATCATTCTGGGAGAGTAGTACATGCAATTCGGATGGTGGCTGATGACGAGATTATCTGGCACCAGCCAAACGAGGCTTATGGGCTTGACTGCTGAGTTGCCAGAGATGGGGATATGAGCAGAAGATCTTCGTTCCTGGTCCTGTGGAACTCAGAGTTCTCAAGTCATAAAGTCCCTCATTCCTGGGTTTTCTGGGGGGTTCACTCATCACAACCAGGATTTAAAGAATTTCTATTATCTTCTATGACTCCAGAAAAAGACAATGATTTTGCTTTGAAAATCTTCCTTGGCATAATTAAATTGTTACTAGTTTCAAATTGTAGTTTTCAGGTACTATGAAAAGGATTATCTTTGGGGTTGGAGCGATAGCACAACGGATAGGACATTTGCCTTGTACGCGGCTGACCTGGGTTTAATTCCCAGCATCCCATATGGTCCCTTGAGCACCGTCAGGAGTAATTCCTGAGTGCAGAGCCAGAAGTAACCCCTGTGCATCGCCAGGTGTGACCCAAAAAGCCAAAAAAAAAAAAAAAAGGATTATCTTTGAGAGTTAAAATTAAACCAACACTCTTAATGACTAATGAGTGCTGAGGTTTGTGTGGTTAGTATTTGATTGTACCTTATGTTATCCTGGTATTCAGTGTAAAATTAGTGGAAATCTCAGTTTCGTAGGTAAGGAAATTCCTTTTTCCATGTATGTGCAGTGGTTTATTTTCAGAAACATGTTCTTGCCTTCTTTTCTGTTAGGAATGAGCAGCGACAGTGATATCGAATGTGATACTGAAAATGAAGAGCAGGAAGAGCACACCAGCGGATTCAGTGACGCGTTCATAGCACAGCCCCCAGATGAAGGTGCGGCACATGACGTCATCACAGAGATCAGTAGAGCCATCCTTTTGCTTTTGCTTTTACCCCTATTTCTGTTTTTGCCCTGCTGCTTCTGCTTTCCTTTTGTTTTGGGGCCACACCCGGCAGTGCTCAGGACTTACTCCTGCCTCTGTGCTCAGTTAGCACTCCTAGTTGCACTTTAGGACCAAATGAGGTGCTAAGGATGAGATCCAGGTCAGCAGCATGCAAGGCAAGTGCCTTACCAACTATACTATTGCTCTAGCACTGGGTAAATATCAGTAATCAAAAGGATTATGATTGTGAGGCAGTATTCTGTGGGATAAACTACATTACATGGTGAAACAAATTGGTAGGTAATATAAGGCTAGTCAGACACTTAATGGGTACACGTAACAGATGAGACAGGGGTCAGCAATCCACTTTTGTATGTACTGAGACCTAACAGCTTTTATGTTATAAGGGTCATAACCCAGTGTTGCTCAGGGGTTACTCCTGGCTCTGCACTCAGGAATTACTCTTGGCGGTTCTCGGGGGACCATATGGGATGCTGGGGATTGAACCTCAGTCAGCCATGTGCATACTCTCCAGCCCCTGTGAGGAAATTTTTTTTTTCTTTTTGTTCCATACCTGGCAAACTCAGGGGCTACTCCTGGCTCTGAACTCAGGAATTACTCCTGGCAGTGCTGGGGATGATATGGGATATGGGATGCTGGGAATCAAACCCAGGTTGACTACGTGCAAGGCAAACACCCTCCCTGCTATACTATTGCTCCAGACCAGGAATTTTTTTTGTTTTTGTTTTTGTTTTTGGGTCACACCCGGCGATGCATAGAGGTTTACCCCTGGCGGTGCTCATATGGGATGCTGGGATTAGAACACGGAGTCGGCCGAGTGCAAGGCAAACGCCCTACCCGCTGTGCTATCACTCCAGCCCCAGGAATTTTTTTTTTTAATTTTATTTTTATATATATTTTTTGTTCTTTTATAGAATCACCATGTGGAAAGTTACAAAGCTTTCAGGTTTAAGTCTCAGTTATACAATGCTCGAACACCCATCCCTTCACCAGTGCACATATTCCACAACCAAGAATCACAGTATACCTCCCCCTTCCCCCCTACCTCCCCAGCCCCCCACCCCGCATGTGTAACTGGTAAATTTCACTTTACTTTCACTTTACTTTGATTACATTCAATATTTCAACAAAAAATTCACTATTATTGATTTGGAGTTTCTTCCCTCTAAAGTCGACCTGCTGAAAAGAAAGCATTTGATGATTTGTTTTCCATTGCTGAGAATGAAGAGATATGAGGTTGAGAGGGCGCACTAGCAGCCACATGGGTTTGGATTTCTGTATTTTAGTAACTAAGTCCAGAGAAATATCTGCCAGAAATTGCAACATTGTAAGCTTGTACCTCTCAGCTACTTTATATTCCACATATGAGTGCAATCTTTCTATGTCTGTCTCTTTCTGACTTATTTCACTCAGCATGATACTTTCCATGTTGATCCACTTATATGCAAATTTCATGACTTCATGTTTTCTGACAGCTATGTAGTATTCCATTGTGTAGATATACCAGAGTTTCTTTAGCCAATCATCTGTTTTCGGGCACTCTGGTTTTTTCCATATTGTGGCTATTGTAAACAGTGCGGCAATGAACATGGAAATGCAGATGTCATCTCTGCTATATCTTTTTGCCTCTCCGGGATATATTCCCAGGAGTGGTATTGCTGGGTCAAATGGGAGCTCAATTTCTAACTTTTTGAGAATCGTCCATATTGTTTTCCAAAAGGGCTGAACCAGTCGGCATTCCCACCAGCAGTGAAGGAGAGTCCCTTTCTCCCCACATCCACGCCAACACCACGGACTAGGAATTTTTAAGTGAGGAAAAATCCTCAGAATTTTCAACAGGGACCATTTGTGGCATGTAGTGCCTCTCATTTTCAGAGCTAGTTGTAGTAGTAGTCTAGTTATAAGGTAGTATACTACAACCTATCATTTCCTGAATAGAAATGCTTGCAGATTGCGAATTACCAATTTTTGTTTGTTTGGGGGGACCACAACTGGCAGTACTCATTGCTAGCTCTGCACTCAGGGATCACTCCTCTGGAAAAACTTGAAGGACCATGCAGGGTGCTGGGGGTTGAACCTTGGTTGACTACATGCAAGGCAAGCACCCTATTCCCTTTACTATCTCTTCAGCCCCAAGAATTACCATTTTTATTCCATCTTCTAGAAAAAGCCTCAGGGAAATAAATACACCATTAAAATCCCTGCCATTTATATATTTGTTTTGCTTTTGGTATTCAACATAATGATTTGGTGTATTACATATTGTGGGATGATGGATGTTCAATTCACATTTATCACCCATTTGGAATATTTCATTTAGAGACTTATGCATTTCTTTGCCCAATTTCTTGCAGTGACAACTGTCAGTCTTAATGCTAATTGTCAGTTTGCTATTTTACATGTTTCCCTGATACTCTGGTCTCTTTTTTAATACAGAAATTTAAATATATTTGATGACTCAAGTAGTAAGATACTTTAGTAAATTTCTTCACTTTTAAAAGCAGCCACCAAGTTTTAGGCAAGTTAATTTGTGTGTTGATTAGGTTTTTGTGGATGTGCAATTTCAAAACCATTTTACATTTACAAATTCAGTCTTTAGAGTGTGCTTTGTAGACAAGCCATCTATTCCTCTTCCCTTCCCCAGCTTCCCCCACAGTGTCCCCAGGAGGACAGAGTGAGGCAGAGCCTTTCATCATCTGAGTATACATTTTGTTCTTTTCTTTATTTTCCCTATATGCTTTGCTTCATAAATTTTCTATTTGTTCACAACCTAGCAAAAAGCATATCTTTATTACTTACCTTACATATATAGTAAAACCATTAAAGACGCTGTTTATTAGTTTAAAATGTCCTTTTTTCTTTTTTTCAGATATACATTCCAATTTTCCTGATGGTGAACAAATAGGCCCTGAAGATCTCAGCTTTAATGCTGATGAAAACAATGGAAGGTAATTTTCAAATCAAGAGAATTGACTTGCTAGTTACCAAGACCCTGACGTTTCTTATATGTCACTGGTCTAAATTTGCCATCTAATAATCAGATTTGGCCTATTTTTTTCAGCATCTTCTACTGTGCTAATACTTGTTCAAAAGTAGCTATTAGAAAATAGCAAAATCGCAGTATATGATATTCCTGCATAGGAAAAACAAATGATGTGGGAGAATTCTGTGTAATGTCACGAAATAAGTATAGTTCTCAGCTAATTGAGTAAATTAGTATATTCTAAAGGGGCAGTTTTGTCTATAGCAGGACAGATGCTGCAGAAAATGTACGTAGAGACAGTGCATGCTCTCAGTAATTTGCTCAGTTTAGGTGCTTTCTGTCCTTAACTAGACATACAGTTGTATTTAAATGATTTATTTCAGGTTTTAATCACATTTTACAGCTTCATTAATGCCTGTACATTAGTGGACAGAATACTAGGAGTAGATTCTGCATTATAGAGCCTTTACCGAGGTAACTGAAGTAATATGAGGTCTAATCACCTCTTTGGTCAAATCTCGCCAGAGTGTGTTAACTCTTTTATTTATTTATCTTTTCTTGTTCGTTCAAGTGCAGACACACACACATAATCTTTTGTGTGGCTTTGGCAAGTGTAATTTAAATGATTTAAGTTAATATGAACCAGTTCATAGTTTTCTGAACACATAGAATATCATTTTAAATGATTTTTGCCTCCTACTAAACAACTATAGTGCAACAAATGTGTTAAAATTCCATTCCATTATTTCCAGTAGTCAGACATTGATTTTGGTGTTGATATTATTTAAAGATTCATACATATTTTGCAGTGACTTACATGGAACTGTGGTATAAGGTTTACTTTAATATTCTTTTAGTTGCCCGAAAATAATTGCCAAACTTCGCCATTGTGTTGCTGCATTTGTGTTTGAGCCACTATACTTTGTAAAAATTACACTTAAAGTTGAGAGATTTTGAAAAAACATGAGTATACACGAGAGACATCTCAACTCTTTATATTTTATTTAATGACTATTGTTCACGTTTCCATATCTAATGTCTTGCAGAATGTTGTGATTCATGGTTTGCTTTTGTTCAAAATAGTTTGCACTTTTGTTAATAAAATGAACTTGAGAAAATACTTTGCCTCTGCAGTTTATTAATAGTGGGACCCTTCCCCTACTCATTGCTTATATATAAGATAGCCTGTTAGTAAATCCATGGGAAAGTTACATTTTATAATAATCTCCATAATATATATGCTCCTTCTCTTGAAATTTATTTGGAAATTTTAAGTACTATCATTCAGAAACAAAAACTTAGCATTTATTGACGTATTGTTTAAAAATATCAAGTTCTTTAACTTCCTTTTCTGTTAGATGCAATTGTATTCATATTCATTTTTTTGATGTGATTGTATTTTTTTAACCACTGCAGATATTTATTTTTGCACATCAGTGTGATGTTTAATATGTTTATATGTTTAATCTATTTCTCTTATCTCTACATTGTATTAGATGAAAGTAATGTAAACATTTTAAACTTTTTTTTTTTCTGTTTTGGGTCACACCCTGCCATGCACAAGGGTTACTCCTGGCTTTGTTGCTCAGGGTACCACATGGGATGCTGGGAATTGAACCCGGGTCAGCTGCATGCAAGGAAAACACCCTACCCATTGTGCTATCGCTTCAGCCCCATACATTTTAAAAACTTTAGTACTGAGAGAGAACTGGAGCGATAGCACAGCAGGTATGGTATTGCCTTGCACTCGGCTGACCCGGGTTCGATTCCTCCATCCCTCTCAGAGAGCCTGGCAAGCTGTCGGGAGTATCCTGCCTGCAAGGCAGAACCTGGCAAGCTACCCGTGGCGTATTTGATATGCCAAAAAAGAGTAACAAGTCTCACAGTGGAGATGTTACTGGTGCCCACTCGAGCAAATCAATCAACAATGGAACAACAGTGCTACAGTACTGGGAGCAAACCATTATAATAATTGATTTGTAGAGATGGGGTTTGGGGCTCTGGCTCAAGTGGTAGAATAGATGCTTTGCATTTGTGAGGCCTTTTGTTTATTTCATTCATTGCATTGAGTGGCCCCCAGGCACTGATGAGAATAGCCTATACTCCTAATTCCCCCTAGTTTTTTTTTTCTTTTTTTTTTTTGCTTTTTGGGTCACACCTGGCGATGCACAGGGGTTACTCCTGGTTCTACACTCAGGAATTACTCCTGGAGGTGCTCAGGGGACCATATGGGATGCTGGGATTTGAACCCGGGTCGGCCGAGTGCAAGGCAAACGCCCTACCCGCTGTGCTATCGCTCCAGCCCCCAATACCCCCTAGTTTATTGGTGGATTTTTAATGGGCTTCTTCAGAGCCCACAAACTAGTGTGATTCACTCTACTTTGATTTCTTGTTGTCTTAGCTACTACTTTGTCTGTATTTCTTATAAAGCCAAGTGCTTTGCCACATACTTTAACATTCTGTTTTCAAAATATGGGAAATTACTGTTATCAATTTAAGGGAAAGTAAATAGACTGTTAATTTGAAGTGGAGAAATTTGTCATAAAAGGCTTTAGCGTGTCTGATTTAACAATGAGATTCTCTTGGGTCATTTGTGTAATAGCATTTCGAGGTATCCTCTGTCTTTTGTTGGTAAAGTGTTGTCTTCTCTTTAATCAAAAATGTTCCTAGCCTGTGCTTGCAATTTCATGAACTTGAATCATAGATATCGCCAGAGTGGTACAGAAATATTTTAGTTAATGGTATATTAAATTTGGTATTTTTATTTTTACTTTTTCTCTCAGATAACATATACAGTTAGGAATGCTTCTTTTTGGGGGTTTGTTTTAATTTTGGGCTACATCCACTAATGCTCAGGACTTATTCCCAGCTCTTTGCTCAGGGATCACTCCCAGAAGGCGTGGGGGACATATGGGGTGCCCAGGATCGGACCTAGGTCAGTTGTATGCAACACAAACATCTGCTGTCTTATCTTTTCAGCTCCAGGAATACTTACTTTTAACTATTTATTTAATATTCTCAGGCACTTTAGGAACCTATCTTACTTGAGCTATATTGTTTCTTTTTAAAGCTAAAATAATTCTAACCTTCTATAAAGTAAGCATCTAAAACAGTGTTACTGTAACAGTTCTATAAAATTGTTCCTTTTTTTATAATTAAAAACGACAAAAGCTTGTGGCAAAAGGACACGAATGTTCAAAAGCACTTATCCTATAATGAAGAAAATTGTGTTTTGTTGGGCCTTTGGTCAAATTTCCAATCACTTGCTATAGTCTGCTTGTTCTAGTTTCTTGCACTTCTGCTGAACCTCAACCCTGCTTTTTATTTTCTTCCTTTAACTTTTTCCCTTTTGTTGAGTGATAGGTTTTTTTGTTGTTTATTTGTTTGGTTTTCCATTTCATCTTTTTTTAAAAAAAATTATTGAATCACCGTGAGAACATTTTCGATATGCCAAAAACAGTAACAAGTCTCACAGTGGATCTTGGAATTCTAAGATCTTGGAATTTTAATAATTAGGTCCGGGGAGATTTTACCAAGAGCTGCTCAGTTCCGAAATTTGTTTGTGTGTCTCTGTGATGTGGCCATTAAGGAGCTTAAGAAGTTGGCGGGGGTGTTCGTGTGCGGCATCTCAGGGTCCCGTTGGGGTGGGGGAGGAGAAGGACTGCTCCTCTTCTATTCCACAAGGCCCGGTGTGTGTCGTCACTCCTGGCCAGCACCTGGAATTTCCAATGAATCCTGGAAGATGGTGACCGCTGGGATCCCCAAGGAACAGGCGGAGGGACAGCACCTGCTACCATCAGGGTGCCCGGTGAAGGTGTCCTAATGCAAAGTCCAGAGGCATTTCTGCCAAGAGCCACTCCGTTCTGAGATTTGTTTGTGTGTCTCTGGGATCATGGCCGTTAAGGAGCTTAATAAGTAGGGAGGGAGGGTTGTGCGTGGGCAGCATCTCAGGTCCCTTTCATCTTAACAGTACTTTAGTATAGTATATAGGTGTGTGTGTGTGTGTGTGTGTGTGTGTGTGTGTGTGTGTGTGTGTGTGTGTGTGTGTGTGTGTGTGTGTGTGTGTGTGTGTGTTGGGACTACACCCAGCTGTGTTCAGGGCTTACTCTTGATTCTGTGCTCAGAGATCACTTCTGAATACTCTGCAATATAAAGGGTGCAGGGGATCTAACCCAAGTCAGCTGCATGTAAAGCAAGCACCTTAAACCTTTGTATGCTCTCTCTCCAGTCCAGTATTTAGTTGTAGGTGTTTTCTCTCTCTCTCTCTCTCTCTCTCTCTCTCTCTCTCTCTCTCTCTCTCTCTCTCTCTCTTTTAGTTTTGGCCACACCTGGCAGTGTTCAGGGGTTATTCTTGGTGGTGCTTGGGGACGTATGATACAGAATGCCAGGGAGTCGGACCTGGGTCGGCCAGCCATTTGCAAGAAAAGCATCTTACCCGTTGTACTATCTCTCCAGCCCCAGTATTTTTAAGTTTATTCTTGGAAAGGTTTTCTTTTCATAGTGTTTCCTCTTGGCATATAGCAGAAATTCTTGGGTTGGAACAGCAGGCAGTGCTCTTGCCTTGCATGTGATGACCAGCCCATGTTTGATCCCTTGCATCCCATATGGTCCCCTGAGCACAGCCAAGAGTGATCCCTGAATGCAGAGCCAGGGATATGACCCCAAAACAAACCAAAATAATCTTGTTTTGTTCACAAACAAGCTTAATTGTTTCTGGACAACTTAACTTGGACAGTTGTGTCTTTGAATCCATAAGTAAGTTGTGGATGTTGAGTTGCATGTCATGCCCATTTGGCACAGGAACATGAAGCTCAGGGAGGGTATGAGATTCTCTCAAGGCTCAACACCACTGGCAGGGGTATGCTGAACTGTTGGTCTAGTGCTTTTTCCAGTTCGTCACACTTGAACCAAACAACAGCACTCTGATACCTTATAATTAAAAACCTACAGATGGTCCTATTATTTAACTTTTTATTTTGAGATAATTTTAGATTTACAAAAGAGATGCAAAGGTCTTGAGAGTCCTTACATACTCGTAAACGAGCTTCTTTTGTTAACTTCTTATGTAACCATTAAAGAGTGATCAAAAACTAAGAAATTCATCTGTTTTACAGTAGTGTTAAGTGGAGAATTTGCTCAGGTTTTATCAGTTATTTCCCTTGTTTCATTTTCCTGAAGCACAGTCCCATTGAGTTGGTCAGACTTCTTCACTCCTTAGTCTCCCCTGTCTTGCATAACCTTGACATTTGCAAAGGGAAGACCAATTATTTTTAGAATGTTCCCTTATATGGGTTTCTGTGATATTTTCTCTTCTTTGAGAGTGAAAATTGTTATGCGTACTACAGAGGTGACGTGCCTGAGTGCATCATCATATCTGAGGTTATCCTGTTGTGTTGATAGTAGTACTTGATATTGACCTTGAATGCTTGGTTGAGGTGGTGTCTGCCAGGATTCCCAACTATGTACTACTTCTTCCTTTGAGATTACTAAATATTTGGGGGGCAGGGCTGTAGCGATAGTACAGTGGATAAGGCAATTGTCTTGTCTGGGTTTGATCTCTTGCACCCCATGTGGTCCCCCAAGCCTTACCAAGAGTGATCCCTGAGTGCAGAGCCAGGAGTAAGCTCCCAGCACTGCCAGGTATGACCCTAAAATGTGTGTGTGCGCGTATGTGTGTGTGTTTATGCAGCTATTTTCCTTCTGCTTACCCACTGATTTTTAACACCCAATATTAGATCCTGCCTGTGAAACTACTGCCACAGTGTAGTATCTCCCTAACTTCTCCATTTAATTTTAGAATCCAAAGAGGAAAAATTGTTCTCCCCTCTTTGTTCACTTGATATTATTTTGTTTTTTGGGGGGTTCACACCTGATGATACACAGGGTGTTACTCCTGACTCTGAATTCGGGAATCACTCCTGGCAGGCTCAGGAGACCATATAGGATGTTGAAGATCAAACCTGGGCTGGCTACATGCAAGACAAACATCTTATCTGCTGTACTATCGCTCCAGCCCCACTTAATACTTTTTACAGGAAGTGATATATATATATATTTTTTTTTGCTTTTTAGGTCACACCCGGCGATGCTCAGGGGTTACTCCTGGCTCTGCATTCAGGAATCACCCCTGGCGGTGCTTAGGGGACCATATGGGCTGCTAGGAATCAAATCTGCAGCGTGCAAGGCAAACGCCCTACCCGCTGTGCTATCACTCCAGCCCCAAGAAGTGATATTCTTTCATTAAAACAATTTTTCCTGGGGCTGGAGTGATAGTACAGTAGGTAGGGCATTTACCTTGCACTCGGCCGACCCGGGTTCAATTCCTATCATCCCATATGGTCCCCTGAGCACTGCCAGGAGTGATTCCTGAGTGCAAAAGCCAGGAGTAACCCCTGTGCATTGCTGGGTATGACCCCCCCCAAAAAAAAAGTATTTTTTTCTCCCTCATTCTTTTTGTTTGCTGTGGTATAGTTGAGATTCCTATAATGATCACACACAATCCTATAGTGCACACCTTGGTTGTGGTACCAGGTATGCTGGTGGTAGTACTGCAGGATCACCACTGGCTTTCCCCTGCTGAGGTTTGAACTCATGGCTTCACACCTGCAAGGCAGGTATTCTACCACTCTGCTATCTGTGCAAACACACTGTATGCCTCCCCCTGTTAGATTTTTATTCCATTACTTATTTTTATTGTATGGGTGATGAATGTTAATTTTTTAAATAACAAAAGCTATGATCCAGTATTGTCATATTTCATGATTCAGCTTTTTCTGATTTTTGACCTTTGGAGGCTCTCTAAGGTTGGCTCCTGTATCCTTTTATACTCTAGCCCCCCCCTCCTTTTTTTTTTGTAGGATGAAGGGCTTTAGGCCACATCAGCTGTGCTCAAAGACTGTTTGTGGCTCTATGCTCAGGAATGATCCCTGGTGTTGCTTCAGGGACCATAATGTAGTGTCAAGGATTGAACCAGGGTGTGCCCCATCCAAGGCAAGTGCCTTAACCTCTATACTGTCTTGTGAGTTCCCCACTCTTTTTTTTTCTTTTTTTGAAAGTACTTGCCTTTCATTGAAAGATAGAGTGCATGGGGTAAGGTCTTGGATGGAGCTGACCCTGGTTCATTCTTGGCACCACATATGGTCCCATAAGTACCACCAAGAGTGATACCAGACCCATAGCCAGGAATAACCCCTGAGCACTGCCCAAACCCACCCTACCCATCACCCCCTCCAAACTTCCTTTTTAATGCTGCAAGGTGCGCCTAGCTAATGTTTTATTTTCCCTGTCCTGTCCTAGGAAAGGGCTGGAGCGATAGCACAGCGGTTGGGCATTCGCCTTCACACAGCCGACCCGAGTTTGATTCCTCCGCCCCTCTTGGAGAACCCGGCAAGCTACCGAGAGTATCGAGCCCGCGCGGCAGAGCCTGGCAAGCTACCCGTGCCTATTGGATATGCCAAAAACAGTAACAATAAGTCTCTCAATGAGAGACATTACTGGTGCCCGCTCAAACAAATCGATGAACAACGGGATGACAGTGACAGTGACAGTCCTAGGAAACAAGCAGCTCTCTCAGAAACCATGTTCCTATTTACTTTAAAGATACACATTGATAGCTATAGCACCAGCTCCACAATTCTCATTTGAGCCTTTTCTGTTATGTCATATGTCTTTCTCTAGTGAGAGAAATCTGACATTTTTCTCCGGTTTTTGGCTTGCAGCTGGCAGTGCTCAGGAGATACTTTGGTGATTATTCTGGCATTGCTGGTGGACCAGGTGATGCCAGGGATTGAACCTGGGCTTTCATTATGCCAAACTTTTGCTCCAACCCTTTGAGCTCTCTCCACCCAGTCTGACTCCTCTTAGCTGTGATATAGTAACTTTCTTACTCAGCCCTGATATTCAAGCCAAATACTTTCAGAAGTGTGGATTCTTGTGAGAAACAAATTTACCAACTATAGTACAGTGCTTGTGTACAGGGTTTCTGATTTTAGCCACTTAGTGTGTCACATCAACATTCTTTTCCAAAATTATTTAGCTCCTAAGATTCAGTTACATTAATTCCTTTCTTTCCTATTCCCTTCAGTGTGCTTATGTGATTCATTTCTAATAGTTCGACCCATCTGTTATAGTCTGCATTCTTTCCTCCTACACACATTCTGTTGGTTTTTTTTCCCCTCATTTACATACATTAAGATTCAGGTGCCAGAGCAATACCATCAGTAGGGTGTTTGCCTTACATGCAGCCGACCCAGGTTCAATCCCTGCCATTCCCTATGGTCCCCCAAACACCACAAGGAGTAATTCCTGAGTGCAGAGCCAGGAGTAACCCCTGAGCACCACCAGGTGTGGCACCAAACAAAAAACAGTAACAATAGCAATTCATTCTTGGTGTTAAGGGATTTCTGTGGGCTTTGACAGGTGCCACCATACTACCATTCAAAATAATTCAGTCATACCCCCAAATTCCCTGTGTGGCCCCTTTATATGTGAATCTCCCTGAGGTCCGTTTTTATTCTTCCAATAGTGCCTGTAGGTAAATACATACTGTGGAGCCTTTACTTGTAAAACTTGTTCCATCCATCTTCTGTGAATCAGTATTTCATTCTTTTTTTATTACTGAATACTGTTTCATTCTACAAATACATTACAGATATTTACCAATCCAAAAATGTTTGATGAAGGGTCTAGAGATACAGTCCAGTGGTCATGGTGTTTGCCTTGCACACAGCTGACCCGGGTTCAATACCCAGCACCTCTTATGTTCCCCTGAGCACTGCCAAGAGGGGTTCTTGAGCACTGGTTTTGGACCCTCCACCACCACCAAAAGAAAACACTATTTGGTGGACTGGAGAGATACAGCTTAATGGCTAAGGGCATTAGAAAGCATGCAAGAGAGAGACCCGTGTTCAATTCCTGTACCCCATAGTCCCCGAGCATATCAAGAGCATCCTTGAGCACAGAGCTGGGAATAGCACCTAAATATACTGCTACAATGTGGCCAAAAAATCGAAACCAAACTAAAAAAAAAACCAAACAAGAAAACCTAGGTAGTTTCTAATTTAGGGTGTAGAGGGCAATGCCAGGGATCAGGTCTAGAGCTTTATATAGGCATAGCATGTGATTTATCACTGAGCCACATCACTGGCTTATTAGAAGGTGATTATGAACTTCATAGACTCTGTGTGTGTGTGCGTGCACATTTCCTTTCTCTGAGGTGTATATAGGCCTTGGGATGAGATTTCTGAGTGTACAACAAAGAATTTGACTGGCCTTTGTTCTTATCTCCTGGGATATAGCTTCGAAGTCATTGGAATTTTCAGAGTGATAGTTTTGTGTTTTTTTTTTTTTTATGGTGGGTCCTGGCTGACACTAATGCCATGACTCCGACAGAGATTGTTCATTTAGAGACTAATGTCTGGTTAGAGGGTTTGGGTCTCTGAGTCAGATAGATGACTTAACAGCTTAGCCTCATTGCAAGAATATCAGTAATAATGAAACCCCAATAAAAGCTCTAGACCCTGGAGCTCAGATGCGCTTCACTGGTTTATATTACTCTGTATTGTCATCAGTTGGAATTTTGGGAGAATAACGCCCTGACCACAGAAGAATCTTCACATTGGGACGATCTTGTGTGTTGTATCTCCTTATGCCTTTTTTGTTGTTGTTGTTGTTTTCTGTAAGAAAACTAGTAAATCTCCCATTGTTCTGTGATGTTTTTAAGCAGATTATTGAACTGGGAGGGGGTGCTGACCTAGTGGGCACTTCCAATTTTAACCAGCTGATGAGAAATGAGAGTGGTCTTATAGCTTCTGTAAAACTTTGCCTCCAGATGAAATTCTGATTATCTCCAGGTATTATCAGAATTCATTGTATCCCACAAACACTTGGCATGTCAGTTATTTTGAATTTTAGCCTTTCTTAGTAGTTTATAGTGGTACTCATTTGGCTAATAATTGGCTGAGAATTTTGCAACTGATTTGGGCTACATCATGTGGTGTTCAGGAATCACTCCTTACAGGGCTCAGGGGACTATGTATTTGTTTCTAAGCATGGGACCCTGTTTGGGTGTGTGCAGGGCAAACACTCTACTTTCTCTACTGTGTCTCTGGCCCCTTAATGATTATATTAATGAATATGTTGATCTGTAGTTATATTGTTTGTACTTTTTGTAGTTTGACATCAGGTTAATGTAATGTCTTATTAATTAATATTCTCTTGTGAAAAATGTATTCTACTGATAATGTCAAAGTTGGGTATGGTGCTTGGTGTTCTGAGCTTTGTCTGTGGTATTGATTGATAATTTTTGGGAAACTGTTAGATATTATCTCTTTCCCTATTATCTCTTCTGGAATGCCAATTATATCTATAGCATGTATGTTTTGTTAGGTCTGTTTTGCTTTTGCTTTATCCTTTACTTTTTGTGTTGTAATTTTTATTGAATACAGTGTATATTTTATTGACTACAGTGTGTATATATACATATATACACACACACATATATATATATATATTTATGTGTGCCAGAGATTGAACCGAGGATTTCATATATGCAAGGTAGACTCCATCACTGAGCTATATCCCTAATCTTTCCTCCCCACTGTGATACTTAGAATTGAACCCAGATTTCACACATGAAAGGCAAGAGGCAAGTGATCTACCACTGAGCTGCATCCTTAGTCCTAAACATCCCCAGCTTGAACTTGTTTTTGTTTATTCTCTCTTCATACTGTAGAATGTGTTTACCGAACCAAAGATACTCATCCCTCTCTACTGTAATTTTAAGTTTCCATCTCTTTGTTGAAATCACCCATGTGATCTTGCATACTGGCCACCATTTCCCTAATTTACTAGCCATGTTAATATTAAACAGTTTCAGTTTTTTGTTATTTGTCTGATAATTTTCACTCTTCAGAAGGTTCTTCTTGTTTTTTTGTGCTATTTAAAAAAATTAAAGGTGGGGGATGGCAACACTTTCTGGCTGATTTGCGCTCTATTTCAGACTTAATCTGGCTAAGATTTTTGTTTGGCTTGTAATTCTTTGTTGCTGAGCTTCACTTAACACTTTTGTATGAGAAAGACTGGGGCAGGGTCTAATAGAGCTTACAACAGCCCCAGGTAGCATAGTGCTGATAGCTCTTCCTACAGGCACCTGCCTCTGTTGATTAGTCTGCAGCTTCAGCTGTCTAGTGAACAGATTTGAAAAGAGTCAGAATTTGAAGTTAATTTCGCTCTTTTTGAAGGTAGAAGAATTATATTCCGGGAGAGTGGGGAACACTCTGCTGGGTTGTGTTAGGTAATACTCTTGGCTCAGTGTCTGAAGGCCAGTCCTGTGTTGCTGGGGGAGGAGACAACTGGTGCAGTACCAGGGCTGGAACCTGAAGCTTCCACATCCAAAACAAACACCTCCCAACCTGAAGTAAATTTTGCTGGGCATCCCAGTGTGGAATCCAGAATACTGCCATCTAGAATACATGCTCTTTTGTTCAACTGTGAACATAAATGTAATTGAAACATAAAGTGCAATTAATTTTAAGATCACAACTCAGAAAATAATAGACATTTATATTTAATGCATTTTTCTGTCTATGGATTTGTATTTTAAAGATCATAGAACATTTGCATAATTTGAAATTTGAAGAGCTATTTTCTTTTCAAAACTTTTCAAAAGTTTATCATGTTTTCATGATGAACTCCCCCCTTTTTTGTTGTTTGATTTTGGGCCACACCTGGTGATGCTCAGAGGTAACTCCTGGTGATGCTCATGGGGACCATGTAGAATGACAGGGATCAAATCTAGGTTGACCATGTGCAAGACAAGTGCTATACCTGCTGTACCCTGGCCCCTGAGATTTCCTTCTTTGCTAGCTCCCATATCAATCACTATATATATATATATATTTTTTTTTTTTTTCTTTTTGGGTCACACCTGGCGATGCACAGGGGTTACTCCTGGCTTTCACTCTGGAAATTACTCCTGGCAGTGCTCAGGGGACCATATGGGATGCTGGGAATCAAACCTGGGTTGGCCTCGTGCAAGGCAAATGCCCTACCCACTATAGCCCCATCAATCACTATTTGAAAAAAAAAAAAACTGCCAAGGGAAGATTACGAGCAGCCATTGGTAATAGTACTTTATTTCTTTCTGGTGTTTGGGTTACATTAGACTGTGCTCAGGACTTACTCCTAGTGGTGCTGGGAGACCATGTAGAGATGGGATCAAGAAGTTGGCTCCAGGGGCTGGAGCGATAGCACAGCGGGTAGGGCGTTTGCCTTGCACGCGGCCAACCCGGGTTCAAATCCCAGCATCCCATATGGTCCCCTGAGCACCGCCAGGGGTGATTCCTGAGTGCATGAGCCAGGAGTGACCCCTGTGCATCGCCGGGTGTGACCCAAAAAGAAAAAAAAAAAAAAGAAGTTGGCTCCATTACATATCTGCATTATATAGTACAAGTGCCTTGTATTGTCTCCTGAAGTAGGCTCAGAAAAATCAGATAGCATCTGTGTATGAAATGCCTGTGCTTACACACCATGAAGCAAGACACATCTGGATGTTTCTTGAGTTGGGTCTTGGACAACATCATCAGCAGTTTAGCTTGCGAGAAGTGCTAACCCAGCACAAGAGTGTTTGTTTTTTTCGAGGAAAGTTCTGGGCAGTGCTCAGGAGACCTGGGGCACTTCCCAGCAATTCTCAGCCAGCTGGGCCTGTGGTTCAGTGCAAGGACCTGAGACTGCAGTGTTGGTCGTGCCCTGCAGTGCTTGGGAGCCCCCAGGGATATACCCAGCAGTGCTTGGAGACCAGATGTGGTATGAAGGATCAAAATGGTGTCTGCCAAAACAGGGAGGAAAGTACTATCTCTTTGACTCAAAGGTGTTTTCTGTCTTAAATTTTTTTGAGATTCTGTGGTTTACAGTACTGTTTGTGATAGTTTCTCATGCACATAATTCCAACACCACTCCCATTACCAGTGAACCACCTCACTCCCCCTAGATCCCCAATGCTCCTCCCCGTCAGCCCCTCCCTTCCACCACCTTCATCAACTGAATTGTGTGCATCAATTCTCCCATTTTTTTTTTTTCTTTTTGGGTCACACCCGGCGATGCACAGGGGTCACTCCTGGCTCATGCACTCAGGAATCACCCCTGGCGGTGCTCAGGGGACCATATGGGATGCTGGGATTCGAACCCGGGTCGGCCGCGTGCAAGGCAAACGCCCTACCCGCTGTGCTATCACTCCAGCCCCAATTCTCCCATTTTTTGACCTTTGTTGCTACCGTGCTATACATCTTTAAGTCCCACACATGAGAGAGATCATTTTGTATCTATGGCTTTCCTTTTAACTGACTTCAGAATGATAATCTAGTTCCATTTGTTGCTGTAAATTGTATGATCTTGTTCTTTCTTAGAGCTCTATAGGATTCTATTGTGTAACACATTGTATACCACAACTTCTTGACCTGTTCATCCACAATTGGGCATTTGGGTTGTCTCTATATCTTGGCTCTTGTACTAAGTACAGTGACAAATATAGGTGTGCTTATATCCTTTCAAATTAATGTCTTTGTGGGATAGATTTGTGGTATTGCTGGCATTTATGGCAATTCCGTTACTATATTTTTTGATGGATCACCAAATTTTTTGATGGATCACCCTAGAAGCTGAACCAGATGACATTCCCACCCACAATGAATGAGGGATCTTTCTGAAACATTGTCTGTTTCAGACATTTTGATGTGTCAAAGAATTTTTTTAATGCTTAGTACTTAACAGTTTCAGGGTCTAAGAATCAGGTTTGGAAATATAAACAAGAAATGGTCTGCTAAAAAGGATCAAAGGGAGGTTTCTTATGTGATTTTTTTTAAGTAAGGACCACTGCTAGCTGTGCTCAGGATTCCACTCCTAGCAATACTGGGGAAAGGTATGAATACTGGGGATTGCACTCAGGGCCCCATACATGTTAATGAACTATCTTCCTGTCCCCACAAAAGCACTATTTGTTGCAATCAAGTGCATTATCTGCTATAGTCTCTTAAAGTGGGGTCAGAGAAATCAGATAACAATACTGGTATCCTTGGACAGAATCAGAGGCAGGCCAAAGTGATAGTACAGCGGGCAGGGTCCTTGCTTGCACACCATTGACCTGGGTTCAATCCATGGCACCCCATGTGGTCCCCCAAACTCTGCCAGGAGTGATCTCTGAACACAGGAGTAAGCCCTAACCACTGCTGAGTACGGTCCAAACCTCCCCCCTACAAAAAAAAAAAAGCTTTGTGTTAAAGTGTCATTGTTATCTCATTGCTCATCGATTTGCTCAAGCGGGCACCAGTAACGTCTCCATCATGGCCTTGTTGTTACTGTTTTTGGCATATTGAATACGCCACGGGGAGCTTGCCAGGCTCTGCCATGTGATTGAGTATTCTTGGTAGCTTGCCGGGCTCTCCGAGAGGGGCAGAGGAATCGAACCCGGGTCAGCCAGCATGCAAGGCAGACGCCCTCCCTGCTGTGCTATAGAGAATTAGGAGTTCGTTTGCTGTAACTTTAGAGAATTAATTTCCTAGCATTTAATGATGGGTAGAGGAGATTAACAAAGTAACAGTAACTGTTTCAGGCCAACCCAGTCAACCAGATTAGTGCAGAGCCAAGAGTAACCCCCAGACAAGCCCCCAACCTTCACCACTCCCCACCCCAAAGCTCCTACTTTTGGAGCTTGAGACATAACAGTGGATAGGGCACTGGCCTTGCAGGTGGCCTGGTTTGGTTCCAGCAACACAGATGGTGGCCTGAGCCCTGCTGGGTGTGGCTCCAAAACAAAATGGGGGGTGGGGATAGGGGATAAATGTGTGTGTGTGTGTGTGTGTGTGTGTGTGAGTGAAGCAAGATAGTTTTTATTGAATAAAATTTACTTCGAAGACATGAGGGGATAGGATGAGAGGAAATACTTGCTCAAGAGAGTACACAGGATTCTTCAGAGTGGAAAATGAATGTGGGGAGAGGGGAGGAGGAGAAGGGAGAGGAGAGACACAGAGACAGACACAGACCGATTTCTGTGAGAATATGGGCCTGAAAGAGCAAGCCCTACTCTAAATTTTAAGAAAGCTACCACCTCAGAATTTTATTTTTGATTCTAAGAGTGTCAGCCTGAATGGAAGCACTAACTAGCTAATTTGAATAAGAAGACAACTGAAGGGGCTGGAGAGCTAGTAGAGTGGGCAGGGAGGATGCCTTTCATGCAGCTGACCCAGATTCAATCCCTGGCACCCCATAAGGTCCCCTGAGCACCTTCAGGAGTGACCTAAAAACAAACAAAAAAGACAAATGATAAAAACAAAAAGTTTTAATGACTAAGAAAATTAACTTAAAAAGGTAGAAAATCTTTTTACTAGAGAAAATAAATCTCAAGAACATTTTATTTTTTAAAAAAGGCAAATAACTAATGGTTTTAAATTGCTGGGTTTTATTGAGATATTGGCAAAATTTCAACATACTTCTTACCTGAATGAACAGTTTTAATAGGGTATGAAGGATTACTCATGATTACAACTAAACTCAAAAGTGAGCTGTAGAGCAGATTTGTAAATTGATCAATTTACTTGGTAAGAAATGATTCACTTCATTCACTTCACTCCATAGAGAATTCTTTGCAGAGAAATATCACAAACAGAAGGACAAAGCCTGTCTCTCACCAAAGAGCACCTGGAGTCAGAGTTAACAATGATGTATTTACGGATTGATGATCTAATACATCAGAGTTTAATAAGGGAACAATTCCTGACCAACTGTGGTGTCAGTATGGAATTCCCTATCATTTTGTATTTTCTACTTAATACAACAGTCTTCAAAATAGAAGACACCATGCTGCTAGAGGATGTAACAATTATTTTTCAATACAGTACTGTTTGGAAAATAATAATGCTATAATACTTGTGGTATCTAACTTTAGGAGAAAAATTTAGATATCCACAGGTCAGAACAGAAGAGTATTTGTTCTTTAGCATCATACGATTTTAAAAGATGAAGAAAAAAAAAGTTTCTTTTGCTAATTTATAATCCAAAGGAAAAAAGTGTTCCAGAGTATGATGTGAACAAAACTACAGTATCCCCTTTTATGGTCTGCATAGGTGAGAATGTTTTCTGAGCGAACGCATTATGTTTAAACATTAAAATAATAATTATGGTCACTATCTCACAAAATCTCAGCATGCCTTTGATGGCAAAGTAAGTACTTGAACCATAGCAACACTGAACTTTCTTAAGTATCATTTTTATCTGCCCACTGGATATTGAACTTCTTACTGGCACAGTGTTCCAGTGATGGAGTGTGGTTGTCATGAGGATGCACTGTTGACACTACACCACTATAAATGTGATCAGACTCAGTGTTGACATTGACACTGTGGACATTGTCCTTGGAAAAGGTGTTACTTTCAAGGAGCCTCCTAGTTAAATTAAATGTAACAGAAACTTTAATTTGATTAATTCCAGGACAATGGATGGCACTTCTAGGTAAAGCAAAGGTATATACATTGTTTTCTACCACTCTCTTTCATACAGACACTCATGAGATTAACAGCCCCGCATTTGGTGCTGGAATGTTACTTAGCCTCAGATATGCCTCCTAAAGTACAGACCCAGAAAATGAACAAAGGAAACCTTTAAAGTAAGGACTGACTCCCTTTGAAACTCACAGTGAATGTACAAAGAGTTTGTAATGTGACTTCAGCTGATGAAGTCTGTTTCCCTAATCAGTACTATACTTGTTTATATTTTTACTATTTCCTATTCTAAAAAAAAATCATAACTTGTTTAGCAGGCAAAAAAAAATTGATGCAGATTGTGTGAAATTGAAGTAGGGATATTGCCACTCGAAGGACTGAGTGTAGAACTTTCACCACCACTAAATTACACAATGAATAAAAGTACAAAACACATAATTCACAGACTATACCTCAGCATTAACATTTTATATATTATATACTTTTATATCTGTCTAGTATTTTTACAATCACCAGATACACCATCATTAAATACAAGTTACAGAAATGTGTGGATACCATTAGTTAGAGGGGTACTTATTGCTTACTTCAGCAAGCAGCAAATAGGGCACAGGATTTAAACGGAAGGGAACTACTTTCTATCACCAGTGGCATTAAGATATAACACTGCATTTCACAAAGCACTGCTTTTTATCTAGTGTATAGAATCAAGAGCAGTATATGTCAAACCAATAACCACTAATTGAATATTATAGGATTTTAAAGGACTTACAAATGGCACCTAACTACTCTATAAATATGCATGTCTTGAACAAATGAATAGTTGCTATTTTTTACAATATTGGTTTATAACTTGACCACACTAGAACTACTTTATTTTCTAGAGGGCTACTGGTATGAGAAATGAATTTAACACTGCTTATGTATTCAGATCTACAAATTCAGACCTTTAAAAGTTGTGGTCTCTGTTTCATTCCAATTTCATTCAATAATTTTCCCCCACTGTATAAGCCTATCCCTTGTGCCTTCTTTCCCTTTCCATTTGTTCTAGTCAGAATTATTACCAATAGGCAATTGTAGAAAAGTTTTAAGAAAAAATTTTAACTTTGTCAAGTGCTTTGGGCTTATAATGTTTACATTACAGTTTGCTATAATTCTGCTTTTGTTTTCTTGTTTCTTTAGATAATTTGATTTGAAACTGACACATTGTACCTGCTGGGTTGTTAACAAGACCTAGGCTTCAGAAAATGACAGATGAGAGTGAGGTCCATGTATGGTTTAAAGCATCAGGATGATGAAGAGATTCTGGTACTATAGTTGGATCCATGTTCACTGCTTTCTTTTCAACCATGTGTCACAAGACTTGAGAAAAGAAATGACTTCAAAATCAAGAGGAAACAGATACTGAAAAATCTCTACTTACATCCATATTTTAAAAAATAAAATCTATATAATAGCAATCTAACCGTTACTAAAGTAAAGCTCTTTTTATATATTTATTTGATACAGCTGTTCTGGCACCCAAAGACACGCTAGTCAGTTCTCAAAATCTAGGAACTTTAGTCCTCTCTTATGGGCCTGAGGAACATAAAGTAATTGTATTATATAAAAATATGTGCGGGACCTTTCCAATAAGAGCATTTAGTGCCTACTACCGGTGCGCAGTACAGCAGGTAGCCTCCGTCCACTGGCATGACTGGTCCATGGTTGATGGTAACATGTCATGTGGAGACATTTGTGATTCTCCAGAGAATGTGAGGCTTCACTGAATGAATCTGATTATCTGCTGTCCTAAAGATATGCTTCTAGATTGAAACTGTAGAAATGGCCAAAACAAAAAATATCAAATACAAATGCTGAAATGGAAAATGTTTCACATCTGCAATTGCATGCAGCAGGATCCCTGCATGTTCCATTTATAACTAAACTGACCTCAGTCTCAGTAATCTGCATTCTCCTTTGTATTTGGCCTTGCTAGGCTCACTTAAGGCAGTACTTTTAATCTCTTGCATACCAATTACTCCATTCCCTCAGGGGAAACAGTTTTTAGAGGCATTAATACTAGTATTGTTCATTCTTCAGCACCACCTTGATGCCTTTTGCTCTGTATAGATAACTTTTTTAATGGAGAAAGAGGAAATACTATTTGATATTCTTTTAAAATGGCCACTTGATTCCAGATTTGTACCTGACATCATCTCCATTAAGCCAGTTTTATTCCTGAGATGAAGGTACAGTGAAAAACACATTAGCATCATAGATTAAAACCAGTTGACAGCAATTTTCTAAAGTGACAAAGAATAAAAATTCCACCAAAAGCACCATAACAGGTTTTGAAACTCTCAATAGCTGCATCCCCAGGAAATACTTCTTTAGTTAAAAAAACAAAAAAAAGTTGTCTTTTATGTTAGAAGAAAATGTAATTTTTATATATACCACCTCACTTGTCTGTGAATCTGACATTCTTACACTGGTTTTCTGCTTTCAGTATTATCAGTTAAAATCCATATGGCTTGTAGTCTTTTACCTACAATCCTCCCCCCAAAAAATGGTGGGATAGGGATTTCCTTCTTTGAGGAGCATTCCCAACTGAAGCTAAATTTTCATTAAATTTCCTTACATATATTAGGCACATCTGACCATATTTCATCTGCATTGAGATTTCAACACTATATCCTGATTGGAAAAACTAGTAAGTTTCCACTAGTGGCACTGAAAGGGTAGTGGGGTGGGGATTGTATGTGTGGACACACATCACAAGGACCAGCTGTAGAATTTTGCTAGTGAAACTGCCAATACTTTTTTTTAAAATGTTGAAAACACTGTTACTTTGAGTTTCCTAGAGATCTATTTACATTTAAGAATTGAGCCATCCATGATTTCATAATGAAGCACATATTTCAAAAATGTCTACCTTGTTTCTACTGATAGTGATTTGTTAATTGGGAAGAGCTAGCTAGTATCTACTTTTAAGAGAAAATACTATATTTTGTAACTCCAGGGAAAATCTGGGCAAGGAATATCATTCTTTCTGAACTTCCTCATGGTTTCACTATACCCTTTCCAACTATTTTGTCTCCATGGTACAGAACTTCTTACCACCCTATTTCTCTTCCCACTTTGAGTAAGTGAGGACAGGCTAGTGCCTGTTTTATGGGAAGACTCTCGAACAGAGAGAAATGAATAAAACTTTGTGTTAAATCTGAATCCATTTCGCCTCTTGGAATAGTGGTGGCGTAAATGAAACAATCTAGACACCCTCTTTCCCAGGAACATGAACTGTTCATTTTTCAGCTTAGAATAGATAGGAGAGAAATTCTCCATTCTGTATATCTGCTGACCCTTTGAGCCCACATAAAATGAAGAGGGGAATTCTCCAACACCACTCCGTTCGGGCAATGATGATTGAACTGAGTTTTCCTCCATTATTAGCTCATTAATAAGATTGGCTTTCTTTGGTGCACCAGGACCAAATATTTCAACTGGTGGCCAAATCTGGGCACTCTGAGATTTGTTTGCTTCTATCTGTGTGAGATCTAGGTAGCCCGGGTCTTCCAGTATGTTGATTTGGGACCCTGGGCTCAGGCTAGTTCTATCAGTGAACGAATCCACACGCCCATCATAGCCTAGATCGGCTGGGGCTGAACACTGGTGCTGAGGCCAAGGGCGTTTGCACTCTCCATGATTTTCCTTATCATCCCCACCATCTTCTTGCCCTCCTTGGAAAGAGTTCTCTGTCCAATCTGATTCCTCACTAACATTTACAGCTTTGTTCATGTCCCTCAGGAATACCACAATGACAGTGATGTTATCACTTGACCCAGCATCACGAGCTGATGCCACTAATTTGTGGGCAACCATGCTGCTGTCTCCATTATTCTCCTTCAGGTGGTCAGATACAACTTTCACTGCCTCATCAGGGTTCACGGTGTCGTAGAAGCCGTCACAGGCCAGAATGAGGTAGTCTTCAGTTCCATCCAAAACTGTAGAGGCAGAATCCGCATCCCCACAAATATATGGCTTGTGTTCAGCATCCCCTGTGGGAATTAGAAAATAGATCTGATTTTGATTCATTGTGCAAGGAAATATTTGGCTCATGTCATTACTCTGATCACACTTGAGTGACGTGTGATCTGACTTTACTGGAACTAGTGTTGGAAAAATTACACCTGAGTTCTGCTAATATGATGGTGTTCTCTCCTGTATTTCTGGTTTAAGAATTGTCATTCTTGGGGCCAGAGTGATAGTAGAGTGGGTAGGGCATCTGCCTTGCACGCAGCCAACCCGGGTTCAATCCCCAGCATCCCATCTGGTCCCCCAAACAATGCCAGGTGTTAATTCCTGAGTGCAAAGCCAAGAGTAACCCCTGAGCATCGCTGGGTGTGACCCAAAAAGCAGTAAATAAATAAATAAAAAGAATTGTCATTCTTTGGGATTGTGGGGGTGGAACAAGTAGCTGGGATTTTTTAAAGTCTTGCTTAGACTGTAAATCGTGTGCCTCTAGCTATGATTTATGCTTAACTGAGCAAGGCAACAAATGTCAAATCTAAATTTATTGCTGTATGAGAAGTCAGTTCTATGAAGAAAAAGTTTGATTTAGTAAATCTTTTTAGTTGTGGTTAGGTTTTATCTGATTGAGACTGGAGAACAAGCCTATACTGATAAGAAGTTCTGGGATTGCAGATATAATATAGCTGGTAAGTTGCTTGGGTTCAATCTCTGGCACCTTTCTATGATGCCATCCCCCAAATATCACGAGGAGTAAGTCCTGAGCACTGCTTTTGCAGCCCAAAAGCCAAACAAAAAAGGATCGTTTTTCATTAAAAAAAATACCATTGTATCATTGTTTAAAATCCACTTGTCTCATACAGCAAGTATGAGTAGTAAGAGATTATTTTTTAAAAATCAAACTCTTCAAGCCAAGCCATCCATTCAAGCAGACTCATACTAGAATCACTGTATCACTGTCATCCCAATGGATTTACTCGAGCGGGCACCAGTAATGGGCACCAGTAACGTCTATTCCTCCCAGCCCTGAGATTTTAGCAGCCTCTCCTTACTCATCTTTCCCAACGACTGGAGGCTTTTTCAGGGTCAGGGGAATGAGACCTATCGTTACTGTTTTTGGCATATCGAATACGCCATGGGTAGCTTGCCAGGCTCTGCCTGTGTGGGCAGGATACTCTTGGTAGCTTGCCAAGCTCTCCGAGAGGTATATGCGTGTGTGTGTGTGTGTGTGTGTGTGTGTGTGTGTGTGTGTATTACTCTATGATTTGTTGCCTACTGTCTGAACGCCATCATACTAGAATGCCTATCTTTATTCCTACCCAAGGCTTTTTTTTTTTTTTAATTAGTATGGATCCCAGTAGTGATTGGGGTCTGTTCTGGCTGCATCCTTGGGAACGGCTTCCAGAGGTGTTCAGGAGACCACATGCTGCTGGGATCAAACCAGAGCTTCTGCATGCAAAGCATGTACTCCAGCCTTTTGAGTTGTCCCTCTAGCCCCACTTCCAGTTTTCTAACTGCTTTAGAGTACGTCCAGAGAACATCTATGTATAATCAAGTTATCCACAGGAAATGCCATATTCTCTGTATCTTCACTGCTGCTGTTCACCCTCCACTTACGACCAATAGTGGGAACCTTCAAATACATCATGGGGTCACACCCGGGAATGCATAGGGGTTACTCCTGGCTCTGCACTCAGGAATTACTCCTGGCGGTGCTCAGGGGACCATATAGGATGCTGGGAATCGAACCCGGGTCGGCTACGTGCAAGGCGAACGCCCTACGTGCTGTGCTATGGTTCCAGTCCCTTGAGCTGGTCTTTGAAGGATAACTTAGTTAACCCAAGCAGAGGAAAGTCCTCATTGGAGGGAACAACATTAGCAAAATCTAACAGAAGGAACTGTTAGGAAGTGTAGCAGAATGATACAGGGCATTTATTGTGAAGAGAACCTGAAGAGGCCTCAGACCCATGCTGAATGAGGTTTCCATCATCAGACACATAATCATCTGTGATGTGTTTTAGGACTTCCAGATTCTGAGCACAATCATTGTGTTCATTATGTTTCTCTCCAGGTATTTGGAGAAAGCCAAATGGTAGGTTCTCTTGACTTCAATAAGCTTATTTCTACAAGGACTACAATATAGAATAATATTTCTTAGATTAGGGTATCATAAATATCTGGCAAACAACATTTTTTTAAAAAGAATTTTAAAAAACAAAGTGCTTTTTTACGTGTAAAGAAGGAACATTTAAGTAGCCAGGTACACCGGCCTGGGAGTCAGCCTGCACTGACTCAAAATTGAGCATTTGTGGGGCTAGAGCAATAGCACAGCGGGTAGGGCGTTTGCCTTGCACGCGGCCGACCCGGATTCAATCTCCAGCATCCCGTATGGTCCCCTGAGCACCGCCAGGAGTAATTGCTGAGTGCAGAGCCAGGAATAACCCCTGTGCATTGCCGGGTGTAACCCAAAAGGAAAAAAAAAATTGAGCATTTGTTATATAAGTAATTGTCAAGTAATATCCTTTTCACTGTACACTACATTAACTCTTAACTAGAAGATGAAGATCAAAATATTGAAATGATCTGGCAATGTCATCAATGACAGTAGGTTCTTTATTACCCAAGTAAGATTACAATATTTCATATCCTACTTAATCCTTATATAGGTTCAGAAAGCTCATCCTATGGATAATTCTGTTAGAACCAATGTGAGGCCCAGGTGCAACCCTGCAGATTGCATGAAGGAAAACCCTGCACCTACCCTGATGGTTAATATGGGTTGAAGGTGGGGTATGAGGGTTTTGAGATGACATAACCTGGTGGTGCTCAGGGAACCGTGTGGTGCCAAGAATCAAATTTGGGGCACAGATCCAGGTCTCACACATAACGTTGCTTGAGTCCCTTTGCACTATCTTCCCAGGCTTAGATTAGTTTTTAAATCATGGTAAATAAATGTGTGATGCATGAAATCCTATCAGTAGCAGTACTGTGAACCATAGTGCAAAAACTTCTCTTTTTTTCCTTTATTTTTTTTTTTTAAAAAAAGGATCTCTCATAGAGGCAGACTGGTGGATGGGAGGCAGATGGGGTGTGAGAGTGAAGGTGGGGATACAGGTGAAGGGATCAGTGTTAAAACATGTATTCCTAAAATCTAGTCATGAACAGCTGTAATTTCATGGTGACTAAATTTTTAAAAGATTTTAAAAGAAATTAGTCTTAGGCTAGAACGATAGTACAGTGGGCAGGACGTTTGCCTTGAACATGGCTGACCCAGGTTCAATCCCCGGCATCTCATACGGTCCCCAAAGCTCTGCCAGGAGTGATTCCTGAGTGCAGAGCCAGGAGTAACCCCTGAGCATTGTTGGGTGTGACCCAAAAAGCCACAAAAAAAAAAATGAGTCTTTTAGACAGTAAGCAATTCATCTTCCTCAAGCATGCCTTTGATCTCAACTTCTTTAACTATGCATTTCCCGGTACCCTGTTAAACTAGTGAAAACTTCCTATCATGGGGTTCCGAATCCTCCACCAATCCATTTCCTCAACTCTTCCCACCTGACTATACTATTATCATCATTATTATTTTCTGAATTCCAGCACTAAAAATAAATGTGATCTGAGTCACAGTGTTCCCAAAAATCTTGTTTTAGTGCTTCAATTAAAAGGCTACTGCAACTGTTAGTTTGGAACAGAACATACAAAGATTTGCACAGAGAAAATGCTGCCAAAATTCTGGCTTTTCACCTGCTCTACTGTTGGATGTCAAATGCATGACATTTCGCCCCCAAACTTGGTAGGAGGGCATGATTATCCATTCCATGGTAGAAATGGCAACATCCTTTTGTCTTCATCCTCCTCTCTCCATATGCTTTTAGGAAACATCATGCCTCTGTCAATTTGGGATCATAAATTTGAAGAGCTCATGGGAAGAGAGAGTTGAAAAGCTTTTCATTTTTAAAGCTTTAAGTTATCATTTATTGTCTAAGTAAATCTGAACTCTGCTTAGGAGTCCTTTTTCTTATCCTTATTTAGCCCCCTATTTTACTTTGTGAGTTTTCCAAATCCCTCTCATTTTCTTGTTCCTCTTCCATTTTAGCTACTGAATTCTGGCCTAATTTCCTACTTCAAAGAAAATTAAATTTAAAGCCTGGATTAGGGCAAGACAAGCACCCTACCTGCTGTACTATCACTCTGTCCCCACTGGGTTCACCTTGCTTTTGTTTATTTTTTTTTTTTAATCAATACTGTGATTTACCAGGTTGTTCATAATGCAGTTGTTTCAGGCCTTAAATATTCCAATAGTAATCCCACGATACTGGGTCTATCTTGAAGCAAATGTCTTACCCCTGTACTATTTCTCTGGTCCCCAATTACTCTCTTTTATGCTGCAAATACTCTGATCTAAATTTCATCTTTAAAAAATAAAATTAACACTTTCTCAAACCAGCTTTTTTCCTCAGCCTATCATACCAGTTCCATTCCCTGTCAAATCTACAGGTTCCTTAGGTTATTACTTATTCTCACCCAACTGATTATTTTCTGATTTTTCCATTTACTAATGCAAAATAATTTCTTTCAAATGTAACCAATTATTTCCTACACTTTGTTTTGTTTTATTTTTTTCCCTTTTGGGTCACACCTGGTGATGCTCAGAGGTTACTTCTGGATCATACACTCAGGAATTACTCCTGGCAGTGCTCGGGGGACCATATGGGATGCTGGGGATTGAACCTGGGTTGGCCTCATGCAAGGCAAAAGTTTTACGTGCTGTGCTATCGCTCTAGCCCCCTATCCTTTGTTTTTGCAGTGTCAGGGATCAAACCCAGGGTCTTAGTAAGTGCTACTGCTGTTACTCAGAAAAACTGCCTTCTACAGTTTTCCTTTTTGTTTTTCAGGTTTGGGGGCCACCCCTATGTTTTTTTTATTGCTTTGTTTTATTTTATTCTGCATCTCACTTGACCTCTGTAGCACTTGTCCCTTGAGGCCTTACTCTGAAAATCGTGTTCCTCAGCATCCTTCACACCTCTCCCTGCCTTTGCTGCCCCTCCTCCCGCGAACTGCCTAGCTAGAAGACTTACACTAAACTCCTACACAATCCCATGTCATTCTCACCCTCTACCATGGATTGCAAGCATCCTTACTGTTACTCCTCTATCATGACATGCCCTTTCAGACCGACACCATGACCCTGAACTGTGTGGACTCTCCTTCCTTAAAGACCAGCCTCCAGGATCCAGTGTGAAAGTCACGGCCTGTGAGAACTGGCTTCGCCTCGGACAGTCCTTATTCAAGAACATTCTTGCCCTGCTTTAGTTTCCCCTCATGATATTTTTAGAAGCAAGAAAAGGCAACTTCCTGTAGCAAAGTTTGTTCTATAACACACTTTAAAGATACCACTACTACTCTAACAAAGAGCATGATCAAGAAGAGGTCTTGGGTTGAAGTTGTCAAAAACAGCTATATTTAGGGTTTTATTTTTAAAATGAGAAGTCCCCTTTTTGGGTCTTATTCCAAAGCTGCTAATAACTCCTTCAGTCTAAGGTAAAACCATCTCAAATTTTCATGAGATATTTGCAGAAATTCTTTTTCTTAGTCTGCTGCTGACATTTGGGCCATTTCACAGCTGGCCAGCACCTTCACAAAGAGTGGGAGGAGCTCACATCCATGGTAAACTGGAATACTTTGAGATTTGAATTTTCTGGAATGTTCTGGAAATGATTATTGGAATTTACAGAGTAGATGAGCATTCCATTTATGTGTATGATTCTTACATCAAGCCCCTTCATTTCTTTAGAAGGCAGTGATTTAACTGCATCATATACTCATATCTAGCCCACAGAGAAACATGGTTTCTTCTTTTCTAAACAAATATAAAACGAAACCATGAAACCTAAAATTATTAATAAACCCTTGTGCCAAAAGTAGTGGTGTGTGTGTATGTGTGTGCAAAAAGTACAATTCTTTGAGTTTATATCCTTACATTTTTGTTCATTTAGCTTAATTGTTTACACAGATAATTTTAGATGAGGGTGCCACTAACTGCCCCCCACAACTGTTTTTTGTTTGCTTGTTTTTGAGCCACATCCAGTGGTGCTCAGGGTTCACTCCTGGTGAGGCTCAGGGGACCATCTGAGATGCCGGGGACTGAACCTGGGTCATCTGTGTGCAAGGCAAGTGCCCTACCCACTGTAATTTTGCTCTGAACCCTAAGGCTTCCATTTTTAAGGAAACAAAAAACTTGTAACGTGTGTATATGTTGGTAAAGATCCTACTTAATCACAGAATTTAAGTATGTAAATAGGCCAAATAGTCAGAAAGGTGCATTATCTAATTGGTAAACAATACTAAGCACCTGGATTATATGATATAGATGGTCATTCTCTAGTTCCCACATGGTTAAATTAGTATAAAACAATATGCTAGACTAGAAGAGGACTATTGGGAGAAATAAAAACAATTGATTTTTCCTACCAATCGCTCTGGAGACCGACAGGCTTCCATTCACTCTCCAGGCACCAAACCAGACCACACAGCCTCCCAGGGCTTCAATCCGCTGCTTTTCATCCTAGACAGCAATGCAACAGAAAGAAGCAAATCACTGGATTCAGCGTTTATTCATCTAGGCTAGCAGAGACCTCAGATCTATTACTCATCAGTTTCTCTCTATGGTTCTCTTTCCTATCAATGGTGGGCATGGGCACTTAGATGATGGTAATAGTTACAATAATTAAATGAACCTTGATAAGTTACTAGAAAATTGCTCCGCTCTGGCCTGTGCCTTAAGAGAAGGAGCTTACTTACCTCTCTATCCGGTTTGTGTGGCTTCATTAGCTCAACAGCTTGGCCCTTTCTGACAAGCATAACCTGGGAATCACCCACCCAGGCCACATGGAGCATGTTGCCTCTGATAAAGGTCACCACGCCTGTGGTCCCGCATCTTAAGCTCTGAAAATGATTTCAATAAAGTGGGTCAGTAAAAAGAAATTGACATCAATTCTTATTATAAGAAATTTACAGTTTTTAAATGGTAGATTAGACCATTAATATCTTGATTGCATAATTAACAAATTCCTATTTCTCAGTGCCCGGTGTGTGTGTGTGTGTGTGTGTGTGTGTGTGTGTGTGTGTGTGTGTGTGTGTGTATGTCTGTGTGTGTCTGTGTGTCTACTCCTGGCTCTCCACTTATGAATCACTCCTGGCATTGCTCAGGGGACCACACTGGATGCCAGGGATGTAATCCAGATCAGCTGCATGCGAGGCAAGCGCCTTATCCATTGTACTATCACCCTAGCCCTCAGTGCATTTTATGTGCATGTATTTATGTGTACCTATATACAGATAGACACATATTACCATATATATTATCTTTAATAGCCAAGACAGGATTGAATATTAATTCCATTTTATAAGCAATTATAACTAGTTCATGCAACTTTACTAGTTATAGAGGCACTCAGGTTGATCAGTATTTAAAATAAAACTGAAGATTTGGAGCTGGAAAAATAGGACAACAGGTAAAAAGAATGCTTTACATGCTGCCAACCTGGGGCCAATCCCCAGCACCCCTTATGCCTCCCCGCCGGCATTTGCCAGGAGTGATAAGTGAACATAGAGCTAGGAGTAAGCCTCAAGCATTGCCAGGTATGTTCAATTTTTTCAAAAATCCCTGAAAAAATTTTTTCCTTCTAGTCCAGGCTAAACCTACTATATTATCCCTTAGGGTGCTGCCTTCTGTACCCTGGTCTCTGTTTTGTTAGTGACCTTCTACCCTATATTCAGAGACAGTCTTTATAAAATAACATAAAGCATCTGATTGCTACCTAAGAAATGGTCTCATACTCTGACTATTAAGACAGGGGCCATAACCGCATTTGTGGCCGTGCAACCTCTCATATTCGACACCACTGATGTACCAAGCTTTGGGGGTCATGATTTGGGATTTGGGGTGGAAACATTTGAAATATGGTAGTGGGAAGGTGCAATGGTGGTGGGATTGGCATTTAAATATTAAAGGCAATTAATGTGAATAACTTTGTAAAAATAAAATAAAATTTAGATTAAAAAAACACAGGGGCCATGAAAGAATACTCCCTCAAGTGCTAAGATACATTTAAAAAAAAGAAAGAAAGAAAAAAAATTAAATTATTCTCGTACCAAGAGAAAGCATTAACAAGCTGACAATACCTGCATTTCATCCCTGGTAACACATGTGCCCCTAAATACTAAGCCAGTAGTAGTCTTTGAGCATTGCAAAGTATGAAGTACCTTCCCCTAAAAATGTTCTCTAGTGTTAGGGACCTTTTCTCTTGAAACATTGCAACAAGGAACCACCAGCCTGGAATTTCACCATAATAGTTCAGGACCACTGCACTTAAAGCTCTGGATACTACTATACTAAAATGACATTCATTTGACATGAGTCACCACCAAATGAGCATGACTTTCTGTTACTAAGGACTTGGCCTAAATTAGAACCAATGCGTCAAGGGTGTTAAAAGGTCCCTTATATCCAATCAGAAAAACAACTTCTCATTTTCCCTATATAGGGAAAGTTTGTTATAAATCCTCACCCACCAATAAAATGTCTTCCCACACAGAATGTTCAAAAACTCAGCCCCCTAGGACACATGATAAAGACACTGCAGTGCTTATGCCCTGGAGAGAACAGGAGGCAGGGCTGTTCCACAACAGGAATAGCTACTTTCTTCCCAGCAGTTAGCAACACATGGAAGCACAAGAAGGGGGAAAGTAACTGCTGAGACAAACCTAAATTATTCAAGAGGACTATTGGCAGAAATAAAAGACGCCAGGATCTTTGGCAAGCATGTAGGGTGAGCATGGTCAGGGGGAAAAAATAAACACAGAATTTTGAGGACACGGGAAACAGGATTGAACAGGGTGAGAAAAACTGAGTGACTCTGAGTTTCATGTAGGTGACTGCAGCTACCCTCTCAGGGGCCGACTCTGTCCTCAGTCAGAATGGTGACAGCCCGCAGCTCCAAAGACAAAATGGGCTGTGCGGGTGCAGAGTCAGAAGGTCTGAGGTCAGGAATTGCATTTTGAGGTGATCATACAGGGGTTAAGTTGTTGCTTTGCAAGGGGTCGGTCCTAATTGTGTCCCTGTCTCCACATATGGTCCCCTGAGCAATGCCCAGAGGTAATCCCTGAGGGCAGAGCCAGGAATAGTCCTGAGTGTGGCACACATACACACACGAGTACACACACAACACAATAGAAAAAGGAACTGTATTTTGGTTTTCAGCCTCACATCTTTATGTGGACCTTGGTGATTTCTCATTTTTTCATTTGTTTTGGATTTGAGTCACACCTGGCAATGCTCAGGGGTTACTCCTGGCTCTGCACTCAGGACTTACTCCTGACAGTGTTCAGGGGACCATATGGGGTGCTGGGGATTGAATCACATAGGTCAGCTGCATGTGAGGCAAAAGTCCTACCTGCTATACTATCGCTGAGGCCCCAGCAGTTCCATATATTAATGCAAACTGAATTGGGTAGTTGCAGAATACTTCACTTGCTTAATACCACACAGTTCTCATTTCTTGCTTCATTAGTTCCATGCCCCAATATTGCTAGGTACCATCATTATGAGAGCAAAGAAATTGATTAAATGTTTATCCTGTTCGTTCCAACTCCATTTTAAAGACCTAATTTAAGTCATAGAGCTCAGTGTTTTATTTTAATTTTGTTTGTTTGCTTCTGGGCCATAACTGGCTATGCCCAGAGCTTACTCCCGGTTCTGTGCTCAGGGATCACTCCTAGCAGGGCTCTGGAGACCAGATGCAGTGCTTGAATTTGAACCTGGGTCAACTCCATGCAAGGCAAGAGCCCTACCCACCACAGACATATAAGATTATCTCTCCAGCCCATAATTTGAAAACTTAAAAATTATTTGAGGGCTGGAGAGACATGTTAAGGTGCTTGTCTTGCACATAACTAACCCTGGCTTGATCCCTGATTCCCTAAGCACTTCCAGAAGTGATCACTCAGCACAGTCAGGAGTAATCCCTGAGCACATCTGGTATGTCCCCTCCCAGAATTACTCTCTGGCCCCAGTTTAATCTCTGGCAGTGGATGGTCCCCCAAGAACCAAGCAAGGAGTAGATGCTGAGAAGAGCAGGATGTCAATCAGAAATTTCTTTAAGAAGTGAAAGAGAAAGAAATTATCTTTCTTTTGCCCTCCCCTCCTGCCTTCAGAAATGAACATAGTTCTGTATAGTTACTATTGTTAACTACATACCCATGCCACCAAATTATCCTTTAAGAACAACTTTCAAAATATTGAAATAGAGCCTCTTTCATTCATTTATAGTAGAGACTTTAGGTCTGATGAACCTTACCAAAATAGGATATGGGCTCTGACTTTTCTTACTGTTTAGAGAAAAATCAGTTCAAGGATCATCTAAGGATTCACTCTCTCCAAGCAAATTTCCTCTCAAGAGAAACACAGCAAAATGCTGCCAGCCCACTTAGAACCAAATGTATGCAAGTATTCCCAGCTTCTGTTTCTTTTTTAGATCATTGTTTTAATCACCATCCCAGATCTTGTCAGCCAGAGTCTGCTCAGAGCAACAGTCTTGGGGTGAACCTGATAGACATTGGTGAATAGAAAGAGAAAACTCACCATCAATGGATTGGCTACTTTTTTCCCCCTTTCATGAATGAACACTGCATGAATTTTGTGTCATCCAAGGGTACAAATCTTCTTTTTAAGAAATTTTTTAAATTTTGGAAATTATTTGTAAAATAATTTAAAAAGTTGTTCATACTTGAGTTTTAGGCATACATTGGTCTCGCATCAATCCCACCATCAGTGTAAACTTCCCTCTACCAATGTTCCCAGGTTCCTTGCCACCAGCCACTCCCCCACCCCCCTTCAACCATAGTCTGTCACCTTGACAGGCATATTTTTAAGTTTGGTTGTTGAAGTTTAGAGGTGCCATATGACCCAGAAATTTCATGCTAATCTCTGCAGAGTTCCAATTTTCACATTAAGTGCTGCCAAAGCAAGCACTGGATTGGCTTTCTAAAAAGTGACAGCTTGAGGGGCCGGAGAGATAGTACAGCAGGTAAGGAGCTTGCCTTGCAAGCAGATGAACTAAGTTGAATCCCTGGCACCATATAATGGTTCCCTAAGCCCCACTGGGAGCAATTTCTAAGCACAGAACGAGGAGTAAGCCCTGAGCTAAGCTGGGGATGGCCCAAAAACAAACCAAAACCAAATAAGCAGTACATTTAGGTGAGCAGACTGCCTGTCTCTCATGTGTGAGATTCTGGGTTTGATCCCCAATACCACAAAAAGGTGGGTAACTTAGACCTCAGGGGTGCAGGCCTTCTCTGGGTACTTCAGCGCCCCAGGGGCCCTTGACCACTGTCGGTGACCTAGTGGGTCCCAGTTGCCATTGTTCATTCAGGTGCACGGCCTACCTCCCTGGCAGCTTTCTGCACAAAGCGCTCATCGGTGACGCGGAAGGCCCGGCACAGCGCCTCGGCCGGGTCATGCGGGAACATCTCCTGGCGCACCAAGTTGACGTGCAGGTGAATGGACGCGTAAATGGCGGCGTCCACTCCCCCATGGCCATCAAACACTGCAAAGTAAGCTTGTTCTTCCTGGTCCTGCCAACGGAAACACAGAAATCATGAAGAGGATTCAGTGTCGCATGAGCAAAATATCTCAACTGCTGTGCTTTATGGCCTCTCCTCCCTCTTCTGACATGGGTGGTGAGCTGCTAAAGTACCTGCAACTTGACAGCCCCTATGCCCACACGCCAGCACACTGGAACTCCCCAGGCACAGTTCAGCTCTGGGAAAGTTGTCCTGTACCATGGAAACCACCTACATGTGTTTGCTTAAAAGCTGTTCACAAGTGTGGCGAGAGAGAAGAGAGAGAAGGTGTGAGGCGGAATTAAGCAAAACCTGCTCAGGAGTAAGGGTCCCCTCCTCAGATTGACAGTATTATAAAAATAGAAACTGAGAACAATAGGAAATAATTGGCTTCCCAAACACACAACTTTATGTGTCAGACTGTTTCAAGTATATTATATAGCATACACATGCTTCTAAACTACAGCACATCCTCCTTAAATCATTCGCTGTCATACTGGATTCTCACCATACAGTGTCTCAACTGGCTAGCCAGACTGGCTCCGCATTAGATGTCGAAATGCCCAGTGACCACTTTGCCTTGTCCCATGACCCAAGGTTTAGCGTCTCATTTCCTTGGCTGCCTGCAGCATGAATCCCTAGGGCAACTGTCAGAGTCATGCATGGGGTCTTGACAGTCACAAGCTACATTTAAGCCCTTAAGTCACTTGTTCTTCCCCAGATGTTCTCAGCTCTACCCGGTTCGGAGACCTTTAATCCCTTGGGGTTCCTGTGCTTTCTTTAGTATTGTCAGGTGAGTCTGACTCCTTTAGGCTCCAGAGTTACGAATTTCAAGTCCGGGTCTTGTCACTGATTCCTAAGTAAATCAAGGAATTTATTGGTGCTCATTTTCTTGTCTATTAGGTAGGGATGAATTTTTGTCTCCTGGGCATTTGACCTCAATTTGGGGGATACAGGGGATTTGTATCCAGCAGTGCTAAGGCTCATTCCTGGCTATGTGCTCACAGATCACTCCTAACAGTAATCAATAGACCAGATGCAATGCTGGAGATCAGACCCAGGTTGGTCTGTGCAAGGCAAGCACTACACCTGTTGTAATATCCTTCAAGCCCCCAGAAAGTTTTTTTTATTTATTTGTTTATTTATTTTTTTACCTTTTGGGTCACACCCAGTGATGCTCAGGGGTTACTTCTGGCTTTGCACTCAGGAATTACTCCTGGTGGTGCTTGGGGGACCATATGGGATGCTGGGAATCGAACCTGGGTTGGCCATGTGTAAGGCAAATGCCCTACTCACTGTGCTATCACTCCAGCCCCCAGAAAGTTATTTTTTTTTCTTTTTTTTTTTGTTTGGATTTTTTTTTTATTTTTATTTTTTTTTAAATTTATTTATTTTTAATTAGAGAATCACCGTGAGGGTACAGTTACAGATTTATACACTTTTGTGCTTATACTTCCCTCATACAAAGTTTGGGAACCCATCCCTTCACCAGTGCCCATTCTCCACCACCCGTAAACCCAGTGTCCCTCCCACCCTCCCCAATCCCATCTCCCCCCCACCCCACCCTGCCACTGTGGCAAGGCATTCCCTTCTGTTTTCTCTCTCTAATTAGCTGTTGTGGTTTGCAATAAAGGTGTTGAGTGGCCGCTGTGCTCAGTCTCTAGCCCTCATTCAGCCCGCAACTCCCTTCCCCCACATGGCCTTCGACTACAATGTAGTTGGTGATCACTTCTCTGAGTTGACCTTTCCCCGGAACGTGAGGCCAGCCTCGAAGCCATGGAGTCAACCTCCTGGTACTTATTCCCAGAAAGTTATTTTTAAAGAGTATAATACAGTTACAAAAGTAACAAGTATAAATGTCCGTATAGTAATGACTGCATTCACTTAGTAATATATATTGCTGGGGGGAGGGAGTCTTAACTGGAGACTGAACCCAGATCTCATACAGGGCATGCATTTTACCACTGAACCAAATATCCAGTCCTGAAATAAATATTTGTACATATGTATGTGTATATATATATGTATGTATGTACACGCACATACACATATGTATGCAAAATAGCCTTCTTTTTTGTTTATTTTTGGGTCATATCTGCCAATGCTCAGGGGTGACTCCTGGCTTTGCACTTAGGAATTAGTCCTCATGGTGCACGGGGAACATATGGGATGCTGAGAATTGAACCTGCATCAAGGCATGCATGCAAGGCAAATGTCTTACCTGATGTACTATCACTATGGCCTCTGAAATAGACATTTTAGCTAATTTAGTAATTCTACCAAAACTATCTTAAAATACAATGGATTAGCTGATTAATCACAATTACCTAGAAAACCATCCTGATTCAGGATTTCTTTCTAGTATGTAGAAAGAGTAGTACTAAAAAGAAATGATTTTTAAACAATTGTCAGATTAAAGATAAACTTGAAAATCAGCTTATCCAAGCAGCTTATAAGTAAGTTAGCTGATATTCATTACAAAGAGAGAGAAAGCAATAACCACTTTCTGGGCACATAAAGATAGTCACTTTAAACAATATGAGATTGATAGATTCCTAAATAATAGCATCAAAAAAGACAGAAGAGAGCGCACTGCATCTGTTTTTAGGAATGTGGTTGAGGGGACAGGCAACCAGTAAGGTGCTTGCCTCGCAGACCCAGACCCAGGTCCAATCCCTGGTACCTTATATGGTGACCTGAGCCACTCCAGGATTGAGTACAAAGCTAGGGGTAAACCCTGAGCACGGCTCGGTGTAGTCCAAAGAATCCAAACAAAAAAGTAGCCAGGCCAGAGAGATAGTACCGTGAGTAGGGCTCTTACCTCGAATGTGGCAGACCTAGATTTGATTCCTGGCATCACAAATGGTGTCCCGAAAACCACCACAAGTGATCCCTGGACAAAGAGCCAGGAGTAAGCCCTCAGCACAGCCAGCTATGGCTCCCAAACTGGAAAAAAGTGGTTAATAGGGACCAGGGATGTAATAAGTGATAGCGTACATGCAAGGTCCTGGGTTTGATCCACATCATGTACTATCTGCTCGAAATAGCAACAAACAAATATCCCACTTCCAACAAACAAACAAACAAATTTGCCAAACAGGAAGAGGTAGAGGGAGTATGGAATTACCAGAGGGAATCAGTGGTCAATCTGATACTAGTGAATGGCACTAGAACTATGATAGGTGTGGTGTGTGGTATACACACCTAATAAGTTGTGAAGTTGAATTCATGAAACTTATTTTTAAAAATGTATTATTCCTAATTCTTTAAAATGACAATGTGGGGGCTGGAGCAATAGCACAGCGGGTAGGGTGTTTGCCTTGCACGCAGCCAACCCGGGTTCGAATTCCAGCATCCCATATGGTCCCCCGAGCACCGCCAGGAGTAATTCCTCAGTGCATGAGCCAGGAGTGACCCCTGTGCATCGCCAGGTGTGACCCAAAAACCAAAAAAAAAAAAATGACAATGTGGAAAACATCTACTTCAAACAAAACACAATTAAGCGCTAAGGGAGGTGGGTCAGTGGAAAAGAGACATGTGGATACCCAGAACCACAAAAAGCCCAACAATATACATTTGCTTCCTTAAGCCATTAGCTCAAATTTGAGGCAAAAAGAAAATGAACCAAGTCAACAAACAGCATTAATGCCCTCACACCTGAGGTTAATCAGAAGAATAGCTTCTCATACAACAGCCAATTTTTGAGTTGCCCATATATGGGCCTGATAACGAGTGAAAAGAACACACTCAGTCTCTCTACCTTTGTAACAGACACACCGTTACCAGTCCTTCTGGTCAGACCTTGACAGTCAGCTAACATTCAAATTGAGCTGCTAGATGAAGGAAATACTGGGTTTTCTATACACTGACCACACTGTGACTTTTAAGTTATGGACTTAGAAAAAGAGGCATGTAACAGGCAAAGGGAAAAAATACTACTCCCTCCTGCATTCAACAGAAAAGAGAAGAGAAAGAGAACAAGAAAATGGTTAAAAATTGACAAGGCTCAGATGACCCAATTTGTCCTTCGTAGAGACGCATGAAATGTAATCCAGTTACATTCCTATCTCAAACATGAAGATTTAAAAAATGAAAATCACATGAAATTCAAAACACCGTCTCAACCCAAATGCTTTTAGGGTGCTGTGTTGCTTCAGCAATGCAGTAATATGGGAAAACTAAATAAATTATCATTTGATTACAAAGAGAGAGCTGCCTTTAAAAGACAGCTTTATTAAGCTATGCCAGGGTTGGCTTCTTTGGGTCATGTTTTTTACTTGGGTGTTTATAAAATAGCTCTGTAAAAGTTACACAAGAAACTTTTCACTTGCCTGCAACTGAGGGAACCTGAGTGACAGCAAGGATCAGAGGGACTCCATTTTCCAGTTCTGAACCATGTGACTGCATTAGCTATTCAAAACAACAAAACCCAAGAGTTCCTTGTCTATTGTGCAGTTCCAGCAAATGGGTGCCCCTCTGCTTCCGGGGCCCCTCCAACGTCTCAGAGACACTATGTGAAATATACTAGAAGTTTCCTTTGCAAACAGGCCCATGAAGGTGACCGTTTCGTTTTTAAATCGTGTTGACTCTTTCCAAGTGCCCTTTACCTCTAGGTTGAAGAGCATGTTAAAGTCAGGAATGCAGACATGTTTGTCCTCCATTTTCCTGCGCATGTTTTTGATGGCATGGATTGATGTCTCATAATAAAGCTGGGGTCTCCTGCGGAGAGGGAAGTCTTTCACCCAGCTGCAGCAAATATCATGTAGTTTGCTGAAGACAGATCGGGCCAATTTCACTGTCTCAATCTCTGTGAAAGAAACACAGAAACCCCCAATGAAGAGCCTGGTAAAACTGCTTTTCACTTGCCTGCTTGGTAAAGACAGAAGTGGGTCACCTTAGTCAAGCTCCTCTTAATAGAAGAAATTCCTCCTTATGAGAAGAGAAACACTGCTGCTAAAGAGAGAAAATGACAAGCTATCTGAAGAAACTCATCAGACAGCAGCTGCCACTAAGATCTTGCCTCGAGGAGAAAAACCTCTGGCCTGGGTTGGATCTGGCTCTATGCTGGATTCTCTTCCAGGCTGTGAGATGCTATCTGGTTGAGGGTCCTGGTGCCCTTGGGCTGGCTGCCACATTATCACCTGGAGAGAAGCCCCCAAATACCTACAGCACCAGGACTGAAATATGACCGGTGGCTGAGCTAATTAGAATATCAAAGAACTATGAAAATATCATATATTTACAAACTACAGGAGTAAGAATTTACCTTGATTATCATTTGTCTTTGTTCTCTCTTCTGATCTCTTCCTTTACCTCCCTCTAGTTCACTACCTTTTCTCTCCTATAATTGATCATAATGCAGAAGCAAATGATACATTTTATTTAATATTTCTATATCTTGTTGTTGCTGTTTGGGGGGCCACACCTGTGGTGTTCATGACTTATTCCTGGCTCTGTGCTCAGCAATCACTCTTGGCAGGACTCGGGAGACCATATGGAGTACTGGGAACTGAACCCACACTGGTTACATGCAAAGTAAGCACCCTACCTGCTGTACTATCTCTCTGGCTCAATTTTTTTTCTTGCTTTTTGGGTCACAACCGGTGATGCACAGGAATTACTTCTGGCGATGCTCAGGGGACCATATGGGATGCTGGGAATTGAACCTGGGTCGGCCTCGTGCAAGGCAAACGCCTACCCGCTGTGCTATCACTCCAGCCCTGGCCCAATATATTTTTAACTAAAGGATTTAGCCAATCATTTAAAGAATTCTGTCAGTAAGTTAACAAACACTGATTTAAATGTTTTATATATCTTGAAGGGAAAAAAAAACAAAACCCTTAAATTTTGTCTCTGTGTGTGACCCTACAAAGAATAAGTGGTGAGAGGCTAGGGAGACCACTGACCAGGCTGCACAGGCTGGCCTGGGTTCAGTCTTGAGCACGATTACTGCGTGGTTCCCCAAACACAACCAGGAGTGACCTTCGAGGACTGAGCAGGAGTTGTCACTGAGCACGGCCAGCTATGACCCAAAAAAACAATAAAAGAAATAGAGAAGGTTGGAAAGCTGTCTTGAAGGGCTGGATCTAATGCTTTGCATGTAGAAGCCCAGGTTCAATTCCTGGCACCATGTGGGACCCCCGAGCTCCCAACAGGAGTAATCTCGCCCCCTCCCCGCCACAGGGACATGTACAGCACAAAAACAGAAAAGGAAAGTGTGAAAGGATTCTTTACTATAAAGTCTGCTACCTGGGCTGGAGCCATCGTACAGCTGGTAGGGTGCTTGCCTTGCAGGCAGCTGACCTGGGTTCAATCCCCCGCACCCATGTGGTCCCCTGAAGCCTGCCAGGAGTTATCCCTGAGCACAAACCCAGAAGAAAGCCCTGAGCACCGGTGAGTGTGACCCAAAAATCAAACAGTAAAGTAAGTGTTGTTACTTGACCAAATAAATGAAGTAGACTAGCTGACTTCTGACTCTGACTCATACCCCTCACAGAATGGACAGTGAGTCTGTTAATTAGTGGAACTAAATGGAACTAAAGAGACTGTGTCTCACTGTCTCACATTTGTTTCTCTGCTCATTTATCTTTTTCTTCTGAGGTCACATTTGGCAGTACTCAGACTACTCCTGGGCCTGTGCTCAAGTGTTAACTCCCAGTGGTGTTCAGGGGACCACGAAGTACGAGGGATCAAATCCTCGACTCCTATATGCATGTGTTCAGCCTCTTGAGTGTTCTCTCTGGCCCTTTACATTATTCCCCCCCCCCGAAAATTGTCTATTGAAATGCAACTACTAAAATAACCTGGGGAGGTCTTTCCTAAGGTCAGGTTTTAGAGGCTCCTCCTACATACTTAAAATAAAATTTTTTTTCCTGTACTAAATCACATATAGTTTGTAACAGCATGAGAATGTGTGTGCCAGACGGGCAATGGCTATGCATGCCTCCTTAATCCAGAACACAAATCCCAGTTCAGAGAGACTTGATGTTCGGGAACAGTCTGGAACTTAAGATTCCCTTTTATTTATTTCTATTCTTCTTTGCTCTGTCTGCCTCAGTAGTCTGTGATTACACTTATCTATGTTCTTATTCAGAATTCCTTGAAAAAATAATCTTTTAGTTTATTAGCCTTTCTCATGGTTGGTACTCCTCCCCCTCCCCCGCCAGCCTTTAGATAAGCCACAGTGACTTTGTTCCCTTAATGTTTTCCTATGACCAAAAATCAAGGTTACATTTGAAAGAGGGAAATGGCACTAATAAAACGTGACAAGGTGTGCACAAGAGGGAAACTGAGGCCAGCAGGAAACCCAAGAGTTTGAGTGTTCCGAGAACCTTCTGTGGCCTCCCCTCGTCTCTTTTAAAGCAGCATTTGCCGAGGTGCTTGTAGCCAGCAACTACCTATCTGTAACTTTCCCACCCGTGTGGTCTCTGACTTGGGGTATATTTTTAACTTTACCTAACAAACACTTGTAAAACCATTAAGTGAATTCAGAAGAAAAGTCTGAGGGAGAATAAGGTGGGATGAAACAGACAAATAAAAAATAGTAATGATTAGGATGGTACCCATACTCCCAAATAATGCAAACCACCATGAATCATTCATTGGCTTGAGTATCACTCTCAGATGACCAGTAGTTTACTAGTTACACAGTTATTTACATTTAACTGAAATTAGATTTAAAATTCAGCATTTGGTTCAGATTAGCTGTTTCAGTGCTCATGAACTACGTGTGGCTGAAGGCTGCCAGAGTGAATAATGCAGGGAGAGAACATATTAAACTGACTAGTGGAAGCAGGACCATCTTTGAGAATAAACCTCTAGACTGTTCCATTGTCCCTCTTGTCCTAGTGGTTCCCGCCTTTCTGTTCCCATTTTCAATATCTATTAATGCAGCACTCCACACACTGCCATAATAACTTTTCTTTGTGGAGGGTCATAAAGAAAAGTTGTGTTCCAGAGTGCTCCAGAGTGCTCCAGAGTGGCTCATCAGATCTGGGAAACCCTAGTGTCAGAGATGGGACCCAGCATCCCACGTGCTTCTGCTGCCCCAGAGCTATGAAACCTAACATAGCTCCATCTCTGAGCCCTCAGTGAATAATGTATATGGTTAGCTGCCATATTCTATGTCTCTGGAACGTTACACAAAGAGAACAAGCTATCAGGATCCCAGGGCTGTTCTACAATCCACACTCTTCATGTCTGAGACTGTGTATACTATGTCTTAATTGTTTTTGGTTAGCTATACTTCAGTGTCTGGCAGACAGAAGGGACTTAATTGATGTTTATTAATAACTTAATATGTAAGCTGTTATATAAATTAAATATCCACAAAGATATTAAAAAGATTTGTAACCTCAGTTGTCTATTCTACTTTGCTAACCTATTTATCTAATAGTGCTATAACTCTTTTCAAATGTTTGTAATTTTGTAATATGTTCTAACACAAGGCAATTAGTTTTTCCACCTATTATTCATAATTCTAAAAGATAACGGGCCAGGGATGTGGCTCACTGGAAGAGCACATGCCTAGTGAATGTGAGACCTAGGGTTCAATGCCAGTATGGCAAAAATGAAAACGTCAGTGGGTAGTTTGACATATTTTGTTCCCAATGAACCTGCTCATTATACCTTGCCAAGTATGGGTAGGTGAGTGGGTGGGGGGGGAGGTGAGGCTCTGTTGCTGTTGTTTGAGGGAAGACAATTAATTTATAGATGAATGGAGGGGAATGACAGCTAAACAAATTAGCTTTTCCTATTGAATCTTATCCAGGAACAAGTTATAATTCTGTAATTATATTTTAACAGGGGTCCTTTCTTTTTCTTAATTTATTCTTAGTTTGTCTTTTTGCTATTAGAGTCAGAACTTTGTTTTAATCTGTTGTTTGCCACCTAGCAAACATCCCTTTCTACTAAAAAAATATTTCCTTCTCTATATTCAATCTCTGTGCATCTAGGGGTAAAACATGTGATTCGTATCTAGGCAATTAGAGAATCACATTCCTCTGGTCACAGTGATTGGTTCAGGAATTGGATAAACCGAGCTGAGCTGATTCAAGTGAATCCTGTGACTTGGGTAAGAGCAACTGAGTAAAGTTACTCTTCTTTTCCTGCTTGATTTGAACCTGGGCAGCTGAAGACCTGGTGCTCCTAGCAGTCATCTTGCCAACACATGGAGCCTGAAAACAAATCAGAATGAGAGTACAGATGAGAGATGAAGAAATGCTAGACTCTAATGGCACATGTCAGTGTTATCATCATGTGACATCATGTGAAGAAGCCTTGAACACCTCATTAGTCTTACCTTGAAAAGCAGTCAATAAATTCTGTTTTGCTGAAGCCACTATGAGTAGTGTTAGTGGTCACTTACAACCAGAAAATCATGATATACATACATTAAACATAAATGCAGTATTTTTGGTTTGAAACAAGCATTGTTCAACAGTGACCAGGGCATATCCACCCAGTTCTAATTTTTAAAGTATACTTTTAAAAGTAGGAGTGGCTATTATAGATATCAAATGCACTTTCTTTGGGAAGTGTTTTCTTTTATCTTCTGACCTTATAAGCTATAATCTATAATGTATTATGCCAATAAACTTCCCAATAATCTTGTTTTCTTCCACTGCTATTTCCCTATCACAGGCTAAGGATATGGCAGACCCTAAATGAAATACTCATCGAATGAACTGATCATTATGTTCAATCTACAATGATTTCATTAAAGACTTTTATACTGGAGCCAGGAGATAGTACAGGGCCTGTGCCTGATCCTGGTTTGATCCCCAGAATCACATGGCCCCTCAGCACCACCAGGGCTGCCTGCTGGGCCAAGCACCACCTCATCTTTAGGCCTTAGCACTGAACCACCAGCCTGATTGGCTGAAAATTACCAAGAATGATCCCCCAAGCCCCTGAAAACCACTTGGGAGTCACAAAAAAAAAAAAAAAAGAAAAAAGATGTTTTTACACTATTAATATTCATTTGCATGTTTACTGGTATCTTAAGCAGGTTTTAGTGATTATGTTATGCAAGATTTCCTTCTTGTCTATACAACTTGGTGATTCATTTATTGGGGGGTGGGGCAGCGTTGCGGCCACACCTGACAATGGTCATGCTAACTCTTGATTCTGTGTGGTATTCAGGGCAGTGGGGAAGGGTGGGTGTCATACAGATTGCTGGGGATTGAACCCTGGTCACCCATGTGCAAGGCAAACGCCCTACCCACTGTACTATCTTCCGGCCCCAACCAGAAATTTATCTTAAAAGGCACTGGAATGATCAGTTTTTGGTTGTTCACTTGTGGAATTACCTCTTTTTGTCCTTTAAAGAAGATGGTTCCTTGACAATTTTCTCAATCGCTTTCTTCTTCTCAGGTAAAGTTTGTTAATTTATATTTTTCTAGAAAATATCCAGGTTTTCAAATTCATTTGCACAAAATTCTCATAATTCTCTTTATCTCCTCTATATTAGCAATAATTTTCCCTTTCTCATTTTTCATTTTTCACATTGGAATATTTCTCTCTCTCTTTCTTGCTCTCTCTCTCTCTCTCTTTTGGCTTCTTGGGTCACACCCAGCAATGCTCAGGGGTTACTCCTGGCTCTGTGCTCAGGAATTACTCCTGGCGGTGTTTGGGGGACCATATAAGATGCCAGGGTCTGAACCCTGGTCAGCCAGGCCACGTGAAAGGCAAACACCCTACCAGCCGTATTACCACTCTGGCCCCTACACTGGAATATTTCGAATTGGTTTCAAATTGTCTGGACAGAATTTATATCTGATAAACTAATATGTCCTAACAGATGAGAGATGATATAAATGTCAAAGGAATGTTAAGTTAGGTTTTGGGTTTTTTTTGGTGGGGGGCCAAATCCAGCAATACTCAGGGCTTACTCCTGTCTTTGCACTCAAGAATCACTCCTGGCAGTGCTTGGGGGATACCACATATTGAACCCAGGTTAGGTGCATGCAAGGCAAACGCCCTACCCCCTGTACTATTGCTCTAGCTCCTAGGAATGTTTTGAAAGTTTGATTTAGGAAACAAGCTAATAAGCTAATACAACATTCCCTGAGATTCCTTGTGCAACTTTCACTTCTTTGGTAAAATAGATTAAGGACTTGTAAATGGTTTATAGTTATAATAGATCTTTCTGAACCAACAGCCATGGCATAGGCACCTACATAGGTAAACTCTTGGAAAAATACAGTCACAATGACCAAGAAGAAAAATCCTTCAGGGCTGGTCACCTAAATAGTAGAGCACTTGTCTAGCATGTCTGAGTCTCCTGAGTCCCATCCCTGGCACCTCACTGCCCACTCTATGTGCACCTATGCTTCGTGGTCCCTGAAAAATCAAAAGAAAAGAAAAACCCTATGTTTCAAGTTCACTGTGTTAGGGGGAGTCAAGAAATTCTTGCAAGGTCCACACTCTGGGCAACGCTTCAATTCTGCTAGGCTAAGTAGTCTTTTGCAGGGTGATGTACACAACACTAACATAGAAATAATTGCTGCTTGGAAAGGAAAAATAAAATTGAAAAAGGATGAGAAGAAAATTGTCCTAAGGTAGCAGTCCACCCCCTCACAGCTGTACGTGACTCATCAGTCGTTAATGTCACTGTATGAGCTGCAGCTGAGTCAGCCGCCACGCTGCCCTGGCTGCACCAGGCAGAACGTCACCACCCTCAGGCTCTCGGCCCAGGGTCTGACCCAGGCTTCGGCACCACAGGGAAGGCCGGTGCTGTAGAGCAGGATCCAGCCAGCCGGACTCCGGGACAATTCTTTTCCTGTGAATCAATTACTCTCGCTATAAACAAGCAGAGGAACTGCTTCCTTGCCAATTTTCTGTTCAAAAAAATGGCCTAGAGAAATAATGGAAAAACAAGGCTGTTTACTTCTATCTGTTTCACATTCTCTGAAACCAAGCTACTCGGATTCATTAATAGATGCGTCGCTCCTTGTGTACCAGGTCTAGAGGCAAAAAGCTTAAAATAGAACAGAATGAGGCATCGAAATTCCTTCGTTTTGAGTAGCAATTCCCTAATTTTCACAAAAGTCAGTATTTCTTTTAAAATGGACAAATATGTAAAGCCTGGTACATAAATATGGCTTCATTAATAAAAGTCTCACAATTTGCATAGAAATAAGTAGTACCATGATCAATGCAATTAACTATAAAAGGTTTTAATTACTGGCTGATGCAAATTTCATAAAATTAATAAGAGAGTTTTGTTACAAATGATTGATATGTTTCTGTTTGGGAGCCTGCACCCAGCAGTGCTCAGGGGTAGCACTAGGGGTGCGTGGGGCTCTGTGGGACCACGGCTTCAGGCCCCCGCTGCCTGCATGCAAAGGATGAGATACCCATAAGCCAGCTCCCCAACCTAACTGGGTTTTCAAACTAAACTAGAAAGTTCTTTTCTTTCTTTTCAGTGTCAGAGACCAAAAGCAGGGTCTCACACACGCAAGGTACACGGTCTGCCAACGAGCCACGTCCCTGGTGCCAGGCTAAGAATTTTAAGTAGGCTTTGCTGAAATGCTCCCTTCCTTCACTCACCTTTTCTTTCCTGTCTTCTCATTCCTCACTTTCCTCTGTTTATCTAGTTCTTATTTATGCTAATGTCCTGTTAGTCTCCTACTCCGTATCCCTTTTCGTTTCCTAAACTTACATGTAGTTTTCTCTTCTTTCCTTCTATTGGCTTACATTTTTTGTTGCACTGTTTTCTTGTGACCACTATTAAATTGGCCAGTGGACAAACAGGTAATTAGGCTGAGAATTATGCAGGCATTTTCTGTGGCTTCCTCTAGATGAAAACTTTTATACTGGACAAATAACGTAGACAGGTACGCACCCACTGTCCCTTCTGTGCCATCTGTTTCTTTTGAGATGTAATGTGCAGACAGATCACTCTGAAGGACTTCATCTGATGTGGCTCTAGCTAAAGCAGCAGCCAAAAAGGAAGGGCAATTACTGAAAGAGAAAAAACCAAAAGCCTATTTTCAGCGAGAATTAGGAAATATTACATTAACATTATTAACCTTGGGGCTGGAGACACAATCCAGCGGGCAAAGTGTTTGTCTTGCGAGTGGCCGACCCAGATTTGCCCCCTGCATCCCACGTGGTCCCCTAAAGTCCCACCAGGAATGATCCCTGAGAGCAGAGCCAGGAGTAAGCCCTGAGCACTGCTGGGTGTGACCCCAAAACAAAAGCAAAACAACATTAACCTTGTCTCAAAACAAAATTGTACTTTAGATAATATTTAGCACACTCTTTACTGAGAATATTATTTGCTAGTCACTTTGATAGCCACTGTGAATATTATGTGAATAAAACACTTACATGGTCACGGACATAATGGGGACATCATCGTTACAGAACAGTATGGGATCACTGAAAACTGGGATAAGTTTTATGATGAGTGGTCAAGCAGAACTGGTTATGGATATCTTGAACATTAAGACTCAACCTTAGAGGAAGTGAAGAATGGGCTGGGAAAGAAACCATGACATGAAATGACTAAATTAAAATTTACTGGGGCCAGAGAGTGAGAACAATAGGCAAGGCATTTCCTTGCATGGGGCTAACCAGGGTTAGATCACTGGCACCCCACAGGGTCCTCAGACAGAACCTTTTCCCTGAGCAGAGCCATGAGTACCCCCTGAGCACAGGAAGGTGTGGCCCAAACGTCCCCCTACCACACCCCCACAATTTTTTTACTGACAAGTTGCGGGGTGGGGGGTGGAAGAGAGGAGAGAAAGAGAGAGAGAGAGGAGAGAGAGACAGAGACAGGGACACACACACACACACACACACACACACACACACACACACACAGAGTAAGGGCTAAGCACTTGCTTTGCATGCAGCTGACCCTAGCAACCCATCTGGTCCTCCAAGCACTGTCAGGGTCACTTCTAAGCACAGAGCTAGAACAGCCCCTGAACACCACTAGATGTGGCCCAGTAAAAGAACAGACAAATACTGACTGAAATGTTTATTAGGGGGGCTGGAGTGATAGTATAGCAGTTAGAGGGTTTGACGTGCATGTAGCTGACTCAGGTTCGATCCTCGACTTCCCATATGGTTTCCCAAGGACAGCCAGGAGTAATTCCTGAATGCAGAGCCAGGAGTAACCCCTGAGCACCGCTGGATGTGACCCCAAAAAAGCAAGAAAAAAAGTATACTGTGGTAAGTTTTATAAAGGAAACAAATAGGATATAGTGACCAAGAATAAAAGAGAGGGAGGGGTACCAATGTGGAATGATCAGGAGTGCCATTCCTTGAAAGGTGAGAAATATTCAGTTATGTGGGAGTAAGGAAGTTGGGAGAGAATATGTCAAATGGAGAAAATATTCTATAGAAAAACCCTTTCTAAAAGCTACCGCTAAACAGGGCCTGAGAGATAGTACAGCAGGTACGGAAGACACTTGCACAGCAGACTGAGGTTTGATCCCTGGCACCCCATATGGTCCTCCAAGATATGGGTTTAAAAAAAAAAGCTAAACTAAAACAAAATGAAGTCCAAAAGAAGATGTGAGATGAAGGATATGCTGGGAACAAAGTGCCAGGGAATCAGTCAAAGGGATAAGCCAATGGACCTCTGGACCTTTAGACCACAGTAAGGAATTTATATTTCATTTAGAGTGTAATAGAAAGTCAGTAAGAATTATCAGCATGCTGGCTTATTCTTTCACTCTGGGGAAGCCTGTGTTCTCTCTTAAAGTTTTTTACTTCCTTTTTTTTCCACTCTCTCTCTCTCTCTCTCTCTCTCTAAGTTCTCACATCTCTCTAAGTAAATTTCTTTATTTCACTTTTTAAAAATGTGAACAAAGGTCCAAAGAGATAGTGCAGTAGACAAGGCAAGGCATGTGCCTTGCATGCAACTAATGCAGTTAACTGTGATTTGAATCCCCAGAACCTCCTATGCCAGGAGTGATCCCTGAGCACAGAACCAGGATTTATACCAAGTATTGCAAAAACCAAAAAGAAAATATAAAAATAAAATTGTGAGCAAGACACTAGTATAATCAGATATATTAATTAAAACATCCTTTAGGGGCCAGAAAGATAGTACCCATGTGGTCCCTGAGCACCGCCAGGAGAGATTCCTGAGTGCAGAGCCTGATTACCCTGAGCATGCCAGGTGTGCCCCCTACCCCAAGAAAACAAAACAAACAAAAATAATAAATGAACACTTTTGGGAGCCAAGACTGTTTGAAGGGCTGTAATGCATGCTTTGCATGTGAGAATCCTCGGTTCAATAGATCTCTAGCACCTCACAGTCCTCTGAGCACCACTGTAAAGTGATCCCTGAGCACTAAAATGGGAGTAACTCATAAGCAACATTGGCTACAACAAAAGTAAAATCAAATATTAATTTGACAGTGAAAGATATGGGCTGGTGATAGAGCAAATATGTTACCTGTGTAGGTCCCTGGGTTTAATCCCTGATACAAAAAAAACCAAAAAAACAAAAAAAACAATCACTTTGTTTCAAAAGAAATTAGAAAGAGTAAGGATGGATGCAGGCAGACAATAAGGATATGAATTGTAATCCTGGTGATATTTTTTTAAAGTATATTTTGGGGGCCAGCATGTAGCAGGCTTGTTTTATGCACAGCCAACCCGGATTCAATCTCCGGCATCCCATATGGTCCCACAAGTCTGCCAGAGTGGCCCCTGAACACAGAGCCACAGTAAACTCTGAGCACCACTAGGTGTGGCCCAAAACTAAAACCAGACCTAAAAAGAAAAGGTATTATTTTGGAGAAAGAAAATATAAAAGTTGCTGATAACTGAATGTTGAGGTGAGAGAGAGAAAAGAATTAAGGTTGAATTGTAGTTCAAACAACTAGGTGAATAGCGGCACCCAGATGAAGAAAGGTGGAGAACAGGTTTGTGGAAAAATGGGGTAAAGTAGAAAAGCTCAAGTGAACATGTTAAGCTGGAAGCATCAGTATTCTAGAGGAGGTGTTAAGTGATTAATTAGATTTTCTGGTGGAGAGGCTCAGATATGCTAGAAAATTTAGCGGTCATGGATATCCAGATGGGCATTTAAAACAACACGGAAGAGATAACACAGGGAGAAAACAAATTAATATGGAAAAGTGACTTCAAGTGTTTTCCTTCTTTTTGGAATTGGAAGGTTACATCTTATAATATGCTGGGAACTACTGGGGAAGGGAGTTCATTTTTTTCATCAGTCACTAAATTTTCAAATCCATACTTAACTGGGACAGGGAGAGTATGCAGTGGTAGAGTGCATGCCCTGTATGTGGCAGGCCCTGAGTTGACTCTGCACTGCAAAAAGGGCAGGGGTGGGGGGATGGAAAACAGAAAAAGGAAGGAAGAAAGGAAAGGAGGGAGGGAGGGAGGGAGGGAGGGAGGGAGGGAGGGAGGGAGGGAGGGAGGGAGGGAGGGAGGGAGGGAGGGGGAAAGAAATTGTACTTAAAAAATGCAAATCAGAAGCACCATGAGCTACCACTACACTTCTGGAAAAGTGTTCTATATAATAGACTGGAAACAAAAGTTGGCAAGAGAGTGGAGAAAAAGGTACAGTGGTGATGGGAATGCAAATTAATAGTCTCTATGGAAAACAAGAGGAAAATTCCATGCAAAACTAAAACTGAAAAGTCCATATGATCCAGCAATACTCCTTTGGATAAAAGGCATTTATCTAAAGGATATTAAAACACTAAGTCAAAAGTATATTTGCACCTCTTTATTCATTGCAGCATTATTTACAGTAGCCAAAACACAGAATCAACCCAAAGACCCACTGAAAGATCACTGGATAAACACGTTGTAATATATACATATATATGCATATATATATATACATATACACACACACTCAAAGTGATCATAAAAAATAAGTCATTTTTAAGAAGATGAAATTGTGCTTTTCTCATCATGGGTGGCACAAGATATGACTGCTAAGCAAAATAAGTTAGGACATGATTTTATTATTTATTTATTTGGAGGGGTTCTACCCCCCAGAGTGTTCAAGGGCAGTTCCTGGCCTTGTATCCAGAAGACCATATATTTGAACTCCAGCTAAAGAGGGTCACAGCTGCAGCAGGCTGCATGCAAAATGAGTGCCTTATCACCTCTGACCCCAGGAAGTGGTTCTAAGTGACTTGAAGTTACCAGATTTTATTCATATATGGAATATAAATAACCAAAGCAGACAGATAAAAACACAGTAAAAATGACTGGTTTTTGGGGGGTGGGGAGTGTTGAGCCTCGCAAGCTACCCGGTGGTGTATTCGATATGCCAAAAACAGTAACAAGTCTCACAATGGAGACGTTACTAGTGCCCGCTCGAGCAAATCAATGAACTGGACAACAGTACCACAGTGTTGTCCTATCGATAACTCTGGCCTCTAAAAATGACTTTTAAGCTCTATGTAATATACAGTGGTTACCTGAGGGAAAGGGGAAGGGTCTGGGGAAAAGGGGGAAAGTGGTTCACTTAATAATCTGATGTCACTGGAGCTCTGAGAGTGATGAGACTTATATGCATACAAAGGGTAAAATAGCATTTCCTACATTTTACAGTATTGGAACCTAATAATAAACCAATAAAATTGTGTTTAAAAGAAGAAAACAAAATTGTAGGGCCAGAGAGATGACACGGGGGTTAATGAAGGCTTTTGTCTTGCATGTGGCTGATTTGGGTTCAGTCCCTGACACTGCATACGGTCCCTGACACCACCAAATGTGATCCCTCAGCACCACTGTGTGTTGGTCCTACTCCTAGTCACCCCTGCAAATCTGTACCTGAAGAATCTTTCCTCACTATGACCTTGACCTCAGATCCAAGCCTGATGCTATAATGGGTGAAATTCTGGGAGATGTAGAGGAGAGGGTGAGGTTTACATGGGGGAGGTTGTGAATAGTCTGGACAGGACAGACTGGAGCAGGTTATCTAAAAGAGACCCTAGCAATATTTCTAGGTGTTAAGAACCTAATCAAGGGGCTGGAGTGATGGTACAGTGGGTAGGGTGCTTGCCTTCCATGCTGCTGACCAGATTCAATCCCCGGCATCCCATATGGTTCCCTGAGCCTGTCAAGAGTGATTCCTGAGTGTAGAGCCAGGAGTAACCCCTGAGCATCTCTGTTTATGGCCCAAAAAGAAAAAAAAAATGTTGGGTGCTTGTGAGGTTGTAGAGAGAGTACAGCAGGTAGGGCACTTGCCTTGCAAGCTGAAACAGGACTCAGGTTTAATCCCTGGCACCCCATATCCAGAGCACTGCCAGGGGAAATCCCTGTGCACCCCACCCAGGGTGGCCCAACAACAAAACAAAAGTTGGGTGGGACCGTTATGTAAATTTTTTAAATAGTGCTGGTATTACTTAAAAATAGGGTGCAATAATTATGTGGTAGTGATGATATGTGGTGAAATATGATAAAATGTGGCAACAGTCACGTTATATGACTTCTGAGGTTTGGTCATAAAAGATTAGACTTCTGGCCTTCTCTCTTCCTCCTCCTTCCTCTCTCAGCCCTGCATTCTCTCTCTCCAAACGGTTGCTCTAGCCCTGCTGTGACTAATCAAAATTCCTGTCCCAGGGCTCCAGAGTAATACTGGCTGTGGCCCCTACAAAAATCATGACCAAAAAGAAAACAAGAGTACCTGACTTCTAAATTTCTGGTTAAAATAGTGTTCTGGTAAGCGTACTAAGTTATGACTTAATGGCATGTTTTGCTAAGTACACAGCCTGTAGCGTTATTAACACAACACATTTAGAAGTTCAGTAGAAGACAAGGAACATGTGACTACTGAAAAGAAACAGCAAGATAATGGGGCGGGGGAGGGCAGGGGGTCATGCTCTGGTGGCCGAGGCCCTGGGTCAAGCACCAGCACCAGATGGCCCCCTGAGCACTGACAGGTGTACCCACTGGAGGTGCTCTGAACCATGCAGGGTCCAAGCAGCACGAGGTCCTCAGCCCAAGAATTGGACCATTCTGTCAGGTTATCAGCATTCCCTGGGCTCTTGAGCATTGTTTTGGAGCCCCCCCCCCAAAAAAAATGAATGAATGAAATAGCAAGATAAATAAAAGGAAAATCAAGAGAATACTTAAAGGCCCAATCATGTCAATTCTGTTGAGAAGTAAGAACAGGGGAAAGACAGCAGGTCTGACTTTGGGGGGAGAAACTCCAAACAATAATAGTGAGTTTTTTGTTGAAATATTGAATGTAATCAAAGTAAAGAGAAAGTAAAGTGAAATGTATCAGCTACACAGGCGGGGTGGGGGGTTGTGGGGAGGTTTACTGTGGTTCTTGGTGGTGGAATATGTGCACTGGTGAAGGGATGGGTGTTTGAGCATTGTGTAACTGAAACTAAAGCCTGAAAGCTTTGTAACTTTCCATTTCCACATGGTGATTCAATTAAAAAAAAAAAAGAACGGGAAAGAAACAGATACTGAATTGATAAAAATGTGCCTTCCCAGGTGCGGCCCTGAGCACCACAGAGCCTTAGCACCACACAGTGTGGCCCCTTAACAAATAAAAGAAAGTGAAAAAGACAACTCACAAAAGGGCAGAAAATTTCTGTCAATCATTTATTTTATGAGGGACTGGTATCCTTCTTACATAAAAACAATCCAGTGGAAAAACTGGCAAAGGGGCCAAAAAGGTTCTTTCCCCACGAAGACATGCAAATAACCCATAAGTTCATGAAAGCTGTTCAACATCACCATCACTACAAAATCTTGCTAAGCAAAATCAAGATGGTGCCATTTCACAGTCTCAGCGACTGGTGTGGGCTGATAGAGTTGCTCAGCGGGAAGCTGGCAGTGCCCGAGAGAGATCTTGGAGTTTGATCTCCAGCACCATCCCCTGAGCTAAGTGCTGTGTGGGAGCTCCAGGGACACAAGAGTGTGTGACCTCCATTCAAAAGAACAAAAGCAATCAGTGCTGGTGTGGTTGTGGGGAAAAGGGATGCTCTTTCACTGCTGGTTGGAACGCCAACTGATCCAGCCTTTCTGGAAAACAATACGGGCAGTCCTTCAAAAACTAGAAATTGAGCTTCCATATGACCCTGCAATACCACTTCTGGGAATATATCCTGAGGGTGCAAAAAAAGCACAGGAGAAATGACATCTGCACCTATATGTTCATTGCAGGACTGTTCACAGTAGACAGAATCTGGAAACAACCCAAGTGCCTGAAAACAGACGACTGGTTAAAGAAGCTTTGGTACATCTACACACTGGAAAGCAGCTGTTAGGAGAGATGAAGTCATTAAATTTGCTTATAAGTGGATGGACATGGAGAGTATCATGTTAAGTGAAATGAGTCAGAAAGAGAGGGACATACATAGAAGGACTGCACTCATTTATGGAATATAAAATAATATGAGATGGACACCCAAGGACAGTAGACACAAGGGTCAGGAATACTGCCCCATAATCGGAAGCCTGTCTCATGAGCTGGGGAAGAAGGCAGCTGGAATAAAGAAGGGATCACTAAGTCAATGATGGTTGGAGGAATCATTCGGGATGAAAGATGTGTGCTGAAAGTAGAAAAAGGACCAAACAGGATAACCTTTCAGTGTCGGAATTACAAACCATAATGCCAAAAGTAGAGAGAGAGAGAGTAGGGGGGAAATTGTCTGCCAAAACTGTATCTCATGGTGATTTAATAATAAGAAATTTAAAAAAAAAAGTGTGTGACCTCTGGTGTCTGAACCAAGAGTGTCTGAGCACTGTAACTCTGACAGTATGCACTCCCTGATGAGCCCCACAGCAAGTGTGCAACCACTCTGAGTACTGCAACCAAGTGCCTGGCTATTGCAATGGCAATAATGAAGGGAGAGGGAACATTTAATTTTTTTTAAAGAAGGAAAAGTAAGAACAGTGGCAGCATCCATATGGATAAAGGGGCACTGTGGGTGAAAGACACCTGCTTTGAGGGTGTCTTTAAGTGCTAAACATAAAGTTGATCTATTGCCCAGCAATTCAACTCAAATGTATACCCAAGAGAAAAACATACATTAGAACAAAATGTACATAAATATTCATAGCAGTATTGTTCTGCATAGCAAAAAGAAAAACAACCCAATGTTTACTAAGAATAATGGATATATACAATGTAGTGTTATTGTACAATGGAGTACAATTCAGCCATAAAAGGAATTGAGAGATGCTACAAAAGGGATAAGCCTTAAAAAAAATTCTGTCTTCTTTTTGGGCCACAAACGGTGATGTTCAGGGGTTGCTCCTGTCTACTGCACTCAGGAATCACTCCTGGCAGTGCTTGGGGGATCAGAGGGGATACCAGGTATTAAACTCAGATCAGCTATGTGAAAGGCAAATGCCCTACCTGCTTCATTATGGTTCCAGTCCTAAATCTTAACACTTTTATAGCAAATGATAGAAGCCAGTAACAAAACGCAATTTGCTGTCATTTTTATGAAAAGTCCAAATGAAGCAAATTTCTAGAGAAAGTGTATAGGAGGATAACCTAGTGGATAGTGGAGTGAGGGATGAATGGAATAATTGCTAATGATTCTCTTTCAGGAGTAACAAAGAGGTTCTAAATCTTAGACTGTATTAGGATGTCCAATTTTGAACATACAAAAATCAAGTTAAGGGGGGCCAGAGTGATAGTACAGTGGGTAGGGCATTTGCCTTGCACGTGGCCAACCCGGGTGTGACCCTCGGCATCCCCTATGGTCCCCTGAGCACCACCAGGAGTAATTTCTGAGTGCAGAGCCAGGAGTAATCTCTGAGCATCACCGTGTGTAACCCCAAAAAGCCAAAAAGTAGGTAACTTAGGGGGTGTGTTTTTGAGGCTGGCAGTGTGCAGGGGTCACCTGTGGTGGTGCTCAGTGGGGCAAAGGAATGTCAGGGAGTTGAGCAGTAGGCTAGGCACATGGCAAGCACCTTAACTCCTGTACTGTCTCTCCAGCCTAAATAGCTTTTATACCATGTGAATACGATAATGATTTTTAGATCATTCACTTGGTCAAGAATTGATTAGGGGCTGAAGAGATAGTACAGTGGGCAGGGTATTGGCCTTGCATGCAGCTGACCTGAGTTTAATCTCTGGTGCTCTATATGGTCCTCTGAGCCCTGCCACGAGTGATCCCTGAGCACAGAGCTAGGAGTAAGCCCAGAGCATCAGCAGGTATGCTCCCACCCTCTCCCTTCACCAAAAAGAAAGCAAAAAGAACCATTGATCAGTGGTGATGAAAATAAGATTAGAACATTAGAACAGAAATAAGACTGAAGTAGGGCAGTAGCTGAAAGGGAAAATGGGGACAAAGAATATTTGCTGGTTTAGAATGGTGGAGAAGTTAACCCTCAACTAAATGAAATGACCTGACAGAAAAAAGATGAATTGATAAAACAGGAGAGAGGAAAACCTAAAGAACAAAGTTCTTGAGAAGTTAAAAAAAAAGGATCAGAATCAATCCATGTCCACAAATACTGACCTCTGGTAAATTGTGATATGTCTCCTTGATTGGAATGGGAAGGAAGACCATGGGTACTGATGCAGACAGAGAGGTTTCTTGATTTTACAACAGAATCCTAAGGAGACTCTCATCTAATGGTTTGACTCAGCAATAACGTGCTGAGATTTAATGTACCAGGCACTGTTCTAGAGAATAGCATACATACGACCAAGACAGACAAAACTCCTGCCTTTGGCACTGGTGTGTTCTAGAGTAGCATTCTTGAACAGTTTTACTTGTGGACCAACAACTGTCTTTCTTACTAGTCCGTGAGCCAACAATTACAACCAAGGTGGCTGATCAGTGGTTTCCAACCTTCCGACACCAGCAGGCCAGCACTAGTTCATGCGCTGGTGGTTGAAGGCCACTGCTCTTGAAAAGAGGTTTACGGTGAAATACGAAGCTAGGGCACAGTGTACTCTCTCCGGCTTCTCATTATTTTTTCAGTTGTAGGTTATAATCCATTAGTGGGTAAAGAGTAGTTTATGGATAATCACCAGCATTTTTTAAAAAGAATATAATGGGGTACATGAAATAGGGTTAAGTGTTCTACATAAATATACATACACATATATACATATATATTCTGAAACTTGATTTATAATGAAAAATTTTTTGAGAGTCACTGCTCTTTAATAATTATGAGATAAACTGATGACCGAAAATTCAACAACAGAAATACCTTCTCAACTGTGCATAAAGGATGCCCTTTTTTAAAGAACCCAAATATGTGATAGATGGTATTATATCTCTTCTTTGTGTTCAATTTTTATTGAGTCAAAAAAATTCTTTTATCTACCTAAGTTCTCTGTAAGATTCCTTGGCTTTACTTTCTATCATGCCTTACTTTGATTAACCTTACTTTGCCTAAGCAGATTTTTAGTATGGAATTACATATCATTTATATCAAGAATTATCTGAGGGAGGGCCGGAGCGATAGCACAGCGGGTAGGGCGTTTGCCTTGCACGCGGCCGACCCGGGTTCGATCCCCGGCATCCCATATGGTCCCCCAAGCACCGCCAGGAGTAATTCCTGAGTGCAAAGCCAGGAGTAACCCCTGAGCATCGCTGGGTGTGACCCAAAAAAAAAAAAAAAAAAAAAAAGCAAAAAAGAATTATCTGAGGGACTGGAGTGACAGTATAGTGGGCAGGGCACGTGGTCAAGCTAGGCTCAATCCCCAGCATCTCATATGGTCTTCCCAGGCTATCAGGAGTGATCCCTGAGCACAGAGCCAGGAGTAATACCTGAGCACTGATGGTGTATGTCCCCTCCCACCAAAAAGAATTAATCTCATGTCCTAGAGCAGTTGTGTATCTTTGTGTGTTGTGTTTAAGAGTATCTTCTGTGCAACTATTCTCTGGATCTAGAGTCATCACAGGTAAGAACATGAAATCTTCAGAGAAATAAGGCAAGAACCACTAGACTTATTAATGTGTCAGCTGCAACACATTTTTAGTCACAGTTAATGTAATTTTTTACTTTCTGTCAGAATGAAAATATTTTCAGTGAAGTAGAGAGGAAGAATAGCTGACTAATAGCTTAGATATGAAACATCAAGTGAGATGCCTCACCCACATCAGATATTCCTACATGTCAAAAAGCTCAAAAGACTTAGACTGAATAAGTTCTGTTTTGACTCCGAATTGAAAGTGAATATTTCTGAAGACCAGAATAGAAAATACATTTTTAAACAGTCACATCAGAGAATATTTGACTCAACTCAAGTAAAAGCTTAGCATTAAAACCTGGCATGTTAAGAGAATTAACCAGGAATGAGGATATAGTAAGCTACTTTCTTTCATAATTTATCATACAATCTTGAAACAATACAGAAAGTTTTAAGGTTTGGCAAATGTCCATAGCAAATATCTCTGGAAGGCCAATACTCACGAAGGTTTGGAGAATTGATGTTGCAAACATTATTAATATTATTAATTAGCATTGGTGAAGTAGAATGTGATTATAAATGTGCAGACGTTTGCGCTGTCATTTGGAGGGAAAGTGCTTTTAAAGTCAACTTAATTTTATTGGTTCCTTGCTATTTATAAACATCAACAGTATTTCTGAAATACCTATTACTACTACTATTTCAAATCGTTCACATTCTGGGAACAAAAGGAAATGTGTTTTCATGCATACCAATTTGTAACTGTCATATTTGTCTTGACCTCAAAATATTTAGACTTCATATACTCAGATAATAAAATCTTTGGTATCAGGGAGATAGTGTAAGGCAGGTGAGGTCAAGGTGCATGCGAGGTACGAGCCAATACAGATTCCATTCAAGCATGACCAGGTTTATTCCTGAGAAGCCCAAACACTGCAAGGGTTCCCTGGGGATTCCCCTACCCTCAGGTTCCAAGCAGCACTTCTCAGGTCCTAGCACTGATCAACTGTGCATGTGGCTAAGAATGACCAACGACCAGGAGTGGCCCTGGGTTCCCTGGGTACCACCACGTTAGAGATCCCCCAAAAAATGAACAAGCAGAATACATAAAATTCTTGTGTTTAATTATATATAGATATTATATGCAACATGTAAATTACATGCATCAAAATCTTTTTTATAATTTATTCATTTTTTAATTGGTGAGTCACAGTGAGGATACAGTTACAGATTCACACATTTTCGTGCTTGTTTTTCCCTCATGCATTGTTCGAGAGCCCATCCCTCCACCAGTGTCCATTCTCCATCACTTATGAACCCAGTATCCCTCCCCCTATCCCATTCCCCCCACCCTGCTCCGCCTCTGTGGCAGAGCATTCCAATTTGTTCTCTCTCTCTCCTTTTGGGTGTTGTGGTTTGCAATTGAGTGGCCATCATGTTCAGTCTCTAGTCTACTTTCAGCGTGCATCTGCATCAAAATCTTTTGAATAATCTTTTGAAATGTCACAAAATTAGGGTCCTCTTTAGTTTTAATTTTTAAGTTTAGTTACATAAAATCTCTATTTCATTTAAAACTATAGGTTTTTAATGATCATATGAATGTATATTTGAATTACATTGTATACTGTCTTTCTCAATGTTATATATTTAATACAAAAATCTAGACTGCATTCAGCTTCATAAACTGAACTCTATAAACAAAGCATAGGGTCTTTCTTTAAACTAACAATACGTGTTCTTCAGACCACCAGAAAAAAAAATACACAAGCTCAGATTCATAAATGTTCTTTTTTTCCCTGCCACTCACATTGCCTAGTGTCATTTCTTCTTTTTTTTTTCTTTTGCTTTTTGGGTCACAGGTGATGAGGCACAGGGGTTACTCCTGGCTCTGCACTCAGGAATTACTCCTGGCGGTGTTCAGGGGACCATATGGGATGCTGGGAATCAAACCCCAGTCGGCCATGTGCAAGGAAAACACCCTACCCACTGTGTTACTGCTCCAGCCCCTGCCTAGTGTCATTTCTATCTCAAAATATTGTCTTGGTAGGTCAACCCAGACTCCTCAATTCTATTTAAAAAATAACCCAGCCCAAAACGTGCTTGATAGAAGATGCCAAATTATAAAAATACAACTGCATTAGAATGGCCATCAGTAGTTCAGGAATTGTTAAATTGTTCAGGCTTAAATTATTTTATTTTTTGCCTGCCCCCTTGGAATCCCGGCAGTCATCATCTTCCAGAACCCAATGAGAAGCCCACGTATGCAGGAGCAGTAGCGGCAAATGCCAGACCTCACGGGATAGGAGATGAGCTGGTCCCTCTCTTCCCCTCACCCCAACAGGACCTTGAGGTGATGCCCCTGAACTGCCCCTGGCTACTATTTAAGCCCCTTAATGGCCATGATCCAGAGACACACAAAAGAAACTCAGAACCAAGGAGCTCACTGCAGAGATCTCTCCAGACCTTAATGATCTAAAATTTTGGAATTCCAGGAGCGCATGGCTGCTCTCATGGCTGCACAACATCTTATACTATCCATAACAAGCAATACAAAATAAATTATCTAGCATTGCCTTTTTAGTAGGTTTGAGTGGTGGTGGGAAAATTCCAAATAATAATGGTGGGACTGGTGTTGAAATACTGAATGTAATCAAAATAAAGAGAAATTGTCTACCACACAGGCAGGGGAAGGGTTGGGATGAGGGGTATAGTGGGGATTTTGGTGGTAGAAAATGTGCACTACTGAAAGGATGGGTGTTTGATCATTGTATGACCGAAACTCAAGCATGAGAGCTTTGTAACTGTATCTCACGGTGATTCAATTAAGCAATAACAATAGCAACAACAAACAATGAAATGGTAGGAAAAATTATTTTATTTTTGTTTTATTTTTGTCTTCCCCTATTTTGACATTTTAAAAAACATCCAGTATTATCTCAGAGCAGTATTTAAGAATAAGGTAGAAGCTGGAGAGATAGTATAGTGGGTAAGACACTTGCCTTGCATTCTACTGACACAGGTTTGATCCCTGGCATTCCAGATGGTCCCTGGGCACCATCAGGAATGATCCCTAAGAACCAGGAGTAAGCCCTGAGCACCGCAGGAATATGCCCCCCTGCCAAGAAAAACAGAAAGATAAATAATAAAACCCACAGATCTCCCCTGTACCTTATACCCCTGTTTCTCAACCTGGGCTCCTCAGACCAGCACCGGACCACAGAAATTTCCTGGTGGACCACCAGAAATTAACTCCCAATCACGTAGAGGCTAACCAGCAGCAGATGTTGCTTGAGCTAAATATTGTAATTTTATAACACTGGGGTTAATAAATAAAATACCATCTACACTGGTTTGGTTTTTGTTTGTCTTAGCTGTCAGCTGGTCTGCAAAATCCTTCTCCTGTTTCTCCAGTCTGCAGGTGTAAGAAGGCTAAAGAACACTGCTTTACACCATGTGAGGAACAAGAAGGTCCTATAGCAATTATCTGTGTATCTGTTGAGGGGATGAGAGATGAGACACGGAATAGAACCAGCATCTAATACGTGCAATGCATAAAGTCTACTCTTTAGTCACGTGCCCAACTCTAGTCTATAGTTTATTTCTTGCAACTTGAATAGATTAAAACAACCATGGGAAGTACCAGATTATCACTGTAATTACAGGATCAATATGTAAAAGTGAAAGAATACTAGGTATGTTCATGAGGCTAATTTAGAAGAATCCTTACCATTAGTTTCAGCTACAGTGCTTATAGAAATTAGTTATTAAATGTGAGTTTTCTTATTTAAAGATATTAATGACTATTATTTATGTATATACTGACACTCAGAAATCACTTTAGTTTAAAAACTGAATACTGATTTCTCTGTATTGCTATAAAACTGTGAACCAACAATTAGGAGTTACTATTAATTTGGACACATATAGCTTCACACTGAGAGAGACCTTCCACCAGTCTTTTCTATTGATTTGTTATTGATTTAATTGCTAGCCACAATATTATTTCACCAAAAATACCCCTCTACTCATTCTTCCCTCAATTTACCCTTCCCCTCCAGGAACCACCATACCTATTGCTAAATTTAGGAGTTAGTTTTATTATTTTTTGTCAATTTTTTCTTCGTCACTTTCCATATATGAGTAAAGCCATTTGGTAATTGTCTTTTGCTTCTTTACTTATTTCACTTCACATAATCCCCTCAAGATCCATCTATTTTGTCCCAAAAAGCTACTTCATCTATTTTAATGGCAGAGTGGTATTCCATTGTGGATATATATGCCGAAGCATTTTAAATCTAGTTAGCTATGGTGCATTTAAGGTTAATTCCATCCCATATGTTTAATTCATATTCAACTAACTTTAAGAGCCAGGAGATTATAAGGAGTTAGAAGTTGGGTTGAGATTATACCTGTTACAGGTAACCAAAGGGAGGAAAATACTTAAACTTTCTCCAGTTCACTTTCCTCAACTAGAAAATTGAGAAACAAAATAAAATAACTCAAGTCTCTTCTAGGCCTAAAATTTTAATTCTGTAATTTTATTCTAAATAAGGTTTTAAACTAATCTGGGATTGGGGGTGAGATTTTGGGCCTCACCCAGTGGTGCTCAGGGCTTATTCCTCCTTTGCACTCAGGGATCACTCCTGGTAGGGGTTGTGGACCATATGGGGATCAAATCTGGGTTGGCTGCATGCAAGGCAAATGTCTTACCCACTGTGCTATCTATCCCTCCAGCCCCCAAAATGTTTTTTAACTCCAAAGGCAATTGAAAGGCATAAATTAACATATTTTAGATATAAACAAATGTTTTCACACAATCCAAAAAATGGAAATAAACTGTCCATTACTCCCCAAAGCAGAATAGGATATTATGTTTTATGCACCAGGTATATTTTTAAGTTGAATGCATTTTTACTTAATCAGTATAACCAATCCTTGCAGGAATTGAGTTAAAGAAGAATTATTTGGATTTTGTATATATTATAAAAGACATCTTATTAAAGAGATGAAGATTTATATTTTAAATAATAAAGGCTGTTTCCTATTTTTAAAAAAAATATTTATTCAGAAGAGTTTATCCTATCTCCATTCTATAGGCCGTCATCAGTGCATTCATATTTTCTATTAGGGAAAGAAGAGTCAGATTGGAATTGAATATGAAAGCTGGCCCTTTCAGCACTATATAGCAACATCTTCATCTAAAGCATAAATCATGATAGGTTATTCTGACATAAAGATATTTAATTTGCATCCATTTTCAAATACCATACCCAGGTGGATACGTCCTGTTAGATGGACAGGGTAGTATTTTAGTCAGATCTTTTCCCCAGTTGATTTGTTAATATCTTCTACTTATATATTAAGACAATATACATTTTAAGACTACAAACTGAATTCTTGCTATAAACCAAGCCAGGAAGCATTTTCCTCACAATGCCAAACCTACACAAATCACTAAAGACATTATTAGAGAAATTAGAGGTTTAAAAGTACATCCTTCCTGACACTGGCATTGTGGGCGGCACACAGCCCCTACAGCTGTGTTTCAGCAGTCTTGGCATAGCATTGCTAAGGTAATAAAAAAAAATTATTGAAGGTGGGGAGTTTCTGTCAACTTTCAGAGAGACAAACCTGGAGCAGCCTCATCTCAACCCATATATTATGATGCTGCTGTCTACTCCGTATGCCCTTGCTAGAGTGACAGCACCTAAATGCTGAATTTCTGATCACCCCCCTGCCCAAGTTAATCATATGTATTCTAAATCTAGAATAACACATTAAGCTAAAAATAACCAAGGCAAATTCTCCACCTGACTTGGTATTTCTTTTCTTAGTAGAATAAATGGAATTAAAATCAGACTGAATCCCCTCCCCCTCCTTTTAAGCTATTTTCTTTCTTTCTATGCCACCTCTAGGAATGCCACCTGGAGCCAGCTGATTGTTATGCCCACACATCATAGATTCTCTTAGTTTCTAAGTCTAAGTAATGTTACCTGCCAAATGACAGTCACTGCAGTTCTAATTCCCTACTGCCGTCATCAGTATTCTGCCACCATTTGTTCACGCTGACCAGGCTTTTATTCTAACACAATCAGCAGTGGCAAATTTTCTATGACCATCAATGCAGACATGACACACTTACCAAAAGTGAAATTACCACTGCAACAGGACCACAACTTTATATGTTTAAGACATAGCCTTACACTTTAGAGTGTTCCTTAAGAGTTGAAAATCAATATATTTATAAAAGAATATCCCGTGCAGAATTCCTAAGAAAAAGTCAGGCTGTTATATCAGGTGATAAATACTGAAAAGGCTCATATTTATATCTGTCATCAATTTAAATAATCAGCATCTGTTGTGACCTCACATATCTGAGACTTTGGTCTCTTGTATGGGTTTTAAAAGGAATACTACTTCAATCAGTATTCTAAACAATTGACAAATTTTAAGAAAACAGGGAAAGACAGCTCAATGGCTTTCTGTGCAAGAGGTTTGGACCTGGGGCCTGGAGAGACAGTATGGGAGCAGGGCGCTTGCCTTGTGCGCAGCTGACCTAGGTTCAATCCCTTGTACTGCATATCATCTCTTGAGCCCGCCAGGAGTAATCCCTGAGTCCAGAACCAGAAGGAAGCTCTGGGCATCATCAGGTATGGCCCCAAAACAAAACAAAACAAAAAGAGGTCCAGAAGAGAGAACAAGGGGGAATACCCTGCCACAGAGGTGGGGTGGGATGGGTGGGATGTGGTGGGAGGGTGGGAGGGATACTGGGAACATTGGTGAAGGGGACTGGGCACTGGTGGAGGGATATAAACAAAATGCAAACATGAAAGTTCACAAGTTTGTAACTGTAACTCATGGTGATTCACTAATAATATATATATATATATATATATATAAAGAGGTCCAAAAATACAGAAATATTTAAAAGTAAAAGTTTACCTTTGCTACATTCTTCCAGACTTTTTCCTATTAACAAATAGAACAAGTAAGCTTTGTTTGGGATTTAGTGTAATATAAATGAAATGACATGGATTAATTATAAAAGGAACTTTTCCCCTAGCATTATATTTTAGGGAGCTTCCCATGTAAATGAACATACACAAAAATAGAATTATCATTTTAAGTTGCTATGTATTTTCTCTATCAATTGGATATTTAAACTAATTTATATTTTTAAAAATTAAAATAATGTTATTTGAAGAAATGAGAGGGGAAGGCAGGGAAGGCAGGCTCAAGGGAGAATACAGGATTCTCCAGAAAAAAGCTGAGAGTACACATTTCAGGTTGAAATGTGAATCAATCTCCAAGATAGAGACTCCATCTATATTTATCACTTTTAGAGAATAAACAATGCATAGGTAAATATCTTTATATGCTTTTGTATACAATGCACAACTATATATGATCCAGTCTATTTTTTTCCCGCTTTTTGGGTCACACCCAGCAATGCTCAGGGGTTACTCCTGGCTTTGCACTCAGGAATTACTCCTGGCAGTGCTTGCCCGGGTCGGCTGCGTGCAAGGCAAACGCCGTACCCGCTCTGCTATCGCTCCGGCCCCTGATCCAGTCTTTTTAATAAAAATATGCTAATACTATATATACTTTACCTTTTTTTGTGGTACTAGGGATCAAACCCAGGCCCTCACATGTGCCCAAGTACATGAGTTTAACTTGAGTCACATTTCTGGTCACTGTAATCATAAACTTCTAAAAATCAAACTTAACTGGGAGAAGTGAGATAATCTTAAATTGTAGAGCATATTCCTAACCTGTGTGAGGCCCTGAGAATGATCTCTGGAACCATATGGCCCCACCCCCAGAAACATCAGCTCCTATAATTTAAAAAGCCTAATTGTGGAGACCAGAAGGAGCCCAGGAGTAAGGCCCTACCTTGCATGTGGATGGATTGGATTCAATCCCTGGTGCTGCATATGGTCTCCCAAACATCACCAGGAGTGCGCCCTGAGCACAGAGCCATAAATAGCTCCTGAGCACTTCTGGGTATGGCCCCTCCAAATGAAAAGTGTTTATACTGATACTTTTAATTGTTATTTAATATAACATGTATTGTTCCCATGGTGCAAAGGTGTAGTAGTTCTTGATCAACATCAACTATCTCTTCTCATCTGATGAAGTCTCTTCCGGGCTGTCCCCCCAGCCTTCCCCTCCCTCTCTCATGCTGTCATGATGAGCAGACACTGCACACACATGCTTGGTTGTGGTGTTCATCAGAGGCTGAGCACCAGACTGCACTGTTCACATCTAACCACACTGCTCACTCGGGGTCATACTCCTTTCTATTTTTTTAAATTTCACTTAATGAGTTTGGGGGGTCATACCTGGAGGTGCTTGGGGGGTCACTCCTAGTGGTGTGGAAGGGAACATACAGTGCCAAGGATCAAAGTATGCATGCACTTAGCACTTAGAGCTCTCTCTCCTAGACCCACACTGCCTTTACTGGTGCCTGCACACGTGCTCACCCCAAGTCACACTTGGTAACTGTGGAGTTCTCACACATGACTGTCATAGTGATCACCAGGGTGCAATGATCACACACTCTAGTGTGTGATTATTACACCTGGCTGATCACCTTCTGTGTATTGCCACTTGTCATCCTGTTGCTCATCGATTTGCTCGAGCGGGCGCCAGTAACATCTCCATTCATCCCTGCTGTGTGCTAGTGTAGCCCAATGGCGTCTGCTTGCTCTAGGAACACAAAGAGTCTCAAACCGTTCATTCAGGGTTTTGACGAAAAAGTCTGACCATCTTGTAGGTGGGCGGCCAGGTGTTCTTTTGACATCCCATGGAATCCAGTTGATAACAGCTCTAGTCCAGGGGTCATCTCTAAATAGTATTACGTGATGCAATTTCTGGCAGATATTTCTCTGGACTTAGTTACTAAAATACTAAAATACAAAAATCCAAAACCGTGCGGTTGCTAGTGCAGCCACCTGACCTCATATCTCTCCATTCTCAGCAATGGAAAACAAATTATCAAATGCTTCCTTTTCAGCAGGTCCGACTTTGGGGGGAGAAATTCCAAACAATAATAGTGAGTTTTTTTGTTGAAATATTGAATGTAATCAAACTAAAGTGAAAGTAAAGTGAAATTTATCAGTTACACAGGCAGGGTGGGGGGCTGGGGGAAGTGGGGGGTGGGGGGGAGGTATACTGTGATTCTTGGTGGTGGAATATGTGCACTGGTGAAGGGGTGGGTGTTCGAGCATTGCATAACTGAGACTTAAACCTGAAAGCTTTGTAACTTTCCACATGGCGATTCAATAAAAGAATACATTTAAAAAATATAATTAAAAAAATAAATAGCATTACGTGTCCAGCCCATCTGATTTTCGATGCCTTGGCAAACGAGACAACATCCCTGATTCTTGATCATCGACAGAGGTTGGAACTCAGGATTCCTTCTCTCACTTGAGTGAAATGTGATATTCCAAGCATAGCTCTTTCTATTCCTCTTTAGGATACCCAAATAGCGTTCTCATTCTGGTAGGACCTAGGTCTCTCAGGCGTGTATTAGTGCAGGAAGAATGGTGGAGTTGAAAAGATGTGCCTGGAGCCAGAGGTTCTTTGTCTTCTTAACCATTTCTTTGATGCTCTTGAAGGCATTCCATGCTGCTCTCTTCCTCCTGTGCAGCTCAGGTGCCAGGTCGTTCGTCATGTTGAGTTCTTGACCCAGGTACATATAGCTGCTGCATTCCAAGATGTATTATTGATATACAATTTTGTGACATAAATTCTCTCCTAGAATTTAAAGCCCCACATTCAACCTATGGATTCAGCCTAAGATTCAGATCGGACCTCTGTATATACACATACAAAAGAATTTCTATGTATTTTGAGTTATGTAAATAATCACTTGGGAGTGGTGGAGTATAGCACAGCGGGTAGGGCATTTGCCTTGCACGCAGCTGACCTAGGTTCGATTCCCAGCATCCCATATGGTCCCCTGAACACCGCCAGGAGTAATTCCTGAGTGCAGAGCTAGGAGTAACCCCTGTGCCTCGCCAGGTGCGACCCAAAAATAAATAAATAAATAAATAAATAAATAAATAAATAAATAAATAAATCACTTAGTTAGACAAAGTATGTTCATAGTAGTTTCCCAAGAAGACACATGGAAAATGATATTTCAGATTTCTTGCATATTCAGAAATTTTTATTGCCTTTTTACCTGAACCATGTGTTTGGCTAGATATAAAACTCTTGAATCACACATTTTAATCTGAGAACTTTATAGATATTTCTCCGCTGTCTTCTGGTACTGAACTTTTTTTGAAAATTTGAAAGTCAATATGCATTTTTCCCCCTTACATAAACTTGGTCTTTGCTCCAAAGTCACCTAAATTTTATTTTTGCAATTTAATCACATTACTAGATTGTGCCATGTCATTCTTCCGAGCCCTCACAGATCTCCAGATCCAAGTCCATATCTTTTCTTTAGAGTTTCAATGAAAATAATCATTAAATATTAAATTTAATTATTTGAGTTTTATTATTCACAAACAACAATTATTCTCCTTTATCCATGTTATCCTTTATCCATCTAATTGGCTTTCCACTCCTCTTAAATACTTAATTTTTGAGGCCAGAGAGACAGAAGGTAAGGTGATTGCCTATCCTGAGACTCAATCCATGTTCAATCCCTAGCACATTTGGTCCTGCACACCCCTCCAGGGATCACTCCTGAGCACAGAGCCAGGAACAGCCCTTCATCCCTACAGAGTGCGGTACCTCCTCCAAACAAAACAAAACAAACAAATAGCTCATTTTTATCTCTTTTCATTTGTCTCAGTGTTTCCCTTGAAGTACCTTATAATGTTTCCAGAAGTACTGGTTCTCCTTTTGCTTCTCTATTTCCTGAGTGCTATGACTTAACCCTCATCTTTGTCATTAAATCTTCCTTTATTTCTCTCCGCTTTGAATTCAAGTTCCACCAAAGCATTTTGAAAATTTTTTTATTTATTTAGAGCATTGGTCAGGGGTTATTTTCAGGTGAGCCACTAGTGTTGCTAGGGGGACCATTCACAGTGTCAGGAATCAAACTTGGGTATGCCATATGTAATGTAGAATGTAAGCTCCTTACTTACCTCCTGCATTGCCTCTCCAGTCTGGCAGAGCAAATGCCTTGCTTGTGTGAAGCCCTACATTCAAACCTTGGCACAAGCGGGCACAAGAACCACTGGTTGTGACCCCACAACAATAAATATGTATGTGTGTATATAATATATATAATATATATATATAAAAAACTCAAGGAAATATCTTTTTTGTTGTTTGGGGGCCATAACCAGCTTGTGCTCAGGTCTTACTCCTTGCTTTGCACTCAAGGATTACTCCTTGTGGGGTTGGGGACCAAATGGAGGGCCAGGGATCAAACCTGATCTGCTGTGTGCAAGGCAAGCACCTTACCTGTTTAGCCTCCAGAGGAAATGTCTATTATAACTTTCATCAGCCCGCCTTTTCCTTCCTTCTTTCCTTCCCTCCCTCCCTCCCTCCCTCCCTCCCTTCCTTCCTTCCTTCCTTCCTCCCTCCCTCCCTCCCTCCCTCCCTCCCTTCCTTCCTTACCAGATGATGCTCAGGACGTACTCCTGGCTCTGTGCTCAGGGGACCATGTGCTCGTGCTGGGGGGTCAAACCTAGGTCAGCAGCACACAAGGCAAGTGCCCCGACTACTCGCTCTCCTCTCTCCAGCTCCCCCGCCCAGCTGGTTCTCATTATTCGACAGTTTTCCAATGGCCATTTATCTTGTTTTGTTCCATTTGTTTTTAATCACAATCCCTTTGTATAAATTCCTTATTTTTTGGTAACTACTCACCTATAAATGAGGTGAGTTCTTGGACACGCTATTAGTAGGAAGTTTATGTGAGAAAGGGGCAAGATCTAGTCCAGACGAGGATTCTCCCTCATCAGTAAAGGTTCTTTTTTTTTTTTTTTTGGCTTTTTGGGTCACACCTGGCAATGCACAGGGGTTCCTCCTGGCTCTGCACTCAGGAATTACCCCCGGCGATGCTCAGGGGACCATATGGGATGATGGGAATCGAACTCGGGTCAGCCGAGTGCAAGGCAAATGCCCTACCCGCTGTGCTATCGCTCCAGCCCCTCATCAATAAAGGTTCTAAGAGAATTATTTTACTTATTTTTTGTTTGGTTTTGTTTTTGGCCACACCTGGCTGTGCTCAGGGATCACTCCTGTCTCTGAGTTTAGGAATTAATCCTGGCAGTGCTCAGGGAACCATATGGGGTGCCAGGGATCAAACTCAGATTGGCCACATGTAAGGCAAATGCGCTACCCACTGTGCTATCATATCACTCTGGCCCATAGAGAGTCATTACATTCTTAACTTCTCCCTAGTCAACAGATATTGGCAACTACAAAGATGCTAGTAACACAGGGTCTTATTCCTAGCACTCTTTTTTAAAAAAAGAAAATGCCAATTCTTTATTCAGCCTCTTCTTTTCTTTTCCTTGATGTCAAAGTTAGTCTGAGAAGCTCCTGCTGTTTGCCTGTGAATGATTCCAAAATGGTTTATTCTTGCCCTTTAGGGCAGCCCATCTCTGGGGCATATGCTCTAGTGGCTTTTATTGAGGTCTGCAAATATAGGCATTCAATCTCTTAATTTTCTCAAACCAATTTGGCTTTATTGCAAGGACTTGGCAGTCCTTATTCAATTTTGTGAGTTGGCATTACAGATAATTCCTATTCCTATAAAAGATAGTTTGCATTTTTTCTCTATCTTCCAATTTTTTTCTGATTAGTTCTGAGAAGCAGACAATGTTATTATTTTTCTATTATTTTCAAACCCTATAATAGGACCGAAGAGAGTGTGCAGGGGTTAAGGCATGCAGCTTGCATGTGGCTAACCCAGGTTTGATCCCAGACATCATGTATGATTCTTCCAAACACTACCAGGAAGCACAGATCTTCCAAACACGACCCTCAGCACAGATCCAGGAGTAATCCCTGAGCACACTGGTGTGACCCAAAATTCAAAGCCAAAACCCAAAAATTTTTGTAATAAATTCCTTCTTTAAGGATTCTAAACTCTGGTTTTATGCTATATAATTTATGCTGAACTTATATTGGATCTTTTGTCCTTGAAGCCCTCTCTCCATATCTAAAACTTTTAACTAATTACTGCACTTAGTATGGATGGGACTTGGAGATCCTGGCTGAAGTGTAAATTTATAATAACTGAGTACATTGAGGAGTTAATAAGAAATCAACCAAATTTATGAAGTTTATAATTATCTCCTATTTCCTGCATTCTACCTTATTCCAATAAGCCTGAGGAAAACTGAAGTCATGCACAATCTGTAGTAGCTTGTATATTCCTTCTTCCTAGTATGTACAGCTAACATATTGCCAAACCAACTGCAATCCCTGGAATCTAAATAAATCAGCAAGAAGAAGCTTGATTTAGTTTCCTACTTTATTTTAGTCACATATGATTATATGGAAATTTCAGTGGTCTTGCAAATACTAGCTTCTTTTGTGTATTACAATAGAAATTGAAATATATTATAGGATGAAATAGCTGATATTTAAAATGATAAAAACAATTTAATAATGACAATTTATTCCATTTCTTAACACCTTCCAAAATTACCAGAAATCAAAATGACAAGATAAACAGGATAACTTTTCACAGATACATATATCTACAGATATGTGTCTAAACAAAATTATGCAACAGTTAAAGAAATCCAGCAGTGTTTCATATTGGTGATGTGAAAACTTTTATTGAATCAGAAACTTAATAAATGATTTAACTTTGTGTGTGTTTATTTAGACTACATCCAACAGCTACTCCCAGCTCTGTGCTCAGGGGTCACTTTGGTGATACTTAGGGAAGCATGTGTGCTGAGGGCTGAGCTGGGCCCCCTTTGCATACACCCAGCCTGCCGGGCTATCTCTCTGGGCTGTGACTTTTAATGATTACTGCTTCTTCTGCTTCATTCTGTGGGATAAATGCAGAAAGCATCTGTTCTTTATTTTTTAGAGGGTTTCCAATACTTCCTCCCCTCCTTTATTTTCCGATACACTACAAGAATTTTCAAATGTATAGAAAAGCTGAAAGGACTTTTAGAGTGCATATTCATGTACCATCATTTAGCTTCTTCCTTAACATCTTGCTATCCATAAATCTCTTCTTCAATTCAGTTATTCTCTAACTTTGTGCATTCTAAGCTGACATACGGATTTCACAACACTTCCTTTTAAGTACTTCAGTATCGTATTACTAACTACAATATTTGTTCACAGGTTTTAGTAAAATTTACATATATAGGAGAGACAAAGTTCAATAGGCTGAGTACATGGTCTGCATGTGGGAGATCTGGTTAGAATCCCAGAATTCTTCCCACCCCTCACTGCATGATCCCCCAAGCACTCGCAGGATCTACCATTAAACACTGAGCTGGGAACGTCCCAAGTACTATTGGGTGGTGTATGGCACCAATCACATAGATATAACACACAAGGTTGAAGCAATAGTACAGTTGGTAGGGCATTTGCCTTGCAAGTGGTCAATCTGTGTTTGATCTCCCGTACCCCATGTGGTCCCCTGAGTCCACCAGGAGTGATCCCTGAGTGCAGAGCCAGGAATAAGCTCAAAACAAACAAATTAAAAAATAAAACACACAAGTTATTTATATGTACTTTGCTGAGGGAGGGAAGCGGGAGACACACCCAACATTTATGTGACTTTTAATTGTGCTCAGGGGTCCCTCCAAGCAAGGCTGGGAAACCATATGGAGCAATGGGGATCAAACTCAGATGGGCGGCATGCCAGGCAAACACCTCGCCCACCGCACTATCTCTCTCCTTCCTATTTGGTGCTGTGTTCACATACTCGGTTTCAAGGATTACATATTTGGCTACAGTGATCACATGTTAGTTGAAGGGTTCATACGCTTTTTTTTTTTGTCTTCAGTTTTATTTTTGGTTACACCTAGCAGTGCTTTGGTTTATTCCTGGCTTGGTGCTGGGGGATCAACAAACACCAGGGACCAAACCTGGGAGTCCATATGCAGAGAACTACTATCTCTCTGACCTCATACATACTTTGTGTGGTGCTGGGAATCCCAAGTTACAGCCTCAGGCACGTGGGGATGAAACTTGGAAATTGCAGCCTCAAGCAAGGCAGATGATCTGCACTGAGTACCTATCCAGAGTTTAGGTATTATTTGCTGAGCAAAGCTACTCTCATTTTCAAAGAAAATACAATAATAATAATAATAATAATAATAATAATAATAATACAATGACAGTCTCTCATTATAACTATACCAATGGATGCAATCGTATAAATTTCATATTTCTAAGTAATCAAAAAATGATAATAGCTTGAAAATGTTTAAGAGCAGAAATAGTAAGTTGTGTCATGAATCCATGTCTACAGAGAAAGAAAATAGAAGTTATTTATCTATGAAAAAAATTGTGTCAGGACTGATGCGATAGCACAGTGGGTAGGGTGTTTATCTTGCACATGGCCAATCAGGGTTTGATTAACTCTGTCCCTCTCGGAGAGCCCGGCAAGCTACTCAGAGTATCCCACCTGCACAGCAGAGCCTGGCAAGCTACCCGTGGCATATTCGATACGCAAAAAAAGTAACAACAAGTCTCACGAAGTAACAACAACATCTCACAATGAGATGTTACTGGTGCCTGCTCAAGCAAATCGATGAACAGTGGGACAACAGTGCTACAGTGCTATAGTTATATTAGAGGGGAAAAGATCTAAACTAAGTTTGATTGTAGAATATAAATGTGCAAGAAATGTTAAGGGATTGCAAGTCTATGAAAAACTAGTACCATGTTGACACCAGTGCTACAATTAGTATTTCTCGCCATCAGTGGCTTCATTAGTGCTCTAATTTGATGAGCTACACAGAACTAATCACTTCTGCTGCTACTTTTGCTGTCAGTTATTGACTAAGTAACTGAGTTGGCTTATTATACTTTATTAATATAAAAAAGTGTGAGTACACACCAGTGGTATATATTGGCATCAATGTGTTAAACTATATTTGTTATCAGAGTAGGTAGTTTAGGAAAAGTTATTGAAGGTAAGTGAAATTAGAAATTATGTACACCTGGGGCTCAAGAGGTTATATAGGCGGTCAGCACTTGCTTTCCATGTGGTTGACCCTAGACACCACTTGTGGTTCCCCAAGCACTGCCATGAGTCGCTCCTGAAAAAAAGCACCACTGGGTCCAAATTCCACCCCTTCCAAAATAACAACAACAAAAATATGTATATCTAAAACTTACTTCACTAAAAAGATGACATATTTTCTTTTCTTTTCTTTTTATGTCATACAGAGGATCAAACCTAAGGCTCCTATATGCAAAGCACACTTACAGTTGAGCTACATCCACAACCAAAGGTATACTGTTTTCACCAATAGAGCCTTACAAAAATATCAAAGTCTTTGCTTTCCACAAAAGGAGGCTCTTTTTGATTTAAAATACAAGATTTTTTTAAATTGAGGTATCACGGATTTTCACTAGTATTAATATTTATGTCAAGTCCTTACGAGAGCAATCAGACAAGAAAAAGAAATCAAAGACATCCACATTGGAAAGGTATTTAAACTATTACCATAAGCAGATAACAGGATAATATACATAGAAGATCTAAAGACTCTATTAAAACACTATTAGAAACAACAAAGTTGTAGCTACAAAATCAACACACACACACACACAAATCTGTTGCATTTCTATATGCAAACAACAAACCAGAGGAGAAAGAAAATAAGTGTCCAAAATATCAAGAACCTAGGAACTAACAAAGTCATGACTGAAAGAAATAGTACAAATGTTATGTTCATGGATTAAGAACTGATAGTTAAAATTACTAGCTAACAACAACAAAAAGCATTATACATATTCAATGCAATCCCTATTAAAATTCCAATGACATTTTTTAAGGACAGAAAAAAACTAAAAATTTTATGGAATCATAAAACTCCCTAATAACCAAAGCAATTCTGAGTGGATAACAAAATGGGATTGCACTCCTTAACTTTAAATTTTATTATAAAGATACAGGGGCCAGTAAAATAGCACATGGGTTAAGGCACTTACATTGAGCATGCAGCTAACCACAGGTCAATTCCCAAAACCACAAATGGTCCCCTAAGCACCTCCAGGAGTGATCTCTGGGCAGAGCCAGGAGTAACCCCTGAGCACCACCAAGTACGGCCCCAAACCCCAAAATGTATAAGTAAACTAGGCTACGAAGCTGTATTGAAATGGTGCAGTATTAGAATACGGATTCTCAGACTAAAGGAAAGAACCAAAAGCCCAGAGAAAAATCCCAAATATACAGTCAATCTATGACAAAGAAGCTGGGTGTATGAAATGGAGCAAGGAAAGCTCTTCAACAAATGGTGCTGAGGAAAGAGTATAGTGTCTGCCTTGCACACAATTGACCTGGGTTCAATCCCCAAAATTCCACATGCTTCCTCAAGCCTGCCAGGAATGATCTCCAAGTACAGAATAAGTCCTGAGCATTGCCAGGTGTGGACTCAAAACAAAAACAAACAAAACATTCAATTAAAAAAATTAGCAAAATTTTAAAAATAACAAAAAAAATAATGTATTGGGAAAACTGCAAAGCCACATGCAAAAAAATAAAGGGAAAAAAAAAGAAAAAGCTGGATCTGTATCCCACATCATCTACAAACATTAACTAAAAAATAGATAAAAAATCTAAGATAAAGGCCTTGATATTAGACCAGTACCCATAAAATACACTGAGGAAAATGTAGGCAGAATTCATATGATAAGGACCTTAGAGGTATCTTCAATGATCTGAATTCACTTTTTTTAAAAAAAAGTAAACAAATGAGAATATCTCAAACTAAAAAAATAAAAAATGCATGCCAAAAGAAATATGCTGAAATAAAAAGATACTATACTAGATGAAAGAAAATATTTGCACACCAAAATCACATAAAGGGATAATACCCAAGATATATATTCACAATGCTCAACACCAATTATCCCATCAAAAACTGGGGAGAGGAAATGAAGAGACATTTCCTGGAAGAGGATTTTCAGACAGCCAGCAGGTAAATGAAAATATCTGTTGTCACTTATTATCAAGGAAATGTAAAATCAAAACAACGATGAGATAATCATCTAATACCAGTGAGAATGGCATATATCAAAAGACACTGGAAACAATCAGTGGAAATATGGTGTAAAAGAAACCCTCGTTTGTTCTTGGTAGAAATGTCTTCATTTCAAAATCTATGGAAATTTTCAGCATGGAAACATCTCCAAAATCTAAGAATTGAGCCATGATATGATGTAGCAAATCTACCTTCTTGGCACCTAGCCCCCAAAACACAAAAACATTAACTCAAAAAAGAAAGATATGTGCACAATTATATTTATTGCAATGATAAATACAAAAGCCAGTATAAGGAAACAACCCAAATGTTCAAAATACAAAGAAGCTGTAGTGTTGATACTCAATGGAATACTACTCAGCTATAAGAAAAAATGAAACCTTGCAGTTTTCTGCAACGTGGATAGAACTGGAGTGTATCACACATTAATCAAGCTAAGTCAAAGGGAGAAGGACAAATACTCAATGGTCTCTCCCATTAGTGATGCGCACAGAAACAGAACAAGAAGCTAAACATTACTAAATGATGACAAACCCCTTAGCCTTTGATTACAAAATTAGTATTACCAAGCAGTAGGGGAATTGGTGAGGGAAAGGAAAGGTGGACCAAAAGTTGTATAATCACAAAATAAAAATTTGGGAGGCCGTGGCGCTCTCTTATCACCTGTGTTTGGTGGTTGGGGGCTGCTTTCCCTCACCAAAGACAGCCTTTGGTGAGGGAAACAGGTAGATGAAGGAGGAAACGAGGGCCAGGCAGGGTGGTGATCAGGTGAAGTTTATTCCAATCTAATCTCCCTGTTTCCTTCTAGTCTCACCCACTCCCGTATTCCTCCTCTCATATTCATCTTCTATTCTCCTCCATGTGCCCACTCTTACAGCCTTAGTTATAGTCCAAAATCATGAGGGGTTGGGGTAGCAATTACATATAGGTGTGGTTATATGATCAATAAATGTAAAGTCCTTCCCTCAGAAGCTTCTTCTAAGATAAAATCTCATCCAACAAGATGATCTGCCTAAGAGCAAAATGCCATCTAGGAGTGCCTTTCTCCTTTCCTTAGTCCAACAACCATCTAAACATTCACCTTAATTCTACTTCTTAATAATATTAGTCATTTTGTATGGACACAATAAGAGATACATTAAGCTTAAAGGTGGCTCTCCTGGAAACATCTTGCTATAGATCCCAGACTAAAGTGCTTAGGCCAGACAGTCCTTCCTAATCCCAGCAGGGTCCTTGTTCAGTTGTTTCTTTTTGGATCATGAAAGAATTTGTCCATGACCATGCTCTTAACTTATAGTTAAGTATTATGGCACTTGGCTATCCCAATTTGATGCCAGGGTAGCGTACAGCTTTGCCTTAGGTCCATTCAGTCCCTTCGTCAGTACCCTGCTTTTGGGGTATTAGGAACTAAGGACAACTGAGGCTTAAGTTGAGTAAATATGACAGATAAACAGGAGTAAATATTATTTGGAGTCAATTAACTCCTAAGTTACAAAAGCATAGCATTAACCGTCTTCCTGTGTCTGTACAAAAAGGACACTGCTCTGAAATAAACTATGCAAAGGACGTAAGGGAAAGAGAAAAGTGGTATTTCACTTACAAACACAGAATTCAAGAAGAATCTGACCTTAAAAGTTACAGGGTCTGATTTGGGGATAAAGATGATTAACTGGTTAGGGAAGCAGAGCACAAGGAGGTTAAAGATAAACACAAAGGAATGGGAGTGCCTCAGGAGCACTGTGACGGGTATGACACAATAAACCTAAACTCCTCCCTGGCAAGGGAGAAAGGACAAACAAATGTTAAACCTAAAATGCTTAGAGCTATATTCCAACAAAAAGTGACATAAGGGGGCTGAAGCAATAGTACACTGGGTAGGGCGTTTGCCTTGCAGATGGCCGACCCGGGTTCAATTCCCAGCATCCCATATGGTCCTCTCCCGCCAGGGGTGATTCCTGAGTGCAGAGCCAGGCGTAAGCCCTGTGCATTGCCAGGTGTGACCCAACAAGCAAAAATAAAAAAAAAAAAGTGACATAAGAATAGTGGTAAAAGGGGCTGGAGCAATAGCACAGTGGGCAGGGCGTTTGCCTTGTACGCGGCCGACCCGGGTTCGATTCCCAGAATCCCATATGGTCCCCTGAGCACCGCCAGGAGTTAATATTTGAGTGCATGAATCAGGAGTAACCCCTGTGCATCGCCGGGTGTGACCCAAAAAGCCAAAAAAAAAAAAAAAAGAATAGTGGTAAAAAAGGTCTTGGGCTCTTTGGTGGTGGGGAAGGCGCAATAACTTTGTACATCAAAACCATAAACATTAACACTACTGTTACCATGTTTACCTAAGCTACAACAAAAAAATTTTAATTAAAAAAATTATGCATTGGGCCAAGGAGATAGTACAACAGATATACAGATATGGTACTTGCCTTGTACATGGTCAACCTGGGTTTTAACCCTGGTACTGTATGTGGTCCTTTAAGCACCCTCAGGAGTGATCTCTGAGCACAAAGCAAAGAGTAAGCCTTAAGTACAACTGGATGTGGCTCCCAAAAAACTAAAAATCATGCTTTAGGCATTTCATGTTTCTGTATCATGTCAACCACCATATTACTCCACCACTATTCCTTATCAACATACTGTCTATTCCCTTGCTTTGTTTCTTTACACTCCACATCTGATTAAGATAACTCATGATTTGTCCTTCTTCTAATTTCACTTAGCACAATAACCTCCACTTTCATTCAAATTGCAATGTACTGCTATATTTCATCTTTTCTTGTAGTTGAGTATGTACAAGTTTCTTTATTCACTCTTTTGTTGTTGGGTTCTTGGGTTATGTCCAGGTCTTCCTGGCTACCGTGAACAGGACCGCAATAAAATAGGCAGGCATATATCCTTTTAAATTACTGTTTTTGCATTGTGGGTTAAATGTCAAAGAGTACAATCATTGGGTCATATGGAAGTTCAATATTTTATGCTGAAGGGTTTGAATTATACCCAGTGGTTCTAAGAAGCTATTTTTGGCTAAACAAACCCCTGAGCACTGCCAGGTGTGCCCCAAAACAAAATAAAACAAGGTGTTCTGCTTCTAAGTTATTTTTTTGCACTTAACAGCTGGATTTTATTTCCGATCAAGAATCAAAAATAGCCCTCCTGCAATTGTCTTCTCTCTCACATAACCAATTTTCCTAGCATAGAACTAATTTCCAACAGGATACAGTATCGCTAATGTTGAAATGCAAGCTCACTGACCAATATCCCATCTTCTTCGCCACATTTCATTTCTCTATTACCCATTACAGCTGAACCTGAATAAGCAACCTGTGTTTGTATCTCTACTTTCTTACTATTATTCTTTTACTTTTTCTTTTTTTAATTTAACAAAATTTTATTACAAGTACTGGCAAAAAAAACTCTCCCCCCACCCATTAAGTGGGTTGCCTTTTCACTGTATTGACAGTGATTTCTGAGAGAAACCCAGTGGGCCTCAGAGCTTACTCCTGATTCCGTGCTCAGAGATCACTCCTGGCAGTGCTGGGAATCAAATGAGAGTAAAGGCTTTATCACTGAACTACTTCTTTCTCCCAGAAAGGCCAAATCTATGAACATGGGATGTCTTTTAATTATATGCATACTTAAATTTTTTTCAGCAACATTCTTTAGTTCTCACTGTATAAATTATTAACCTCCTTTGTTAATTTCAAATCATATTTTTAATTGTATTATAAATGGAGCTATGTAATTTCCTTTTCTGATTGTTCATTATTGAGGTATGGATTTTTTTTGTGTGTGTATGTTACTGGGTATCACACCAAAAGGCCTCATACATGTGTGAAAAGTGCTCTACCACTAAGCCACATCCCTGGCCCCACTACTAATTTTTGACTTTGTGGAGTTTGTGAAGTTCATTTATCACTTCCTATACTTTTGTGAGTGTAGAAAAACTCTTTAGGGATTTCTACATATAAATTCAAACGATATTAGTTTTCATTTATAATTTGAATGTCTTTTCTTTTTCTTGATTAATTACTCTGACAAGAATGTTCAGTACTATCTGAAAGGAACTTGCAAAACTAGGAATGACTCTGCTAAATAAAAGTGGTTGAAAACTCTTGCTTTCATTTATGATTCAACTGTAATGGTTGGAGTGTACTTTAGTTAGATAAAATTTTATGTATCATAACTGCAGCTCATAAAACAATGTCATTTCTATATTTTATCTAGGTTTAGATTTTGTATTCAATAAACAAAGATCACTGGAGAGAGAGCAGGGGTTAAGGCGGTTTCTATGCATGAGGCAGACCCAGTTTCAATCCCCAGCATTGCATGATCCCAGAGGTAATGATAGGAGTAACCCAAGAACATAGAGCCTGAGAAATACTAGGTGTGGGACCCACCCACTAAAAAAAAGTTTTGGTTAATCTGAATCTTTAAAAAAAAGTATGTATGGAGCACATTTCTTATTCAGTTTTAGAAGCCCATACATTTTAGGTATTGTTTTTTGTTGTTGTTTTAACTATTTAAGGGGCCAGAGAGACAGCACAGAAGACAAGGTGCTTGCCTTGCATGCAGTCCATGGTTTGATTCCCTGTCTCCTGAGCACCCCTAGGGGCCTAGAGGACAGAACTAGACATACCCGCTGAGTACTAACTTCTTGGCCATGGAGAGCTCAAAAGGATGGAGCACAGCTCACCATGCCCGAGTCAATCTTGCCCTCAATTCCCAGCTCTCAGTCTCCCAAATGCCCAGTCTCCCAGTACTGCCTATGTGGGACCTGGTGAATGGCAAGTATCACAGGGAGAAGCCCCCTGGGTCCAGGAGCGCTGCTGGAGAGGTTCCTCTAAGGATAAAGGGATTTTCTTTCTCTTGACACAAATTCCAGTCATTTAAATAATTTCTTCCTGATATAGGAATATGCATGCCCTTAGGAATTCTACTGGTTAAATAGTTCAATTTCTGAAGAAACTATTTAAAAATAAGCCTTAAATATGCACCAAACCCCCAATACAGTTGGCAGCTTTAGAAAAGCTTAATTACCCTCTTATACTTTTAACCATCTAAAGAAGCCAATCCAGTGACTACCATAGTACTTATTACCTGCTGTGAGCAGTTTAATGGGTTCCCCACTGTTAAATTCAGAAAATAAACTAGGAAAGAAGGCAGGAGGGAGAAAAAGAAAAGAAATAGGAATGCAAATAAGGAACATAACAAAATACTGCAACTAGGGACAACAGAAGAATCTCATCCTGGCTTTTGAAATTGAGAAAGATCTGAGACACTATTTTTAGGAATTATATTAAAAAAATATCTAGGAAAATGTCTTTGTTTATTGTGGTAAAATAAAATTCAGATTAAGGATACAGCAATTTGCTACAATTTTCTTTAAATGCTGCTCCTTAGGGAACCAGAGAATGAAATTACAGTTTGACTTGAAAAAAACATGTAGGGTCAGTAAATGAAAACTAAAAACACATACACAAAATTTTAAGTGGGCCATAAAACGCTCTTACTGCAGGAGAACTATAACGATAAAAGTATGTACTATTCTGATAACAAGAAAAATAATTTGTACTAGACAGTACAGCAGGATTGAAAATAATTTTACTTTCCAGATATATCTGCTCTTCTGGAGTCACCATAAATTTGGTTCTGTGCTGTTTAAGTTAAACCAAGAGTAATTACATCAAGCTGAGAAAATCTGATTGCAGGGAACGAATGACTACTTTTAAATTTTATTTTATTTTACAAATGGCTCTGGGTTGCCTGGGAGTTAGTACAGTGGGTAAGGCACTGGCCTTGCACGTGGCCAACCTGGGTTGATCCCTAGCATCCCAGATGGTGCCCTGAGCACCGCCAGGAGTAATTCTCGAGCAAAGAGCCAGGAGTAATCCCTGAACATCAATGGGTGTGGCCCCAATTTTTTAATGGTTTTTAGATATATGTCTTAGTGGATTTGCTGAATTATAACCTGATGCATAGAAATATCTCTGGGCATTGCCTTAAGAAATACTGTCACTGAAATAAACGAACTAGAAGAAATAGAAGTATGTTATATTAAAAAGAGCTATAATTGGGGCTGGACAATAGCACAGCAGGTAGGGCATTTGCCTTGTATGAGGCTGACCCAGGTTCGATTCCCAGCATCCCATATGGTCCCCTGAGCACCGCCAGGGGTAATTCCTGAGTGCAGAGCCAAGAGTAACCCCTGTGCATCCGCCGGGTGTGATCCAAAAAGAAAAAAAAAATATGAGCTATAATCCTCTAACTAGGAAAATGGACAATAATAACAGCAATAATTATTAGTAAAAATTAATTCGAGGTGTAGCTAGAAAAAAATCGCAACACATCAAGTGTACTGTGATTTCCATTGAATATGATCAATTATTTTGGGGGGTGGGGTGGTGCAGGAAGGCAGGCTCCGGAGTGTCCTCAGGTGTCTGGGGGCTACTCTGGGCACATGCCTCAATGCAGTGTCCTGCTAATGGAACTGCATGTCTTCTAGATAGCAATGAGTATTTTCCCAGCAAGGTTAGCATAAAGGAATTGATTTACAGAATATTTTCACATGCTTATTTTCATCACCAGCAGATATTTGATGAGTATGAAAATGAAACATTTTTTTCTTAGTATTTTTCATTTTTTTCTTAGTTTTTTTCTTAGTTTTTTTCATTTCATTTACTAAATTCGTGATGAAATATAATTTGATGTCCAAAGATAACCTTATTGTATCAATTTTATAAAAAAAAGTTCAGAATTCAGTTTCAGGTAAAAATGAAGCATGAAGGAAATTATATAGAAAAATATACCGATAATATCACAAAATCACGAAAATCCTGTTAATCACCGATTTCTCTGGTGGGCTCAGTAACCTCTCCATTCATCCTTTCCCTGAGATCTTAGAAGTCTCTCTTGACTTGGCCATCCCAACGATGTCGATGTCACACTGGGGGCTCTTTCAGGGTCAGGGGAATAGATCCAGCTTGTTACTGGATTTAGCATATGAATACACCATGGGAAGCTTGCAAGGCTGTCCCCTGTGGGCAGGAAACTCTCAGAAGATTGCCAGTTTCTCCCAGAGGGAGAAGTAGGCTAAAGATATCTTCTGAGAGCTTGCTTTTAAGTCTCTCTCTGGATGTTGGCTGCTGATGGGATTACACACACCTGGGTTCCTCTGCCGGTACCTTCATGCATGAGGCCTGTCTGAACGTGTGGAGAGGGGCCTCGAGCATGGCTGTAGCTAGGTTCCAGTGGTCTTCGGTGGCCGGGAGCTCTGCTCGGGGTGGGGAGGGAAGCTGGAGCCTATCCCATCCGAGGGGCCCTGGGGAAGACAGCCAGGCATGCGGGCAAGAGACTCTCTGCCACCGATCATATAATTAACATTAATTATGTACTGTATATATAATTTTAGACACATCAATCATGTATTCATATTATAGCTTTCTTGTTTAGTATAGATTTTATATGCTCTGTGTTGCCTTTTAAAACTGGAAATACTTTTTAAGTTATTGATGAGCTGTATATTCACCATCGTGGCACTCATAGATTTTAAACATAAGATTAGTATTATTTGTTTATAATATCTGTTAATAAAAGAATTTACAGCTTGGTAAAAAAAATGTTTTTAAATGAAAGGGGAAAGGTTTCTTTTTCATCTGGAATCCTGTCTTGATTTTGCTTTTTTTGTTTGTTTGTTTTGGGGCAACACTAGGCAGTAGTCAGGGCTTTCTCCTGGAGGGCTCAGGGGACCATATGGGATGCCAAATATCAAACCTAGGTTGGCCACATGCAAGGCAAATACCCTACCCGCTGTACTATTAACCCAGCCCCTGGAATCTTGTTTAAGGAAATCCTTTCCATTATCTGTGGGCTTCCCTGCCTTCTTTTTCCTTTCTTAAAATCTTTTCTGAATTCAGCCATTTATTCTCCAGCCCCTTGCTTTTTTTTTTTTTTTTTTTTTTTTTGCTTTTTGGGTCACACCTGGCTCATGCACTCAGGAATTACTCCTGGCAGTGCTCAGGGGACCATATGGGATGCTGGAAACCAAACCTGGATCGGCCATGTGCAAGGCAAACAACCTACCCACTGTGCTATTGCTCCAGCCCCAATCCCTTGCTTTTAATTCTGACTGCTTGAGGACAAGAACCTGAAAACCTTCACTAGCTTTAAAAATATCAAAAAATTGTTAGTACTTTATAAACAAAGTTCTTTCACATATATTATCTTAGTTATCCTTTGAGATATGTACAGTGGGTACTAAAACATAAATCACAGAATTTATGTTTCCTTCCAATCCACAGAATTGGAAGGAAACATAGAAATCAATCTCCCATGGGAGCATAGCTGGAGGATCCAGGACCAAAGGTGGTAACAGTCTGCACCAAAATCATAGCTGCCAATCAAGTAGTAGTAGGTGAAGGGAGACAAAAGGAAGTCTGACCAAAGACAACACAGGGACAGGGTGGAGGGTCATAGATGCTTGGGTGACAGTGGTATGCAGCAACTTTATAAATCAATACTCTACGTGTCAACACTTAGATAGGAGATAGGATAAATCCTATCACCTGAGTTATAATAATAAAAATAATTTAAGAAAAATGTCAACTTCCAATCTGCAAGTAGGATTTCTCTCTGTAATATCCCTAACATCTCATTATCTGGCTTCAGTTATAATTTCCTTGTTTGGGGGCCACACCCAGTGGTGTTCAGAACTTTCTCTTGGTTTTGCGCTCAGGGATCACTCTTGGCAGGGTTTGGGGTGCTATGCATAATGCTAGGTAGGGACTGAACCTGGGTCAGCCTTGTGGAAGGTAGGCACCCTACCTGCTTTCCTCTCACTCCAGCCCCTGTTATAGTTTAGTGAAAAGACATAAATGGGGCAACTGTGTTGCATCATTTCCTCTGCCTTGAACAATATTTCTTCAAATAGACATATGGCACACATCTTCAACTGCTTTGAAGTTTCTGGTGTTTTCGTTTTAGATATCATTATTAACTGAGAAGAATTTTAAACCACCCCTCAAAAATCATTGATAGATTATTGATTTTTTCCACCTGGTATCAAGAACCACTCCTTTGTTTTGTTTTTGAAGCAATATAAGTTTATTTGGGAAATAAAGGAAGGGAAGGGAAAGAGATACTCCTCAAGAAAGAACCCAGGCTTCTCCAGAGTGGGAAGCACAAGTACACATGCAAGCAGGGATGCACTTCCCCATTCTGGGAAATGCACCTTCAAGTGAAAAAGTACATATCTCAGGCAGATGAGAACTGGAGACAGGCCCTACTCCATTCTTCACGCTATTCTTTGGCATACAGGAAGGAGGTCAAAGGTTATATTCTCTATTCCTGTTATAATGAAGACAGAGGACAAAATATGGAGGGGTGTGTGTGTGTGTGGTGTGTTAGGGACAATTCCAGGAATTCATATATGCAAATGATGTGCTTGACCACAGAGTGACATAAGAAAAAATTATTTCTAGTACAAGAAGAGCCAAAGCAGGAAATTAAATGCTCCTTTATGAATTTGTATATTATGGAGAGACATTCTCAAATAAGCAATTTTGGAATAGTGAAGAACTCTAGATCTAATTTCTCGTATTTGGTAGGGGCAGATGCTGTTCAATCAATAATGGTGCCAAATCTTATTCTTTCATTTCCGCTGTTAACCTGAAAGACCAAAAGCCTAAAAGCTAGCTTAGCTTTGAGAGTCCTGTTAAACACACCTATATCTAACGGATATTGGATAGCATCTGGCACGGTATCTCGGGCTCTACCTATACTCAGTATCACAAACTCAGAGCTTTCTTGCGTCAGCAAGCCAACTGCTTTAACTATATCACATTCCCACTCTCTGCCAAATTGTTTACGCATCAGACTAAGTTGCTAAAAATGAACTGAAATGGTTTCAGAAGTGAAAAGTGTTTTATTACAGTTAAGATCCAAGGCATAGGAAAGTTCAGGTGAACCTCAAACTATTAAGGTAACTGGAATTGCTACTAGTGCTGTACCAGCCTATATACTTCTGCTGCTTTTTAATAGTGTGAGTGAAAAGCCTACTCATTTATTTATTCAACCAAAATCACTATGTGCCTGAAAACAGATATCATAGGTTGGTCCCTTTTTCTACAATGAGGCATAGAAAGATATGCATTAACCCAGTGACCACCCTCAAGTATTTTATAATTAACACAATTAAAGCATTCCAAATTTATAAGTCTTATACATATCCGATCAGACTTGGCAGGTAGACCATCTCTATTTGCCAAATAAAAATATTTTCAGTTGAAAGAGGTTAAGTGTCTTTCCCAATTACACATAACAAGTGATAGAATAGTATAATCATAATCTATGGATCAGAGAAATCACTTCTAGCAAGGAGAGCCAATTTTTATCCTACTGTCTGGTATTTCTGCACTTTCAATCTACCTACAGGTTTAATTTTCAAAATACTTTGGAGAGGGGATACATTGCTGGTGCAGAGAACCCATGTCTTCACATAGAAGTCATGAACTCTACCGCCAAACTGCATTCTAGGACCAAAAGATTTAACTTTGCCCTGAATCCAAACTGTCTTTTTTTCACAGACATGCTACCCTTCTCTCAAAGTAGCTGCATGTCTAGAATTCACCACCTCTTCTTATTGGGAATAAAAGCTTTGAACCTGGATTGTGTGCTCTCTACTACCCACATAACCTTGAGCGTTTTGTTTCCTTTGGAGGAGAGAGGGGCCTTCCAAGCTGCTCAGTGGGTCCAGGAGCCACTCCTGGGGTCCTTGGCCAATTGGGCTGGATGGTTGGTTGCTTGGAACCACACTGTGGCAATACTCAGTCCCCAGTTTTAAGATTTTTTTTTTTTGTTTTGGGGCCACACCCAGTGATGTGCAGGGGTTATTCCTGGCTCTGCATTAGGGAATTTCTCCTGGCTGTGCTTAGGGTGGGGTTTAGTGGTAGGGGGACATATGGAATATCAAATCCAGGTCAGCAGAATGCAAAACACTCTAACAGCTATACTATCACTCTGGTGCCAGTCTTAAGAGATTTTAAGAAATAAAATAAAACTTTAGTGAAACAAATTTTAAGAAACAAACCATAAATATAGATAAATAGATATATTCAAGAATAAAAAATGGACTACTATCTACCTTTCCATCTTGTGAGAGTGAAACATTGTAACTAATATGCAGTACCTATGGGCCAGGAGGTAGTCTAGCTGTTAGAGTGTATACTTAGCATATACCTAAACCAGATTCAATTTATAGTATTACCTTGTCCCCCCCAGCATCATCAAGTGAAGCACAGGAGGACCCAGAGCTCTGCTGGGAGTGGTTAGTGGCCAGGAGGCTCCCAGCTGTCCCAGGTGGCCTGGGAATCAAACTGTTGGAGTATCACACACACACACCAAGTAAGACCAGGAAATTCTACTCTTCAAAGCTGCAAGTTCTGACGTCTGCAATCCCTGTAAGTGATTTCTGTAGCATCACAAAGGAGTGGACTCCCAGTAAGCACCTTGCTATTTTCAGGCACAAGACATTCCATCCTTTATGTCTTTGTTCCTGTCACACATAGAATTCTCTTTCCTTTTGGGACCAGAGTGATAGCACAGTGGGTAGGGTGTTTGCCCTGCATGCAGTCAACCTGGGTTCAATCAATTTTTGAGACAGAATTAGTATACAACCATTTGCTTGAAAATGAAATAATCTGTTTCTAAACAACCCATGGATTGAAATGTAATAACAACATAAAACAGAAAATATTTTCAGCTGAATATAAGAACACTGCACATAAAATTTTGTGGGGTATAATTAAAGCCATGCTTAGAATAAATATATAGCCCTAAGTGGATATAGCATAAGAGACTAAAAACTGTTCTGGGCCATACAGTACAGAGGTTAAGGCAGTTGGCTTGCATGTGGCTGCAGACAATGACTCCAATCCCAGTATCACATGTGGTCCCCCAAAACACCACCAGATGTGACCCTCTAAGTACAGAGCCAGGTGACCCCCAACACCACTGAGTGTGAGTAAAAGAGGGAAAAAAGTTCTACATTACCTCAAGAAAATGATAAAAAAACAAACAAAATGAACTCTACCCCCCAAAAAAGGGGAAGGAAATAATAGAAGAAATGAAAGAAAAAAGTAATAGCTCTTAACTGCCTTGCAAGCCTGAGGCCAGACAGGTCACAAATTCCATCCCAGGAATTCACTAGAAAAAGATTCTGGGTGCTCCCTGTTTGGGAGTCTCAGCACCTTCACAATAAGTAACATCACTCCAACCTCTGTCACTGCAAACAATAATGAGTACAAGCACCATAAGGAAAGGGGGCAACTCCTGGCAAGTGTGTGGACCGTCCAGCCGTCACAAGATCCAAAGGAAGGGAAGATGAATAAAATGTCAACAAAAAACACAAAAGGGCTGACAAGATGTCTCAAAGGGCTGGAGAAATGCTTTGCATGCAGGACATCATCCAACACACGTCATGTCCCATCCCTGTCTGACCCACACACTCTCCTCCAGCACCAGCAGGAGTATCTGAGCCAGGAACAGCCACTGAGCCCTAGAAATGGTCAAAAAAGAAAAAAGAAAAGAAACAAACAAATAACAAATGCAAAAATCAGTAAGGTTAATTAAAAAAGACTAATATAACCTCTGAATAGACCTTTAATGAAATAACTGAATTATAACTAAAAATGTGACCCCAAAAGTCCAGGCAATTTTTTGTTTGTTTTGTTTTGTTTTGTTTTGGGACCACACTCTCTGGTGCTCAGGGCTCACGCTTGGCTCCGTACGCAGGGGTTACTCATGGTGGGCACCATATGTTGTGCCAGGGATAGAGCCTGGGTCAGCTGCGTGCAAGACCTTACCTGTTATATTATCTGTCTGGCACTCAACAACTAAATTTAGCATTAATGTAAAATATAATGCCTATCTTATACAAACTTTTCAGGAGAAATAAAAAAAGAGGGTATTACCTTAACTTACAAACCAAAATTCAATTAAAAAAACATGTAACTTTACTTGGTGTTCCCTTCTCTATCTGAACTGCCATAATGTGCTTTTTACAACCTTTCATTTACCAGGAGTTTAGTTCTAAGATGGTTTGATGTTATTGGAAGAAATTATGTGTGTAAAAGGATATATTTTCTCTTGGTCCTTTTATTAAAATGCCTACTTCTATAGATAGTTGTATTGACATGTTTTCTGGTACCCATAAATTCCAAAAGCAATATGTTAATTAGTTTATCCCTGATATCAAATCACATTTGCTCTTCTAGACTTATTGTTAAGACATTGAATGTCCTGAAATATTTACAGATTTTAATGTCTTTGCTGGGAAATTAAATCATTTGTATTTTAGTACTTTCAGATTTTGTTATCTGGAATGTCTGAAAAGAAAATTTGTTCATAAATAAAGCTAATTGTACAATGCAAAAATAAATAAATAAATAAATAAATAAATAAACATGTAAAAGAAAATTTCAGCTAATCTCCCTAATTCACATAGATGCCAAGTCCAAAATAAAATACTTCTAAGTAATATATCACAAGCTAGTTAAAATTATTCCAGAAATATATTATTAGCAACAATTAGAACATCAGTCTTCACAATGCATGAAGTTTCCTTAACACTTATTCAGGAACCTACTGGATACTGGATACAGGGATGTAGTTCAAGTGGTAGAACACATGCTTTGCAGAAGGTCTTGGTTTCAACCCCTACCAAGACATGCCCTCCCCATCTTCATAAGCATTTTATTCTGGACACCCAACAAAAAATATATGTACATATATATATATATATATATATACACACACACACACACAGATATATGTATATACATATAATATATGAAAAACAGTATGGATGTTCTAAAAGAAATAAGAATAAAACTTCCATTGGTGTGTAAAAACACAAAAAAGAAAAGAGAGCGTGAAGGGGCGAGGAGGAGAGAGCACCTCACTGCACAGGGCACAGGGCACAGGGCAGCGGCACTGTCTCTCCCACCACCCGAGTTCGGTAGTCTCCAGCCGCTTCCCCCACCCTGGGGAGGCTGATGGCGATGATGAGGCAGGTGAAGGAAGGAACGGAGGCAAGCCGGTTGGTCTCAATCGCAGTTTATTCCAATCTCCTCTCTATACACTCCCGTCTCTCTCTCTCTCTCTCTCTGCTTCTTCCCCCAAAACCCCCTCATACAGCCACCTTAAATCCCCCACATCAGGGATCAGGGCTTACACATAGGTGTGGTCAGAATCAATAGGGCAATAGGGGGTAAAGTTCTATCCCTTAGGGGATGCTTCTACTAGGACAGATACTCTTTCAGCAGGACCCCGCCCAAGAGCTGAATCCCATGGGTGTGTTTCTCTCCTTGTCCAGCTAACATATAAGTATTGATATTATTAATCATTTTGTATGGACATAGCAAGAGATGCATTAAGCTTATAGAATTGCTTTCCTGGGGTCACCTCGATCTCACACTACAGTGCTCAGGCCAGATTGGTCTTTCCTATCCCTAGCAGGGTCCTAGTCTCGTCGTTGCTTTTGGATCATGACATGACATGTCCATGACCAAGCTCTTAACATATAGTTAAGCATTAGGCACTCTGGCCAGGCCTATCTCGATGCCAGGGTAGCACACAACTCACCACTTGCCCTGGGTCCGTCCCGTCCCTTGTCGGGACCCTGCTTTTGGGGGTGCTAGGAAGTAAGGGCAGCTGAGGCTTAAGTCGAGGAAGCAGATGCCCGGGAGTGAATAATATTTGAAGCCAATTAAATCCCATGTTACCAAAGCATATTAACAACTGTCTTTCTTTGTCCATACAAAAACGATATTGCTATATTCAATATTCAAAAGACATAAGAGAGGAGAAAGACAATATTAACTTACAATACAAGTTCACTGTCCTAGCAAGGTCTGACCTTACAGATTAACAGAGTTTGATTAGGGGAAGAGCTGAATGACTAGTTGGGGAAGGGAGCATAGAAGTGATAACAGATAAACAAAGGAATGGGAGTGACGCCCATGATGGGCGTGACTGATATACTTAAACTCCTAGTGGCAAGGGGAGCAGGACATACCAATGTAGTCTAGAATTGTTTAGAGATTATTACCAGATAAACCCAAACTCTGTGGCAAAGGAGAAAGGACAAACCAAAGTCAGGCCTAAAATATTTAGAGCTATATTCCAACACATTGGCATCTAACACCACCAAGACACAAAAAACATTAACTCAAAAAGTATACATGGACATCTATGTTCACTGTGCACTTAGAACAATAGCCAGAATATGGGGGAAAAACAAATGTCCAATGATAGATGAATAGATAAAGAAGTTGTGAATAAACATGTAAAATGGAATATTAGCAGCTATAAGAAAGGGTTAAATCTTCAGTTTTCTGCTACTTGGATGTACTTGGAGGGTATCACGTTAGGTGAAATAAGCTTAAGGAATAAGGGCAAATACTGGGTAATCTCACATGCCTGCATCATGTAGCAAAGCAAAACAAGGGAACAGCTAGTACTGAAATATGAAAAACACTGGATTGCAAAACCAAGATTACCAAACAGTGTGGGGAGGTGTAGGGGTGGCAGGAAGAGGTAGATTAGAAGTAAAATAAAGTCAGTGGTGGAGGGTCATGGATACTTTGGAAGTGCAGTAACTTTGCACATCAAATTGATAAAGGCTAACATTGTAATCATGTTACATAAATTATAATAAGTTTTTAAGTTTTAAAACCTCTAACACCAAAACACTAATTTGAAAAGATCTATTCATATCTACATTTCTTGTAGTGCTTAGTATAATAGCCGGGATATGAAAACAACCCAATGTTCAATGACAGATACATGGATAAAGTTGTCATACACACACACACACTCACACATGAATAATGTGAAGTTGTAAGAAGAAAGCTCCACATGGGGTCAGTTTGGGAAAAATGTATATAAACCACCACAGACAAAGGAAAAGCACACATGTGTTGCCAGCCCATGCTGGTCATATCCATGCTGTTGGGCACATACCATATGCATCTCCCCTCCTGAGATGTGAACCCTCAGCGCTCTGGAGAAACCTGTGTTTTTTTTCTTGAGTGTCTCTCTCCTCTCCTCTCTCCCTTTTCCTCTCCTTCTCCCTCTCCCTCTCTTCCTCCCTCTGTCCTGCCTCTCGCTCTCTTCTCTCTCTCTCTCTCCCCCCCCTTCTCTCTCCTTCCCTCCCTCTCTCAGTGTCTGCAATCACTATCACTGTCATCCCGTTGTTCATTGGTTTGCTCGAGCAGGCACCAGTAACATCTCCATTGTGAGACTTGTTACTATTTTTGGCATATCGAATACGCCATGGGTAGCTTGCCAGACTCTGCTGTGCAGGCAAGATACTCTTAGTAGCTTGCCGGGTTCTCTGAGAGGGCTGGAGGAATCAAACCCAGGTAGGTCACGTGCAAGGCAAACACCCTACCCACTGTGCTATCGCTCCAGCCCAGTCAGATGGTTGGTCCAATGGCAGTGGGTTATTAGAATTTATTAATGCTAGGATCAGTGTCTGCAATATTTCCAAATAAAAGCTGTTTTCTGTTTTCATTTCACTGTCTTGTCTCTCCTGAAATTCTTCTTTTGTGAGGGCAAGGCAACAGACCCAATAGCCTGAGTAAGGTCTAGGACTGACTTGACTTCCCTGCAAAGAGCAATTCTTTGCTTCCATCTGAGTCCAGCCGGAGAAATCTGGCAGCAGGAATCATTTGCCACACTGGCAAAACAAGTGGACTTCTGGGGCTGATGGGACATGAATTCCATGGCATGCAGGGGCTCCTAACAGACTTTCTCCAGTCCTCTGTTTCCCAGGAGTTCCTGGGATGGGAGGTGGATAGAGAGAAAGGGGCAGATTTCCTTTCCGAGGCTGCTGCCTCTCCCTATCTTCACATAAGTCACCTAGGGAATCCCCACTGCCAATACCCCAATAGAGAGTCCCCCCAAAGAAGTGATCCCTGAGTGCAGAGCCAGGAGTAAGACCTGAGCACCAATGGGAGTACTCTCCTACCCCTTCAAAAGCAAAAACAAAACCTTAATCTTACTCCCTGGCTGTGCTGCAAGATAATGGCCAGACCTGAGACAAGCCAGAAGAGACGCCTCGGAACGCTATTCTCTGTAAGTACTGTACACTCAAAATCTCAGGCACGTTTGTGAGCATGAAACAAAAATATTCTCTTAGCTTAAGGAACACATGTGCTTATTTAATAAGTAATCAGTCATGACCATGATAAAGTAAGGACAAGTAGGTCCATTATTATTTTTTTTGCTTTTTTGGGTCACACCAGGCGATGCACAGGGGTCACTTCTGGCTCTGCACTCAGGAATTACCTCTGGCAGTGCTTGGGGGACCATATGGGATGCTGGGAATCAAACCTGGGTCGGCCGTGTACAAGGCAAATGCCCTACCCGCTGTGCTATTGCTCCAGCCCCAAGTAGGTCCATTCTTAAAAGAAAACTTAGTTTTCTTTTAAGAGACTTTTAGATAGTTAGGCTGGGAAGGAAGGAAGGGAACCACATTCTTCTCCCCATGCTTCCACAACAACTGTCCTGAATGGACAGGCTGGGCAATTCAAAATCAGATTTATAAAAAAAATAATTTAAATTTCTTCTATATATGAAGGTGTGCATACTAGCCAACTGGAACATGATATATGGATCTGCATGTTCCAATGTACTTAATATACATTGCTTACTGTTCATTATTTATACTACCTGGGCTTCAGAACTCCTATAGCAAAATAACTCAAATGATATTCTGAAAGTCTAAAGTGTGTTTATTTGGAAGCAAAACAGGGATGGTCTTATGAGTAGAATCAATTATAGCTGTCAATAAATTCACTATCATGGTAGTACAATGTGACAAGCTAAACTATTTGTTGTGTCCTAGGACTGCAAACAGTACATATGAAGGAGTGCAGAGGGGAAAAAAAAAAACAACTCACTAAATATTCCCCATAAAGGTCTATACATAGAGACTGATGGCTCGTAAATCTTTCACATCCCACATGCTAGACAAAAAACACTGAAAGATTCCTACCATCCTTAAATTTATCCTGACAATGATCAATTGTAAAATATAAATAAATTCAGAAAGTGCTACAATGAGAGAAAAAGGGCAGGAACAGGATTAAAGAAAGGTAGATAGGGTGTCTTCAATTTGATTTAGTTTTTCTACATTTTTAAACAAATGTGGCCAAACACTTCTATGTGAGAAATAGGGTGGTGAGTATGTAGATGCTTGTTTTTTTTTTCATCTTCATGTGCATTTTTCATTAATTCAAAACTAAAATGCAGCATGGTGTGTATGCTACTTAGAGGGGGAGAACCACACCCAGCCATGCTGTTCAAGGCAAGCATGTTACCCACCATATTATTTCTCTAGCCCTTCGTGTATGCTACTTTTTACTTGAGTATAAAACTCTTCCCCCCCCCCCCCCGGGGCTGGAGTGATAGCACAGCGGGTAGAGCATTTGCCTTGCACGCGGCTGACCCGGGTTCGATTCCCAGCATCCCATATGGTCCCCTGAGCACCGCCAGGGGTAATTCCTGAGTGCATGAGCCAGGAGTGACCCCTGTGCATTGCTGGGTGTGACCCAAAAAGCAAAAATAAAATAAAATAAAAAGAAATAAAACTCTTCCCCCTGAAATTTCAAATCAGATGGTTTGATACAGAGCCCAGTTTATTGTTTTCATGGAGCAACTTAAAAAGTAATGGAAAAAGTGATTATCTGGCTCATTATTCACTCCTTTCCAAATAAAGCAACAGCATCCAAATGAAAATCAAAAACAAAAAAAGAGACAAAAATAGAGATAACAGGAGATATTCACTGGTATAAATTGTGTAACTATTTCCATTTCATATATTCTGCAATTTTGAATCAAGATGACTCATCAAAGTAATACATGTATCCACTTACAAAGAGGCTTAATTGTTATATTCATTTAAAATGTAATGAAATTAATAAAATTTATTGAATGAATTTATTAAAGACTGTGTGAAATTCTAAGGATAGAGCAAATAAGAAAAAGTCTCTGGTTTAAGGGGCTCACAAAACTCTGAAGAACTGACATCTTAAAAATGTTATTAAAAGGCATGCACAAGTAATAAGACATCTATCCTTAAGAACTGGAGGGAATGCTGATTCTGTCTGAGAGAACTAGGGAAGGTTTCAGAGAGAAGAGCATTTGAGCAGGAACTTGAATGATTAGTAGCAGATCAACAAGATAGAAAGGAGAAAATGTATTTCAGGCAAAATGGGAAGGAGAGAGGCATAGTCAGTCATTATCAATAGTTTGCATTTGCAAATTCACTTATTCACTAAAATTTTGAACTCTTATGATGTTTTCTGCAGTCTTTTATGAACATATACAGACAAGGTGATTTAAAAAACAATTGAGTAAGTTGGGGCTGGAGTGATGGTACAGTGAGTCAGGTGTTTTCCTTGCACATAGCCGACCCAGGTTCAATCCCCAGCATTCTACATGATCCCCCAAGCACCGCCAGGAGTAATTCCTGAATGCAAAGCCAGGAGTAACCCCTGAGCATCTGAGCATCATCGGGTGTGACCCCCAAACAAACAACAACAATTTAGTAACCTGCAGCCCACATTGCCAAGCAAGATAACACTTTACCTTCTTGTTTTAACTTTCATGCTTGTTTTAACTGTCTTTCTTGCAGACCATTTGTGCAACTTTTTCGTTGTAGTTAAAACTGTATGTTTTCGTTGATTTTGCTGTTTAAAATGTTTCCCAAGAACCATGCTTAAGTTCTGTCTATGTTCCTAAGCCCAGGTTTGCGATGTGCCTGATGGAAAAACACATTCATTTCATTCAGGTGTGTGCTGCAGTGCTATTAGCAGAGTTCAACGTTAATTAATCAATTATATGTTAATATATGTATAAACAGGCACATTAATCTTGACAGTGCCTGGGCTCTCAGCAAGAAGTTTATTCCCACATAAACACTGGAACAGTGGGATGTGGGGCAGTAGGAAACTTACCACAGGTGGAATGGGGAGTGCAGTTAGGACAGAGAAGTACTCTTATGACAATGATAGTTGGAAATGATCACTCTGGACAAGACCAGAGTGCTGAAAAGAGGTAAAGTGATAGAGATGATAACCCTTCAGTAACAGTATGCAAACCACAGTGCCTAAAAGGAAAAATGGGGAGAGCGAGAGAGACCCAAAGTTTCCTCACTCAGTCATCTGTCCTTGGATATTCAGGTTGTCACCAGATTTATTTATTTATTTTTAGGCTTGGGACCACACCCAGCTGTGCTCAGGGCTTACTCCCGGCTCTGTACTCAGGGACCATTCCTGGTTGTTTTAGGGGACCTAACACTGTGCCTGGGACTAAATCCAGGCCAGCCACATGTAAGGCATCTTACCTGCTGTACTATCTCCTGCCCGTTTCTAGATTTTGGATATTATAAATAATGCTGCAATGAACACAGGAGCACAGATGTCTTTTTAAAATAGTGTTCTGGGACCTTTGGGTCAGATACTGAGAAGTGGAATTGCTCAACCACTATTTCGATTAGTTATAGATCACATAGTAAGCTGTTCTGAATAAGAAATAACTAACCATAATAAAATAATTGACAGCTTATTATGAACACTTGTCTTTAAAGTCTTTAGTTTTCAAAGCTGTCACTTTAAACAGGAATGGATTTATGGGATATTTCGAAATTCCATAAGGAACAAAAAGACCTCATTTAAAGATCACTAAAGTGAGGGTATGGTGCCACCAGCAGGTAAACCTGTACCTGTGGGGCGAGTTTATCAGCAGCTTGATGATGCCTTCAGACTCCCAGATACCCCCAAATTGCTGCTGTGCCATTGGCCAGACCCCAACAACTTTGGGCCAAGTTTACCAAGAATTAAATGGCCAAAAGTTAGGTATGTGGGAGACACACCCACAAACCACCTCTGGCTCAGCTATATAAGCTCATTTACTGGCCTTATTTCAGAGACCCATATATCTCGAAAGATCAAAAGATGCAGTTATGGCCTGGAACGCAGAGATAGGTGGGAACCCATGACTGAGAGCCCCAGGCTCGCTTGGATCAGGACTTGGCCTCCTCCCACTAGGTCCCCAGTTTTCCAGTAGCTTGGCAGTCACACCCACAAACTGCCCCTGGCGCCATGTCATCTCATCAATGACAAAGACCCAGAGACTATAAACTAAAGCTCCCAGAAGAGAGCGCCACAGAATGCCCTGACCCCGAGCCTGGCTGTCTTCACCGGGGGACCTCGGAGGGGGGTGAGTTGAGTTTCCCTCCCTGCCCCAAGCAGAATCCCGGCAGCCGAAAACCTCCAGAACCCAACCGCTGCCATGTGCCAGGCCACTCTCCTCCTGCTCAGACGAGACTCACCCAAGATGAGATGAACCTCATCAGAGAGCAGACAGGCAGGAAAACCCAGATATGCGGGAATCTGTGACTAAGCTCTCCAAGCCTTCTTGGATCAGGACTGGGCCTCCTCCCCTCAGGTCCCTGGTTTTCCAGAAGCTTGTCAGTCACACCCACAAACTTTCCCTGACGCCATGTAATCTTATCAATGACCAAGCTCCAGAGACTATAAACTAAAGCTCCCAGAAAAGAATGACACAGAATTTTCTGGAGATTATATTCTACCCATAACAAGCAATACAAAACAAATCATCTAGCATTGCCTTTTCAGCAGGTTTGAGTGGTGGTGAGACTGGTGTCAAAATACTGAATGTAACCAAAGTAGAGAATATGGGGGAAACTGTCTGCCACACAAGCAGGGGAAGGGCTGGAACGCGGAGGGGTAAATACTGGGGATTTTGGTTTTGGTGGTGGAAAGTATGCAATGGTGAAGGGATGGGTGTTTAATGTTTATATGACCAAAGCTCAAACATGAAAGCTTTGTAGCTGTATCTCAAGGTGAATAAAAAATAGGGGGGGGGGGATAATAATAAAATAATAAAATAAAGTTAACATTCAGAATAGAATAAAAAAAAAGTAATGTGGAATTCATGCTCAATTCAATCAGCTTACTCAATGGCTGAATAAATAGCAGTACTCCTACATTATATAAAAAAAAATCACTAAAGTAATTGTAACCACTTAAAAGATGGAGGATAAATGTATAAAAATAGATGTGGCATAATTTCACTGGTTTAGAGATAGAAAAGGAAGTATGGTACAAGTGTGCAGTGGAAAAAAATCCTAAGATGATTTCCAAGATTTCTTCAGTTAACAAAATTGAATTGTCATTTTTCCAAAGATATTCCAGTAGCAAAAGTCATAAAAGAGTCATTCCCAAGGTTTCTTCAGTTAACAAAATTGAACTGTCACTTTTCCAAAGTTATTCCAGCAGCAAAAGTCATAAAAGAGTTCAAACTAATGAAGGAAATGGAAGACAATATCCTTTATCAGTCACGGTGCTACAAGGTTAGTCTTTGTAGAAAAATAGAACAAGTATAATTTAATATTTTATGAAAACATGTTTAACATTAATCCCTATAATGATAATTTTAATAACTTTGAGGTGTGCAACTCATAAATTCATCACTGTATCACTCACTGTCACTGTCATCCCGTTGCTCATTGACTTGCTCAAGCAGGCACCAGTAACGTCTCCATTTTGAGACTTGTTGTTACTGTTTTTGGCATATCAAATACGCCAAGGGTAGCTTGCCAGGTTCTGCCATGTGGGCAAGATACTCTCGGTAGCTTGCTGGGCTCTCCAAGAGGGGCGGAGGAATCCAACCCGGGTTGGCGGCATGCAAGGCAAACGCCCTCTCTGCTGTGCTAGCACTCCAGCATATTTACCAATATTAAAATAGAAAAATGAAAACAAACCTAATGAGTATACAGGGAGATACATTGAACTGTCTGGAAGTTCAATGGGCTAGAACACTTGCTTGTCATGAAAAAGGCCCAAGTTCAATCCCCAGCACTAATAGTTCCCCAAGCACTGAACCAGGAGTAGCACCTGAGCACTGCCAGGTGTGACTCCAAAACAAAAAACAACAACAAAAATATAAAGAGGGTCTGGAGAGAAGGTACAGCAGGTAGGCATTTGCCTTACACACAGCAATACGAGTTTGATCACTGGCACCCCATAACCCCTGAGCAATGAATGACGGGTGTGGACCCAAAACCAAAAAACCAAACAAAAAAAAAATATGAAGAGACAAGTCATGACAGAAAAGGTGCCATAAAACCTTATATTACACTACAGTTCTAAAGGGCTCTCCTGTCAATTCTAGGACCTGGGACAACTCCTAGTGATGTTTTCCCAGCAATGAGGGCTTAATATTTCAATGCTAAAACTGAAGTACTGGGTGAAGGACTCAGAGGCAGGGGACACCAAGGTCATCAAGGTCACACCAGGCAGTGCTTGGGGAACCAGGTGATGACAGGAAACAAACCTAGTCTCAAACATTCAAGGCAAGTCCTTCATGTTTTTTTTTAATTTTTTAATTTTATAAGGTAGTTCATAATACTTTATTACATTGAATTTTCAAAAACCAATCACACCACGATATTTGGGATGTTTCCCAAAAATAGTAACAACAAAGTCTTACAATGGAGATGTTACTGGTGCCTGCTTGAGCAAATCAATGAGCAACGGGATGACAGTGATTCCATTCCAAGCTCCAAGCCCTGTCCCAAAGCACAATCAAAATAATATATTTTGTATTGTTTATTATGTAAAACCACTGAAATGCTACAAAAAGTATCCCTAGGGGCTAGAGCAATAGCACGGTGGGTAGGGCATTTGTTGCACACGGCCAGCCCGGGTTCGATTCCCAGCATCCCATATGGTATGAGTAATTCCTGAGTGCAGAGCCAGGAGTAAACCCTGTGCACTGCTGGGTGTGACCCAAGAAGAAAAAAAAGTATCCCTAGAGGAAACAGTCTGAAGATTATTCTATTTTGGTAGGGGCCATTAAGACATTCTTTAGGATATCACTAACATATTGTTAAAGGTTGAGTAATGTAAACTTTCATATATATACATATAACTGAAAATATGTATATATGCATATATATCCCTCTATGATTGGTTGCCTACTATTTGAACCCCATCGAATGTGATGTGGTACACTTGGAGAATGAGTAAGGAGTGTCTCATGATGTGTCGAGGCTATGCGGTCCAGGAATACGTTCACTTGGCCCAAGCGTGTGGGGAGCGGCCTTGAGCATGGCAGTGGTTGAGTTGTGGAGGTTTTCAGCTGCCAGGGCTGGGTCCCTTCGGGCAGGGAGGGTTCTTACCCGCCCTCCTCTGAGGTGCCCTTAGGATCTCCACATATTTGAGTTGTCTAACTTGTCCTAAAATGCTGCATTTTAATTTCATAATGCTTCTTTCCCCCCCCCCTGCTAAATGGTGTAAACTTCTAAATTATATTCAGTGGTCCAATAACAAGGGCTACCTGTTACATATTTTAAATATTCATTTGTATTCTGGAATATAATTTGCAGGAACTGGTAAGATCAACAGACTAACAGGTAAATCTTCTAACAGCTTCAAATTCTGTTTAAAAATAATGAAATAAAAAAATTCTTAAAAATAAAAATAATGAAATAAAATAAGATGAAAATCACTGGTTAAGGAGTTCAAATGGGGCCGAAGCAATAGTACAGTGGGTAGGGTGTTTGCCTTGCACAGGGCTGACCTGGGTTTGATCCCCAGCATAGCATATAGTCCCCCAAGCACTGCCTGGAGTAATTCCTGAGTGCAGAACCAGGAGTAATCCCTGAGCATCGCCAGGTATGACCCAAAAAGAGCACCAAAAAAAAAAAAAAAAAAGGAATTCAAATGATGACAAATTCTTAATAAAGTAAAATTTCTTTTATTCTCCAAGAAATAGAGAGGAGAAAGAGAGGAGAGAAAAAATACATCTCAAAATACAAAAAATATTAAGAGGTTGTTATGAACAGCTTTATGTAACCAAGCTCAAGAAACTAAAAAAAAAAAAACAGATGAACTCTTAAAATCACACAATGGAGACATTACTGGTGCCCGCTCAAGTAAATCGATGAACAACGGGATGACAGCGCTACAGTGCTAATGTGCTCTCCTCTTAATCTGTCAAATAGACGTGATTGTGGCTGACTTCCTCGTTATAGCTATGAACACACCGCCTGTTTCTATCCTTTTGGGTGGTCCTTATTTATTCCCACAGTTGTATGAAAATCAGAGGCAGAGAAAACATTGAGTATTTTGTTCTAATCCAGCCAAATCACACTTCAGTCTGGCAGCTTCTATTTTAGCTGTTGTTCTGTTTGCCAGTCAGCATACAAGAACCAATTTACTTTGATTGATATGTAAATTGTTTTCAATTCTTCTTAAAAATTAAATACTGTATTTTGCTTTGGTATTTGATACTAAGTCTCAAATTGGCATGGTTCCTTAGTTCCTTCCTTCCTTCCTTCCTTCCTTCCTTCCTTCCTTCCTGTTTCCTTCCTACCTATGGATGCTGCTGGCCCAGGGCCACTTCTGGGCCCTGCTGTGTCAGATCCAGTAGAACTTGTGGCCCTGAAGCATTGAGAACCGAATCAAGGCATAGCGCATGCAAGCTTTGAGTGATAATGATTTACTACATTATTTATGCCATAGTGTTAATATATATTTATATCCCTTGACATTTGCCAAGGGTTAGCAGCAGCTCTTAAGCCACACTCTGCAGGTCTCAGGGCTCCTGACCCAACTCACAGATCCCTCCTAGCAGTGCTCAGGGACCATATGCAGTGCTAAGGATAAGCCTCACACAAGGTAAGGCCTTAACCCCTGTACTAGCTCTCCAGTAGCACCTAATCGCTTTCACCACAGGCAAAGGGAAAATAGGCCCATCCAAATTCCTAGCAGCTTCACCTGCCCCTGCACCAGTCATCACCACCCTCTGCCCAATCCACCATCGCCTAGGGCAGGAGAGTGAACTAGGAGTTTTGAAACCCTAACTTTTCTGGCTATCACCCCATAGAACCAGACACCAAGCTAGGTCACCATAAAGTCCTAAGTCACTGCAGGATACAAGCCAGGAGGAGATCAAAACTCGCACATGGACACCTTTGGGAGCACCAGTCTTCAGAGTGGTCAGATTTCTCCCGTGTCAATGGTTTATGTAATTCTTGGTATAGAGAAATAAAACCAACATTCAAAGTCCAGCTTGGTCATGGAATTCTTGTGTCCAGAAATGCCCATCAGCTGGGACAAAATCCTGCTAACAAAGTCACATCCCTGGCCCTCAAACTGGTCTAGTTTCTTTTCTGAGGACTGAAATCATTTGAGCACACTATCCCAAGAAATAAATGGGCTGTGTTTGAGAAAAACAATCATGCAGATGCTAAACATTTAACTAAACAGTACCACTGATGCGTGAATATATCTGATGAAAATGTCAGAGGATGGTGATCCCTAAGCTTTGTTAATATTGATAAGGGATCAAGCAGACCATCTACAAAGACTGGTGAAATTTTTCTGTACTGAAATGAAGGTATTTTGATTGAGATGGAGTTTGCACGTGTAGCCAGAGCCCTCAAAGCTCACGGCTTTATGCTTATTAGCCCAGAAGATAAAGCTAAACTGCATGAGCCTGAGCAGTGTGTTTCAGAGGAACGCAAAGTGAGAATGTTACCAGAGGGAGAACTGGATTTTTTTTTAAAAAAAAGGGGGGGTGGCGCTTAAAAAAAAAATGGACTAAATCAGTTTCTACCAGATGGACCTAAATGCTGACTTTAAAATTTTTTAATTTAAAAGTTTTTAATTTTTTAATTTTTTTTTAAAATTATGATGATGCCAGGGACCCAGCCCCAGCATCCAAAAACCTCCAGAACTCAACTGCTGCTCTGCTCACAGCCGCTTTCCACACGCTCAGGCTGAGCCTCACCCATGAGTGAATCCCCAGAAAACCCAGGTATGCGGGACTTTGTGACTGAGAATTCTGGATTCAACAGGTCAGTGGGACCAGGAACGGAGATGCTCTGCCTGTGTTCCCCACTCCGGCAACTCAGCAGTCACACCCATAGCCACCCCTGGCTAGCATCAGATAATCTCGTCATCTGCCACCATCCAGATCATACATCCTTCTTTCCCAGAAGAGAGCAACATGATGCTCACCATAACCATGCTGCCGGACCCCTCGCCAGGCTGTTTCACGCTGGACACCCCAGAGAGGGGCGGGTGAGACCCCTCCATACCCCAAGGGGCCCAGCCCCGGCAGCCAAAAACCTCTATAACTCAACTGCTGCCATGCTCACAACTGCTCTCCACATACTTGGGCTGAGCCTCACCCATGAATAAACCTTTTCCTGGACACTTCATAGGACACACCCTAACATACTCCAAGAGTACCACACCACATTTGGTGGGTTTCAAAGTAGGAGGTAAACAACTTTAGAGGAAAATATTATATTATTTTGGCTCTCCCTTGGGGGAGGGATTGGGGTTTGGGATGGAAACGCCCAAAATATGGTGGTGGGAAGGTATTATGGTGGTGGGATTGGTGTTTTAATATTAAATGTAATCAAATATTGTGAACTACTTTAAAAATTTTTTTAATTAATTATGATGATTTTAGAGGGTTTCCAGACCATACCTGGTGATAGTCAGGCTTACTTCTGGCTGGCTCTGTATTCAGGAATCACTTTCAGCAAGCTCAGAGGGTCATAAGCAGTGCCAGGTATCAAACTTGGATTGGCTTCCATGCAAAGCGAGTGCCCTACACACTGTACTATCTTTCTGGCCTCTTCCTCATTTTAATACTAAAAATCATGCCCAGGAGTAGAGCTCTAACATGCAAATGTAATATGCAGGATTACAGCAGGTCAAGACCCCCACTGGGTATAATGCTAAATAAGGTACCTCCCCTAAGTGCTATGACATGTGTGAGGGATAGGGATCTATCTTTTATTGGGAGCAGAGGACCTCCCAAAAGGTGCTCAGAAACCTTGGGGCTCTGAGTGTGGCAGTTCTCGCCAGAGACAGGGATCTATCTTACTGTTTGCTGTCCTTAAACTCTAGCCTACTACAAGATGAGAAGCCAGCAGCTTCTCAACACTGGACTCACAGCCTTCCCACATTGTGCTCAAACATAAAGAATAAAAAGCCTTATGTCTGTTTCCCTCCCAATTTCCACTTGAGTGGGAGAATAGCCAGACTCTTTGGGTGCTAACAGATCTGTATGTAGCACTGTAGCACTGTTGTCCCATTCATAGATTTGCTCGAGCAGGCATCAGTAACGTCTCCAGTGTGAGACTTGTTGTTACTGTTTTTGGCATATCGAATACGCCACGGGGAGCTTGCCAGGATCTGCTGTGTGGGCGGAATACTCTTGGTAGCTTGCGGGGCTCTCTGAGAGGGGCGGAGGAATCAAACCCAGGTCGGCCACATGCAAGGCAAATGCCCTACCCACTGTGCTATCGCTCCAGTCCTCAGATACAGATACAGATCTGTATATGGGAGCATAACTGTCAGTGTTACTGCTGTTTTATTATAACAGTTAATACGTTTTGCTGTCCCTTGTTACTTACCAAGAATCAGTGCCTGTGACCCTTTGTAGCATGAATTGCATTTTTTGTCACCCACCACCAAGCCAAACCGCCTAAGTCTTCTAAACTCTGGTTACATCCTGATAGGACAGGTACTAAGATGCTTGCCTGGCATGCGGCTGACCCAGTTCAGTCCCCAGCACTGCATATGGGGGGCTGAGCACTGTTAGGTGTGATTCTAAACCAACACCTTGAAAATAATATAAAGCAATAGTACAGCAGGCAGGAGCTTTTGCCTTGCATGCAGCCAACCTGGATTTGATCCCTGGCATCCTCCTATATGGTTCCCTGAGCAACACATGAGTGATTACTGAGTGCAGAGCCAGCGTAGGCCGTGAGCATTGTGGGGTAAAACCCAAATACTAAAAACCAAAAAAGGAAAAAAATAAGAAGAAAAAAATAATATAGTGGAAGGAAAAAGTTAAATTCTGGTCACTTCTCTCTCCTGGCCCCGCAACTGAAAACTGAACTTAAATTTTGGTTTTTGTTGGAGGCCATACCCAGCAGTGCTCGGCTGGCTCTGTGCTTAGGGATGCATTTTGCAGTGTCAGTAGTTGAATCAGGATTAACCACATGCAAGGAAAACACCTTACTCCGCGCACCATCTCTCTGGCTCCAGAACATAAATTAAGGGTTTCTGTTACCTCCTCCAGTTTACGGAAAGGATAGAAGCCATATGTTACTGCTCTGAGTCACACCCCCCTCCAGGAAGTTATAAGAGGCCTTTTGGTACCAAGCCATTTTAAATAAGAAGCAAATGGTGGCCTTGGTTTCTCTCATTCAATGTCTGTGCCCTTGATTTGAAGAAATAGACCTGACACTTATTATTTATTTATTTATGAGTTTTAGGCCACACTTGTTGATGCTCAGAAATGACCCCAGGCTCCGTGCTAAGGACCGTGACCCCATTTGGTACAGGATTCATCAGGATGCAAGGTGAGCACCTCACCCCCTGTACTAAACTTGGCTTTTAAACAGCTTGATAATGTAACATCACAGAACATCACAGAACAAGAACTGACCAATTGAGAAATTTTTCTGCTAACTTTTCCACCATTTTATGTCTCTTTGGTCCCTTAATTCAAGGGAAATTTTCTAAGAGATCTAGTGATAAACATTCAGAACATTTTTTTTCCTTACTTGGACCAACGTACTCTAGAAATTTGTTTTCTATTTGTGTCAAAGTTAAACTATCCTGTTGCTAGTTTAAGACAGTTCCTACAGTAAATGTCCAGGTATAACAACCCCCAGAGAAAAAAAATCAGATTTGCTACAATATATTTAAATTTCCAGTTTTCAGTAAAAAGTATATGAAATGTGGATGGAGGACCCCAGGAAACAAAGGCTCCTATTGTTTTTGAGTAAGTTGTGCCCACGTTTCAGAAGGCTTAACCTGTTGGCAGTTACACAAAATCAGAAGCTATATCCAGTGCAAGAACTGCCTCTTAATTCTTCAAGTGAAGTATCTGTGTTCTAGCATCATTAGTTTGGAAGACTACCTTTGTTCTACAGCCTTTGTGCCCACCTTCGCCGTCTCTGCCGATCTACATCCACAACTCTATATCTGGTTCTCTGCCTGCTCCAGAAAAGCCCTCATGACAACTAGTGGTGGTGAGAAATTATAGGGCCTTGAACCAAAACCAGAAGATAGGCTGATCAAGAGGGCATTGAAAGTAGCTTCATAATCCACATTGAACCTCAAAATCACAAACCAGAAATGGCAAAAAGTCCTTTGGGAGAGCACTTTCGGAGATGGGAAAGAGCAGCACTCAACTTGATCCTTCAGAGAAGGAGTGAACTACAGAGATTCACCATTGTAGCTCAGTAGAGACAATGGGGATTACTGCATAGAAGCCCACCATGCTTAGTTAGTGAGGCAAAGAGTATATATTGCCTCTTGGATGACTTTATAGGCATCTCTTTTTAAGAGAATGGAGAGTGTGTGGAGAGGGGCCTTGAGCATGGCTGTAGCTGGGTTCTGGAGCCTTGGACGAGGCTCATGCATGAAGGAACTGGCAGAGGAACCCAGGTGTGTGGGACCCAGGACTGAGATCTCCAAGCCTGCTTGGATCGGGACTGGGCCTTTTCCACCCAGATCCCCTGTTTTCCAGTAGCTAGGAAGTCACACACAAAAACTCCCCCCAGCACCATGTAATCCCATCAACAGCCAACATCCAGAGACTATAAAACCAAACTCCTGGAAGCACATGGCTGCACTCATGGCTGCAAGACATTTTACAGCCAAGTTCTCCCTCTTGGAAAAACTAGCAAGGTACTGAGAGTTTCCTGGCCGCACGGGAGAGCCTGGCAAGCTCCCCGTGGTGTATTCATATGCCCAAAACAGTAATGATGAGGGGCTTGAGCAATAGCACAGCAGGTAGGGTGTTTGCCTTGCACGCCGCCGACCCAGGTTCGATTCCCAGCATCCCATATGATCCCCTGAGCACTGCCAGGGCTAATTCCTGAGTACAGAGCCAGGAGTAACCCCTGTGCATCACCAGGTGTGACCCAACAAAGAAAAAAAAAACACCAACAATGATGGGTCTGATTCCCCTGACCCTGAAGAGCCTCTAATGCGGCACCGTTGGGAAGGACGAGTAAAGAGAGGCTACTAAAATATCAGGGCTTAACAAATGGAGACATTACTGGGCCTGCGCAAGCATATTAACGATCAATGGGATGATAGTGATATAGTGATTAAGAGGATAATTGATGCCCTCAAAGAAGCAATGATAGATACAAGAGAGAATGATAGCAGAAATAAAAAAACTACAATCAGAAATGAGTGAAATTACCAGTGTGGTTAGTGAAATGAAAGGCTCATTTGAAGGCATCAGTAGCAGAGTAATAGAAGCTGAGGGAAGAATAGATAAACTCCAAGATGATGTATAGAAAGTCTCTAGACAAGAAAAGAAGTTGGGGATGAACCGAGAGCTGCGGCACGAGAAGCAGAGCCTCCCGCCTACTGACTGTGATCCTGAGGTCTCTTAACCCATTTTGGCACCAGAGCGGATGCTTGAGCCATGCATTTTGACTGTGAACTGAGCTACAACCTTGTGCAGCCCGGGGAGGGATTTTTTTCCCCTCTCCACCCCATTTTTCTGAGCGACAATGGCGGCAGCGGCAGCAGCCACGCGGTGAGAGCCACCGTCTAAGACCCCTCCACCAGGAGGTAGGACTTTCTTTAGTGACGTAGCCTGTAGGTGGTCCTGGGAGGGGGGTGTTCCCGGCGCGCCTTCCGCCCAGAGATGAACCGAGAGCCGCGGCACGAGAAGCAGAGCCTCCGCGCCTATTGACTGTGATCCTGAGGTCTCCTAACCCATTTTGGCACCAGAGCGGATGCTTGCAGCCATCCATTTTGACTGTGAACTGAGCTAAAATATTAGAAACCCAAAACCGCGCGGCCTCTATCGCGGCCGCGCGGACTCAAAGTCTTCACTCTTACCAATGAAGAGAAATTATTAGATGATGCCTATTCGGCAGGCCTGATTGTTGGGGAAAATTTCCAATCAATAATAGTGAGTTCTGTATGGAAATATGAAATGTACTCAATATATATAGAGAATAATGGGAATATCATTAGCTACTTAAATGGGGGGTGGGGTGGGAGGGGGGTGTATTGGGGTTCTTGGTGGTGGAACGGGTGCACTGGTGAAGGGATGGTGGTTTAATCAGTATTTGACTGTGAAAAAAAAATAAAAAAATAAAATATTTGACCGATAAAAAAAAAAAAGAAAAAAAAAAGAAAAGAAGTTGGAAGAATGTTTAAGAAAAAATAAACAGCAGCTCAGAATAATGTGGGCTAAGTTCAGGAGAAAAAATGTTTAGGATAATCATTGAAGTTCCTAAGGAACAAGAATGTGAATTTGATGAAGAAACACTAGTTAAAAATATTATAGATAATAATTTCCCAGAGTTGAAGACTGCACGCACACAGATTCAAGAGGCCCGAAGAATCCCAGTCAAAATAGACCCAAATAGAAAAACTCTAAGGCACATTATAATTAGAATGACAACATCCATTGACAGAGACAGAATACTGAATGCAGCAAGATCGAGGAAGGAACTTAAATGCAGAGGAACTCTCATAAGATTCACAGCAGATCTAGCAAATGAAACTTTAGAGGCTAGAAAAGAATGGTGGGAGATATTAGAAAAGCTCAAGGAAATTAATGCCTCACCAAGAATATTCTTTCCAGCTAGACTGTCATTCAGATTTGAAGGAAAGATAGAAAGTTTCTTCGACAAAGATCAACTTAGGGAATTCATAGCCTCGAAACCCATCTTGCAAAAAACAGTGATGGAGCTTCTTTGAAAGACAAAGACAAATTAAACTCAGAAACATACATCGCTCCTACAAAACGATGGCAATAAATTCCTTTATCTAATAATCTCAACAACAATGACCTGAAGTCACTAAGAGACGCAACTGGTGGAATGGATCAGAAAACTGTTTGAACCCTTCTTTCTACTGTCTACAAGAGATATATCTGAACTGTCAGGATAAGCAGGGGCTCAAAGTCAAAGGCTGGAGAACTGATCTCAGAGAGACACTGGCAGCTAAGTTATTCGAGGTAGGCCTTGCTGCCACCAGGCCTGTAACTCTGGAGCCTTAGTAGGGACTGGGTGCAGACCACTCCCTCCACTCTTGCTGCTGCCAGAGAAACACTCCAGTTTCTGGACTGACCGGGGAGAGACACCAGAGAGACAATGACAGCTGATAACACCAGCTCCAGTGCTCTGAAGCTCCGGCCTTGCAATATCTCCAAATTTCAAAGAGCTGATAGCCCAGCAGAAGCACGGACAATTAGATGGGAAAATTGAATTGAGGCCCACTAAGCTCACTGAGCACAAACAATAGCACAGAACACACCTAACAGCACAGCAAATCCATAGGCCATGATTCTATTAACACTATTACAGGATAAAAGTTGTAATAAACAATAAAAGTAAATTACTTTGTGTCTGCTTAGGGAGCAGGCTTTGGGGGGTGGGAGGGAACTGGGACACTGGTGGAGGGAGGGGCACATTGGTGGTAGGACTGGTGTTGGAATACTGAATACTTGAAACCAACTACATTATTGAACAGCTTTGTAAATCATGGTGTTTAAATAAAGTTTCATTCAAGGCAAAAAAAAAGTATATGAAATGCAAAGAAACAGGAAAGTGTGAGCTATGTTCAAGCTCACACAAGTTAACTTTGAGTAGGCGCATATGTTGGATTTACCTTTGGAATAGTACTTTTGTTTTTTTTTTTTTTTTGCTTTTTGGGTCACACCCAGCGATGCACAGGGGTTACTCCTGGCTTTTCACTCAGGAATTACTCCTGGCAGTGCTTGGGGGACCATATGGGATGCCGGGGATCGAACCCGGGTCGGCCGCGTGCAAGGCAAACGTCCTACCCGCTGTGCTATCGCTCCGGCCCCTGGAATAGTACTTTTGGATTTACTTTTCGATTTACAAAAACTATTGTGTGTGTGAGTGTGAGTGTTTGTGTGTGTGTGTGTGTGTGTGTGAAAAACAACTTGTGTTTAGTCCTTCCTATGGTTACAATAATTCTATATGAAAACTTGGATTAATCTAGGGCAAAGCAATCGTACAAAGGGTAGGGCACTTACCTTGCACAAAACCAACGTGGCAATCCCCAGCATTCCATATGGTCCCTAGAGCACTGTCAGGTGTAATTCCTGAGTGCAAAGCCAGGTGTAACCCTTGAGGATCGCTAAGTGTGACCCCTCCCTCCCCACAACCCCCCCAAAAAAGACCTTGGATTAACCTAAACCCTCCACAGGGCAACAAGCTGAAATTAAAATGGTATTTCTAAAATGTGGAGCATTTTGCTTTTGAGGAGTGGAGGGTCCGTATCTAGCAGTTCTTTAAAATTGAAATGCCCACATGAATAATAAATTTTATTCCAATTGATATATTTGTTTTGTTTTGGGGTCACACTCAGTGATGCCTGGAACTTATTCCTGGCTCTGCATTCAGAAATCACTCCTGACAGTGCTCAGGGGACCATATGAGACACCAGGATCGAACTGGTCAGCTGTGTACAAGGCAAGCAAGCACCTATCCACTGTACTATCTCTCCAGCCTTAGATGTCAGAATTTTAGCAATGTTTTCCAAACACTTCAAATGCCCAAATTACATAGAATGCCTCTTGAAACACAAAATGATGAAAAGCACAGGCTTTTAAATAGATATGTATTCTAGAACTTTCTCTGTACAAATAACCTGACCTTGGACAAGTTAATATCAGTCTTGGTTTTCTGATATAAAAATAATAGTTTTATTATCTTAAGCACGCTTTATGTTCTAAGCACTTATAATCACTCAATAAATAAGTTACTATGAGTGATCTTTAGTAATGTGTTTCTAGGACTTGACAAAATTCAGTCCTGTCTGCTCTCAGAATGAGTGTAACTCAAAGACAGACCTTATCTAGTGACTGAATAGCTTTCTATAGCTTCTAAAAGACTGTAAACTCCTGCAACAGGGGCCGGAACAATAGCATAGTGGAAAGGGTATTTGCCTTGCACACAGCCAACCTGGGTTCGATCCTATATGGTCCTCTGAGCACCGCCAGGAGTCATTCCTGAGTACAGAGTCAGGAGTAACCCCTGAGCATCGCCCGGTGTGAACCAAAAAGCAAAACAAAAACAAACAAACAACTTCTGCAACAACCAAAGAAGTCAAGGTCAAGTAAAGAACAATCAAGTAAATTACATATGAACCCCTATTTCTTTCAATGTCACCAAGAACTAAAAAAAAAAAAAAAACCAACCAATGTTCCAAATTCATTACTATAAGATTCAAAGTCATCACGATGACTGTTCCAGAAGGAATGGCATCTCTTATATTTTGAGAGTAAAGTAACTGTATGGCCTAATCCTAGGGATGTTGTTTGGTTCCCCAGAAAAATAAATCATGACTGGCTCTACAGGGTGCATGGAAATCAGAATATTCACAACACTTGGACTTTACATAGGAATGACTGGATGTAAAGCTGAACAAGGGTTCCAATATCCAAACATGGCACAAAGTAGTATCACTTCTCTATGCATTACTACACAGTCACATTGTTAGAACCAGAGTGTCAGGTAGGTGGAGGAAAATTAGTATTTAGTAGCTAAACACTAATGTTCTGGGAGATCACAAGAAGGAGAACAATAACCTGAGATATCAGAGGTCAACTAGAATTCTTATAGAAAGACAGGAAGACAACTTAAAGAAAATATGGGTGCAGTTCTTCTCAGTCACTTGTCTAAATAGTGCTTAGATGATTTAATTTTTAAAATAATGATGAAATATGCATAGGGATGTGGCTCACTGATCAAACCCATAGCTTGTATCTGCCAAAGCCCTAGGCTGCATCTTAGATCATAGCCTCACAGTTCCCACACTCTACCAAGTAGTGACCAGGACCCCATCCCAGACCCCCTCATCATAGCCCCACAACTAAGAACAAAACATAGCGTTCTAACATTTAGAGTATCATGGAGCTATTAATACATCTGCTACAACAGGAAATTACTGAAGATCTTTCAAGAAAGACTCACTTGATCAGAAGTGCGTAATTAAACCTGAAGTGGGCTAAGCAGAAAGAACTGAAAGAGAAAAAACAGCAGTCAAGTAGATGAGCAATAAGGAAGGATTTATCATATGGAGCTAAAACATCATGACATGAAGGTAACAGAAAAGGATGAGAAGTAATTCCTTTTATGAATTAGCTGTTGTGCTATGTACTTCCATTGATAAATCAGGGCTCAGGCGAGCTAATATGACATATTATTTTCTAAATAAAAAAAATATTGGTTCTGTTTATGGCCTCACTCAGGAATTCCCCCTGGCTCTGTGCTCAGGAATTCAATACTGGTGGTCCTTGGAGGGACCATATGAGGTGCTAAGGATGTAAGGCAGGTCAGCCTTGTGCAAGGCAAACACCCTACCTGCTCTACTCTCTGATCCCTGCATATTATTTTGAATTGAAGCTACTTGAAATACATCACAAGCAAGGAGGACACTGATTTTGTTTTCTCTGAAAGAAGAAAGAGATCTCGATGTGAATGACGCTCTCTCTGTAATAAGAATAAAGGAAATACCTTACCACTGCAAAGTTTTCAGGGCCTCTTTTACCTCTTTTGTGTAAATAAACTTAGCTAAGTTCACTAAGTAGCGCACAAACCAAAAATCTTAAGAATTTGTCTAAAAACATTTTAAACATTGTTCTATTTGGATCCCAGGTCCCATATTTCTTTTGAGGGATGGGGTTGAGGGTTGGACCATAACCAACAGTGCTCAGAACTTACTCCTGGCTCTGTGCTCAGGAATCACTACTGGTGGACTCTAGGGAACATAAGGGATTCTGGGGATTGAACCTGAGTCTGCTGCATTCAAGGCAAACTCCTTACCCACTGTACTATCACTCTGGCCCCACTAGGTTCCATATTTATCATAACACTTCTATGCGCATGGAATTTAAAAAGATCTCTTTAGAAAAGTGCTTGCCATAGAGGCAAGCAGGGGGTGAAAGTGGGGGATGATAGGAGGGAACCTGAGGACACTGGTGCTGGAAAATGTACACTAGTGGAAGGATGGTTGTTGAAATACTGTATGACTGAAATCAATCATGAATAGCCTTGCAAAGGTCTATCTCACAGTGATTCAATAAAAAAGCTTTAAAAAATCTCACACACAAGAAAAATTTTTAAAAATGTGAAAAAAATTAAAAGATCTCTTTCCCCCCTTATAATAATATTTTTTCTGTCAATTTAATTACTTTATAGCCATAAGGACCTAGAGGGGTAGAGGAAAAGACTTTTTCCTCACCAGCAGTATTGATGCCTTAACTATCCCTTTTATCCTAATGAGAAAAGTGAAGCTGAAGTATCTATTCAGTCACACAATTACTAACTTAGAAAGTCTGGCTACAGTTCTAGTTCTATACCTGGATTATATATACTGTCTATATAGCCTTCTACAAGGCCAACCCGGGTTTGATTCCTCTGTCCCTCTTGGAGAGCCCGGCAAGCTACTGAGAGTATCCCGCCCGCACTGGAGAGCCTGGCAAGCTCCCCGTGGCGTGTGTGACATGCCAAAAACAGTAACAAGTCTCACAATGGAGACATTACTGGTGCCCGCTCGAGCAAATCAATGAGTAACGGGATGACAGTGATCTATATAGCATACTGAATTGCATGTGACTCACCTGGGTTTTAGCCCCAGCACCACATATGGTCCCCTGAGTACCACCAGGAGTGATCCCTGAGCCAGGAGTAAATCCTGAGCACCACCAGATGAGACTCAAAAACAAACTGAAAAATCGAAGGGTCTCAATCAATGCTCAGAAGGCCTGGGTGCGATATTTAATACTCAGGTCCAGCAACACAGTGCTGGGGGCCAACAGCACCCTGGCAGTGCTCAAGGGTCCCTAGAACCATTCCCAGTAGTTCTGGGCGACATACTATGCCAGGGATCACACCTGTAGGCCATTTACATAGTCCTCTGAATTCTTATTTTCTAGTTATTTAAACACTAATATGAATGAATAAAAATAATTAATTTCCATTAAATGATGTTTACTTGGGGCCTGAGTATAGTACAGGGGTAAGGCTACCCCTGGGTTTGTTCCCTAGTATCCCATATGGTCTCCCGAGAACTGCTAGGACTGATTTCTGAGTGCAGAGCCAGGAGTAACCCCTGAGTATCGCCAGATGTGGCCCAAAAACAATAAAAAATGATGTTTTCTTAAACTGTTATTAATTGCCTTTACTAATTACATAAAGGCCAGAAGAGGCATGATAATGGAAGGATATCATAAACCAATATTTTTGTGCCAAAAAATTTAGAAATGCTATTAAAAAATGAATACTCAAAGCAGAAGCTTGCTACTTAGCAAAATTAGAAATAGAGTGAATGGGCCAGGGGCATACCTCAAGGGCCTGGGCACATATGGGGGGAACTGGGATCCCTCCCAAGAACCGCATGGTCTTAGGTACTAGTGGGAGCAACTGCAGGCACTGCCAGTTGTGGTGCCAAGCCCTTCCCAAAATGAAAGAAATGGAATGAACATGACAGTAACTAAATCTAAATTACATGCTCAAGGCATCATTTATTTTTATCTGTCCAGCTTCCTAACACCAAGCTACTCCAAGCATTTTGCTTGCTTTAAGCCGTAGCATTCCAGGAACTGGTTACTGGTCACACTACCCTTGAGGTTAATAGAATTTCTAAATCATTTGTCTACTATCTCCAAGGCCATTTTCCCCTAAAATGACAAACATCAGAAAAATCTAAAAATACCATTGAGTAATGAGTATTTGGGAAGTCTAAGAAATAAAACAGTGATAAAGTTGTGTGTGAGAGGGAAGGGGAGAACAGAGAGATTGTACAGCGGGCAAGTTGCTTGCCTTGCATGCAGCTGATCCAGATTCAATTCTCTGCACTCTACATTGCTCCACAAGCCCCAGCAGGGATGGTTTGTGAGAGCAGAGCCAAGAGTAAGCCCTAAGCACAGCCAGATGTGGCCCAAGAATCAAAAAGAAGAAAGGTAGTGAGGCAGGGAGGGAGGGAGCAAGCAAGGAAGGAAGCCTGGAGCCAGAGTAATATAATACTGCAGCAGGTAAAAAGCTTGCCTTGCTCAGCTGATCCTAGCTCAATCCCCAGAACCACAGATGATTCCCATGATGATCATACCACCAGGAATGATCCCTGAGCACAGAGCTAGAAATAAATCCTGAGCACAACCAGGTGTAGCTAAAAACACCCAATAACAAATAAATAAAATAAAAACAGAGTGAAGAATCTTGGCCAGCAGGCACTGCAACGCCAGAGAATGCTCCAGACCCCAAACCAAGCCGATAACACCAGGGTGCCCCAGATGGAGCAGGTGCAGTCTCCCCACCTTCTACAGATGGAATCACGGTGACCATGAGCTTCTACAAATATGGCTCCGGTATGTGGGGACCAGGACTACTTCTCTAAAAAAAAAACCAAAAAAAAAAAAAAACGCTCAGGCACAGCTCCTCCACCCCTGAACAGCCATGATCCCAGAGGCACACAAACCAATCCTGGAACACAGCGGCTGCTGGCAGAAATGCTCCTGGACTGTGAACTAAGCTATGGCCCCATGCTACCCCGGGAGGGGAAGGGTTTTTGTCCCTCAGCCTTTCCCCTTTGTGGCAGCCTGGCGACAGGCACCTTTCAGGGCCAACTGGACAGAGAGGTAGGAGCTTGCAGTGATGGGGTGCGTGGGAAATCTTGCGATGAAGCAGGGATAACCAGCCCTGCTCCCCGTACAGATGAGACCCCGAGCGGCTGCCCGTGAATGGCTCCTCTGCTTCAGAACAGCCATGATCCCAAAGGCACACAAACCAATCTCGGAACGCAGCAGCTGCTGGTAGAAATACCTCTGCACTTAATTACTAAAATACCAGAATTCCAAAACTGCGTAGCCACTGTCGTGGCCGTGCAACATGATATGCTCTTCATTATCAGCAATAGAAACAAATTATCTAACGATGTCTTTTCAGCAGGTCTGATTGTTGGGGGAAAATTCCAAATAATAACAGTGGGTTTTCTGTCAAAAATTGAATGTAATCAAAGTAAAGAGAGAGTAAAGTAAAAGTCATCTGCCACACAGGCAGGCAGGGTGGGGGGTGCAGTGCGGGGCATACTGGGGTTCTTGGTGGTGGAACATGTGCACTGGTTGAAGGGATAGGTGTTTGATCATTGTATGACTGAGACTTAAACCTGAAAGCTTTGTAATTAACTGTTCTCACAGTGATTCAATAAATCAAAAAATAATAAAATTTAAAAAATAAAAATAGGAAAACCAAAAAGCACAGCAATAAAGATAATATAGGGATTATAACACTTGAATTGCCTGTGGCCAATCCATTTTAATCCCCAGCCCCACATGGTTCCCCCTAGAATGAGTCCCCTCCACCCCCAGCACCACGAGGTCTGACCCTGGAGTCCCAGAGTACCACCTACATAATCCCTGGCACCACAGAGGCAGAAAAGCACTGCATTCTCAGACCACTGCATTAAATCATCAGTCTGTGTTAGTTAAGAATCATTGGGAGGGGGCCCTGGGTCTCCTGAACTCTGCTAGGGAGACCCCCAAATAAATTGAAAAATAAATCTAAAAGAAGCTTAAACGTTTTATTCTTTTATTTTGAGGGGGGCAGTTTGGGGAGGGTAGAGCTACACCCAGCAATGCTCAGGACTTACTCCTGGCTCTGTGCTCAGGGATCACTCCTGGCAGGCTTGAGGAACTTTATAAGGTACTGAGGATCAAACCTGGGACAGCCGCATACAAGGACAACCAAAAAAAAAAAAAACAAGATTAAAATGCATGAGACAGGTGTAAAAAATATATAATTAAGCATTATGTAGTACAGGTTTAAGTGTTCAGAGGACAGAGATAAATAAAGTAACATGAGAATCTTTATACAGTGTTAAGCACAGTGATGTTCTGCAACTGTTTATAAAATAAACAATTTAATAAGTCCAAGAAGTCACAAATGAAAACCAATTTAAAAAGCAACAATGGAGAAAGGGCCCATGATGAGGTCAGCTGTAAAGCACATGTGTCACCTGTAGAGCTCTGAATTTCATCTCTGATATCCCTGTCCCCCAACTCTATCTGTGCAAAAATGAAAATGCACAATAGAAAAAATAAAAAGACTAAGCAACTGTTCATACTAGAAGAGACTAAGGAAAAATAACAACTGAATGAGAAGTGGGATCTTGGATAAGATCCTAGGACAAAAAAGGACATTAGTTAAGAAAAATCTATTGAAATCTCAATAAATAATGTCCTCACTTTATTCCTCAATGTTGTACTATGCTTATATAAAATGCTCACATTAGGGAAAGTGAAGTAAATGACATAAAGAAACATAATATTATTTTGCAACATTTTATAAAGTCCAAAATTAGTTCAAATGAAGCTTTCCTCAACAAAACTGAAACTACAGTAGGAAGACATAATATACAGAGTAGTATTTCCAAAGCCATCTACAATGACCCCAAACAACTGAAATACTTAGATAAAAATATAAAAGTTTTCATAGTGCCAAACACTATGTAAAATGAATTTTTAAAAAAAGCAAAATACAACCCTAAGAAACTGTAGATCCACATGACTTGTAAGACTTAAAGATGGCAATTCTCTCAAAATCAAGATTAAAGAGGTTTTTTTTGCAATTTCTACCAAATAGTAACAATATTTCAATACTTTTTTGTGTACAAGCTGGTTCTAAGATTTATATGGGGGGGTCAACGGAGATCATCTCAGAAGATGTCCCTGAGTATACTAGACATAGCTCAAAAGAACCCCCAAAATAAAAATATAAATTTTATGGAAAGACAAGGTAAGATTCTTAAGAAGAAAATAGGAGGATTACATTAGCCTTTTAAAGCAGAGGTGGGAAGCAAATTATCTTTTTTTCTGCCAAGGTAATTTGGATATTTATAACCATTTGCAGGCCATAAAATATAGGCAGACGGGCCGTAGGCAGCTGAAGGGAAGCATATGTGTCTGTCCCATCATGTCCCAGGGCCAGACCCCATGATTTCGCAGGCTTTGTACGGCCCACGGGCCAGACGTTCCCCACCCCTGCTGTGTACATAAAAGTAAGACTGTTTTTGGTAGACACACAGAGATCAACAAAACAGAAAAGAGTCCAGAAATATACTCACACATGTACAAACAACTAATTTTTGACAAAGGCATAAAAGCAACTCAATGAAGAAAGGATAGTTAAACAAATGATGTTGGAACAACTGGTCATCTATGGGGGGTTGGGGGGAGAGGAGAGAATCTTGACCTGACCTAACTCTCACAATTTATACAAAATTTAGCTGCAAATTTAACAGCATAAAATTTTTGGAAGAAAATACTAAAGGGAGGGTATGGTGCTGCCAACGGGTAAACCTGTACCTGTGGGGCGAGTGCACCACCAGCAGCCTGATGGTGCCTTCAAGTTTTCTGATACCCCAACATTGCTGCAGTGCCTTTGGTCAGACCGTAACAACTTAGGACCAAGTTTACGAAGAAATTAAATGGCCAAAAGCTAGGCATGTGGGAGCCACACCCACAAACCACATCCGGCTCAGCTATACAAGCTCACTTATTGGCCTTATTTCAGAGACTATAGATAAATCTCGAACTAGACCAAAAGCTGCAGATAAGCTTGGACCCGAAAATGGCTGAACAGACTGGGGTAAACACGAGGGGGGTGGGTTGACTTGGTAACCCACCCAAGCAGAGCCCCCAGCAACCATTTGCTTCCACAAACCAAAATCACTGCCATACCCCCAGCCTGACTACACCGTCTCAGGATGAACCTCACCAAGATATAATCTGCTGAAAATTCTGGTATGCGGGTTTTGTGACAGAAGTCCCTAGGCTTGCTCAGAGTTGGGGTGGGCTACCTCCTCCACTTCCCAATACACATGGAAGCACTGACAGTCACCCCCACTAACCAACTCCAATGCCACCCTGTAGGCTCTACTATTGGTCTTGCTTCAGAGACCCCCTAAATAAATCTCAAAAGAGATCAATAGCTGCAGTTAAGCTCGGACCCATACATGGCTGAACAGAGGAAGTAAACTGGAGGGGGAAGGTTGGCCTGTGCCCACCCAAGCAGAGTCCCCAGCAGCCACTTGCTTCCACAATCCAAACTTGCTGCTGTACCCCAAGCCTGACTCCACTGTCTCAGATGAACCTCACCAAGATATAATCTACTGAAAATTTTGTAATGTGGATCTTAGCACACCAACAGCCCTCACCCAGAGACACAGAGGCAAGTCTCAGAAGACACCACAGTGCCAGAGATCTCTCTAGGCCCCATACTAAGCCAATTTCACCGGGGCACCCCAGATGGAGCAGGTCCAGTCTCCCTGCCTACTCCGGATGGAATCTCGGTGACCAAGAGCTTCCACAAGCAAGGTTCAGGTATGCAGGTTCCAGGACTAAATCTCTAGGCCGCATGGCAACAGAGGACCTGGGCTGTCCCTCCATGGGTCCTCTCCTGCCTAAAAGACTGGCTGTCATGCCCACAATTTGACTCTGGCACCATCTTAGCACACCAACAGCCCAGGCCCAGAGAAACAGCAACAAGTCCTGGAAGACACCATAGCACCAGAGAGATCTCTGAGCGCCATACCGAGCCAATTTCACTAGGGCATTCCAGATGGAGCAGGCGCAGTCTCCCCACCTATTCCAAATGGGATCCTGGTGACCAACAGTTTCCACAAGCAAGGCCCAGGCATGCGGGTTCAGGACTAAATCTCCAGGCTGCATGGTGGCAGAGGACCCCAGCTGTCCCTCCCAGGTCCAGAAGACTGGCTGCCACACCCACAATTTGCCTCCAGACACCATGTTAGTGCACCAACAGCTCTGGACCAGAGACTCCCAATTGAATCCCAAAATGGACTAGTGCCATACAAAGATGTCTCTGTCTGCCATAGAGGCAGGGTGAGGACTGGGATGTTGGGGGAGGAGGGATACTGGGATATTGGTGGTGAAAATGTGCACTGGTGGAGGGATGAGTGTTCCATCATTGTATGGCTGAATCTCAAACATGAAAGCTTTGTAACTATCTCACAGTGATACAATAAGATAAAAAAAAAAAAGTAATGTGAGTTCATGCCCAATTCAATCAGCTTAATCAATGGCTGAACAAATAACAGTATTCCGGGGCTGGAGTGATAGCACAGCAGGTAGGGCATTTGCCTTGCATGCGGCCGACCTGGGTTCGATTCTCAGCATCCCATATGGTCCCCTGAGTACCACTAGGGGTAATTCTTGAGTGCAGAGCCAGGAGAAACCCCTGAGCATTAACGGGTGTGACCCAAAAAGCTAAAAAAAAATACAGTAATAAATAACAGTATTCCTACATTAGAAAAGAAAAGAAAAAGAAAAGAAAAGAAAAAAGAAAAGAAAAGAAAAGAAAAGAAAAGAAAAGAAAAGAAAAGAAAAGAAAAGAAAAGAAAAGAAAAGAAAAGAAGGTCAGGGATATGGCTCAGTAGTATAACATGTGTATCTGCATGTATGAGTCGCTGGTTTAACCCCTTACACCACAAAAGAACAAACAAGCAAAACCACAGAAGTAAATAGAGGAGTTCTTTGTAGCCAAGTTTATAAATACATTGAAAAAGAAAATGTTTATGCAGGGCCCAAGGGCTCAGTGCAAGACAAACATATGGTCATGAGTTCAATCCCTGGTGTCACCACCTGTGGAAGCCCCTCTGTTGGAGCCTGGAAGCTCTGTTGTCTGTGCTATCTAGCAGTACAAGTGATTTCCGGTCACATAACAGCCAGGCATGCATGTCACCACAAAACAGTTGACCTTCAGTGAGCACTGCAACATCAACAAATGGGCAAGCTTCATGCCAGGAACTACCACCTTTCGAGAACACCTGTGTGAGCACCACAGTGACCCCCAAGCACTGCAACCAGAACATGCATGCCTCAGCTAAAGTGTGCAAGCTCTGCAGAGGACATATGTAACCCTCAATAAGCCCTAAAGTCAAGTGTGTGAGCACTACAGCCTTATATGCCACGTTTTGGGAAACACCACAGCTAAATGTGTTAATGCTGCAGCCAGACCTGAGAGCAGCCCCAAACATCACAACAGCATCAACGACAATGGAGAAAAAATAATTTAAGTGCTTAGACAGAATTATACTTATACTTTTTTTTTTGCCTTTTTTTTTGGGTCACACCCAGCGATGCTCAGGGGTTACTCCTGGCTTTGCACTCAGGAATTACTCCTGGCAGTGCTTGGGGGACCATATGGGATGCCGGGGATCGAACCCAAGTCGGCCACATGCAAGGCAAACGCCCTACCCGCTGTGCTATCGCTCCGGCCCCCTATACTTATACTTTTAATGATAAAATTATAGTCTATGTGGGCCAGAGCAATAGTACATGGCCAACCCCAGGTTCGATTGCTGGCACCCCATATGGTTCCCCAAGCCCACCAGCAGTGATTCTTGAGCAAAGAGCCAGGAGTAGGCCCTGAGCACTGATGGTGTAGCCCCCAAAACAAAAACAAACAAAAAGTATAATCCATGGGGGAGAAAAAACGAGTTGCTGGATTACAAAATTTAAGATTACCAAATATTAGGGAGGTGGGCAGTGGGATGAAGAGGCGGACTGAAAATAGAGGAAATTAAGGCTGGGGTGATAGTACAGTGGGTAGGGTGTTTGCCTTGCATGCGGCCAACCAAGTTCAACATCTCATATGGTCCCCCGTGCACCAATAGGAGTATTTCTTGAGTGCAGAGTCAGGAGTAACCCCTGAGCATCAGCAGGTGTAGCTCAAATACAAAGAAAAAAGAGTACTAGGAATTATCTAAGATTTTTTTTGTTATTTTTAATTGCTCTGTGCATTTATTAATTATTATATAGTAGGAAGAAGAAAAAAAAGCATGCAAACTCTTTACACAGTTTCACATGTTGCAAAACGGAAAAAGAGTAAGGAAGAACAGCAAATCCTTAGAGCCTTGGGCCAGAGAGAGAGTAGATACAGCATTTACCTTACATGCACCTCACCTTAGTTCAATTTCCACACCACATATGGTCCCTGAGAAACACACCACATATGGTCCCTGAGAGTTATCCCTGAATGCAGAGTGAAAAGTACGTCTAAACTGAAGAAAAAAAAAAGCAGCAGCAGCAGCAGTAGTCTAGAGTCTTGGTGGATACATTGCTGGTAGGGTGGGTGTTGGGGAATCTCTCCTTCTTGGATGAGGCATGCCTATTGGTGGTGAACACCAGACCTCAAACCCACTTTTTTTCATACTTTGGCTCTTCCATTTTTTTTTTTTTTTGCTTTTTTGGGTCACACCCAGCGATGCTCAGGGGTTACTCCTGGCTTCAGGAATTACTCCTGGTGGTGCTTGGGGGACCATATGGGATGCTGGGATTCGAACCCGGGTCGACCGAGTGCAAAGCGAACGCCCTACCCGCTGTACTATCGCTCCAGCCCCCTCTTTTTTTTTTTTTTAATTGAATCACCGTGAGAACAGTTACAAAGCTTTCAGGTTTAAGCTCAGTCATACAATGATCAAACACCCATCCCTTCACCAGTGCACATGTTCCACCATCAAGAACACCAGTAAACCCCCATTTCCCACCCCCGACCCTGCCTGTGTGGCAGATGATTTTCACTTTACTCTCTTTACTTTGTTTATATTTAATTTTCAACAGAAAACCCACTATTATTTGGAATATTCCCCCAACAATCAGACCTGCCAAAAAGGCATCATTAAGTTATTTGTTTTCTATTGCTGATAATGAAGAGTATATGATGTCACATGGCCGCATCAGCGGCCATGAAGTTTTAGAATTCTGGTATTCTAATAATTAAGTCCAGAGGTATTTCTGCCAGCAGCCTCTGAGTTTCAAGATTGGTTTGTGTGCCTCTGGGATCACGGCTGTTCAGGAGCAGGGGAGCCATTAATGGGTGGCTGTTCAGGGTCCCATTTGGGCGGGGGGCAGGGCCGGTTCCACCTCCCCCTCACCATCTTGAGATTTCCTGTGCGCCCCATCACTGCAAGCTCCTACCTCTCTGTCCAATTGGCTCTGAAAGGTGGCAGTCACCATGCTGCCACAAAGGGGAAAAGGCCAAGAAACAAAAACCCTTCCCTTCCTGGGGCTGCACGGGGCCGTAGCTTAGTTCACAGTCCAGGACCATTTCTGCATTCTTTGACTTGATCTTCTCAAACTCATCACAATAACAGTGGAGCAAGTTCATATGATTGTCAAAAGCCTTAAAAGTACCATAAGGATCTGGACATCTTGCAGGATACACCTCATTCTCTACTGCCAGGAGGGGTGCAGCATCTTATTTCCCCACAGCCATCATTCCTGTTCAAGCAATCCAATGTCCACTACAAAGTTTCAGATCCTTAAAACCTAAAGGTATCATGTGGATTATACTACAAACAACAAGGTTTCAAACAGCAGATGAAATCAATTACCTCGATGTTTTATCCACCCTCTTGGTGTCTCAGCTAAGAATGCCTGTCTCAGTTCTACCTGGAAACCCTCCAGAGGTGCAGCTGACACTCCTGACGGTTCAGAGAGACTGTCCTGTGTTTGACCTGGACTTGCACCCCTGGTACATGCTGTTCTATCTGTCCATCTCAGGTGCAAGTGGTCTCTGACAAGACTCCATTGTCCTGCTGGCTGCTCCCAGAAGAGTGTGTCAGGCATCTCTAAACAGCCACGGGCTCTCAATTGTTAAACCTTTATCTTATGTCTGGTTTCCCAACTGTGGGTGTGACCCCCATATGGAGCTGTGAATGAACGTGGGAGTTGTTTAAAATATTTTTTGTGATTTATTATCAGTAAATGTCTGATTTGCCTAACTATTTATATATGCCTTTATACCTAGACAAAAAAGAATAGCAAAGAGGCCGGAAAGACAGTACAGAAGGTTGGGTGCTTGCCTTGCATGTGACACATCTGAGTTTGATCCTGGGCATCCCATATCGTCCCCTGAGACTACCAGAAGTGATTCCTGAGTGCAGAGCCAGGAGTTACCCCTGAACACTATCAGCTATGGCCCATGAGCAGAGCTAGCTGGGTGTGGTCCAAAACTGAAAAAAAAAAAAGGGAGGATGGGGGTAGCAAATGGAAAATCTAGCCCTCTTTAGTGTAGGAAATAAAAAATTAATATCTAAAATGTAAAAAGAGGGAAACAACATAAGACCCTCTCTAGTGACACAGAGGTAAATCCTGGATTAAATAACTTGACTTAAAGAATTAAAAATAGTTGCCTCCAAGGAAGATCTGGAGATAGAAACGAGAAGAGGGTAAGAGAAAGCTCTTTGCGGCCAGGTATGTAGCTCACTCATAAGAGGGCAGTCTGAGGCCCCAGCATTCACCCCCACCTCCAAATAAATGGGCTGCTTTTTAAAATTATTAACTTCACAGGATGTATTCTAGTTCACTTTATAAAAATATATAGATGTGGGGACTGGAGCAATAGCACAGCAGGTAGGGCGTTTGCCTTGCACACAGCCGACCCAGGTTCGATTCCCAACATCCCATATGGTCCCCTGAGCACCGCCAGGAGTAATTCCTGAGTGCAGAGCCAGGAGTAACCCCTGTGCATCGCTGGGTGTGACCCAAAAAGAAATAAAAAACCATATATATATGTATGTGTATATATATATACATATACACATATATATAGATGTGGGCTGGAGCAATAGTGCAGCAGAGAGGGCGTTTGCCTAGCATGCGGCTGACCTAGGTTCAATTCCTGGCATCCCATATGATGATCCCCAAAGCACCACCAGGAGTAATTCCTGAATGCAGAGCCAGGAATAAGGCCTGAGTTTTGCCGGGTGTGACCCAAAAGGTATGGATGTATTTCATATTAAATAAAAATAGTTTTTTAAGTCTAGAGTCTAATGTTCTACTCCCAGAACTTACTGTGCAATAGTATCTAAATAGACCTTACTTCAATAGATAAGAGTTCTTTTGGCTTTTCGTTTTTGTTTTTTTTGTGAGCCATACCTGGCAGTGCTCAGGGAACCAGTTGGATGCCGGGGATTGAAACCGGGTTGGCCACATGCAAGGCAAACATCCTACCTGCTGTATTGTCACTTGGGCCCTAAATAAGAGATTTTAAATAGTTCAGTTGCATCAAGTATTAAAGATTATCAACCCAGGCAGGCTTTTCCATAGTCAACATATTTGAAGATATACTCAACTCATGACTCAGGGGTAAAGTATATATTCTGCCTGTATGAGGCCATGGGTTTTAGCCAAAAAAGCAAAATAATTGTTAATGATATCTCCAACTCATTTTTTAAAAAGAAATAAAAATATTTAAATAAGTGGCATGCAGAATGACTCAACAGGCTGGAATGTATGCTTTGCATGTGGAAACTCCTGATTTGATTGCCAGAATTGCCTGGTCTCCCAAGCACTGATGGGAGGAACACCTGAGCACTGAGCCAAGAGTAGCCCACAAACTAAAAGTAAATATACAGGTTGGCACAATCCATTACCATTACAACAAAGCTAATGATTATTTTAAAAACACAATGTTGGGGTTGGAGAGATAGTACAGCAGGAAAGTATTTGCCTTACACATGACTGACATGGGTTTGACCCCTGGTACTCCATATAGTCCCCCAAACCTATCAGGAATAATTCCTGAGTGGAGTCAGGCATAACTCCTGAGCACCACTGGTGTGACTCAAAAACTAAACCAAACAAAAACCACACACAATGTTAATTCAGAATTCTTATATATGAAGGACAGTAAGTTACACTGATAAGGTCAAACTGATTTTTCTCATGTAATCTAAAATGATACTAGGCAATGATTTTTATAACATAATTGGACTAAATGTTCCTTTGATGTACTCTCTTCTTGCCACATAGCTTATCATTAAGGTTCTGCTGAATTTGTTGCCATAACAACCTGAGTAAACCCTTTATTGTTGCCGACATCTATAGCTATTTATAAGTGCAACAGCTGGATCTGTCCAGCTAATTTTCTTTTACAAGATACCAAAGCAGTTTCCATTAGCTCTGAATAGACTCGATACAAACATCAAAGGTCACTAAAAGTAAAACATTTCTAAATTTTATACATAATACATCAGAAAACAAAAAATTATTGCTTTTTATTGCACTATTTCCTCAAGAAATATCAACACCAACACAAAGCTTTTAAACCATCATCTTTTTTCTACATTGAAATGTGCCTAGATATTTTAAATGAATTTCTTCTCTTTGGAGTTAAAAATGTAACAATATGCAAAGAATTAAACACTGCCATTTACATAAAACAATTTTTATCAGCAGCTAAAACAACCTAAATTAAGAAGAAAATAGATGCTGTGGTGTTGGAATTATGTGCATGAGAAACCATTATAAATAATATTATAAACCTAATATTGATACTAAAAATCTCAATCGATGAAAGAATTTTGTTTTTGTTTTGTTTTTTGTTTTTTTTTTTTGCTTTTTGGGTCACACCCAGCGATGCACAGGGGTTGCTCCTGGTTCATGCTCTCGGGAATTACTCTTGGGAGTGCTCGACCATATGGGATGCTGGGAATCGAACCCAGGTTAGCTGCGTGCAAGGCAAACGCCCTACCCGCTGTGCTATGACTCCAGCCCCAATTGATGAAAGAATTTTACAACTGAATTCTTTCTCATTGTAGTGACTATATTGGTTTCATCATCATCATCATCATCATCATCATCATTATTATTATTATTTTGGATGAGGTCCACACCCAGAAGTGTTCAGGAGCTACTCCTGACTCTCTCCATGAAGGTGACTCCCAGCAGTGGAGTGACCACAGCAGTGGAACCATGTGGTGCCAGGGATCAAACCTAGGCCTCCTGATGTGAAGCAGACATTTATCCTGTTAAGCTACTGTCCAGCCCTGAGGTTCTGTTATATCTAACTAGATCAGTTTCCCACACATACTTGGCCTATCAATGCTCCCCTCCCAAGAAAAAGGAAATAATTACTTGGTGCCGCTTCCCAATCCCGCAAGTCTGCCTTCTTGAAGCAAACATGAAGCGTATCCAATTACTCTTGAAGCTACTACTGCACCACTGGATGGTTCTGGCACTACCTGGCAGGCAGTATCATCCACTTTGGGAAAGACAACTAGACTTACAGTTTAATTACCAATAAACTGGAAAAGTATCTTACTGACACAAGCTTTTGTGTATTCAGGATTTTAAAAATAAAAATCTATAACAAACAAGCAGCTTTTGAGATAGATCTAGGTCCACGCTATACTTTTGGAGAGTGCGACAGTTAAAGGAAGTACTGGCTCAACTGGTCACTCAGATTAAGACTGCTACATTCATAGGCGGGAGTGATACAGCAGATAAAATGCTTGCCATGCACCCAACTGACCCTGGTTCAATCCCCAGGAGGTTGTCCCCTGAGGACCCCAGGAGTAAGCCCTAAGCACTGCTGGATATGGCTAAAACAAACAAACAAAACCAAAAAAATAAGCAAACAAAAAAATGCTATATTTACGACAACCTACAATTTTTACCCCTAAGAAATAAACTTGTAACTTCCAAAACTTGTAACTTCTTTTCCTAATTTGTGTTATTTATTTATTTATTTATTTTCTGCTTTTTTGTTTGTTTTTGTTCTTGTTTTGTTTGTTTGGTTTTTTTTTTTTTTTGGCTTTTTGGGTCACACTCAGCGATGCTCAGGGGTTACTCCTGACTCTACACTCAGGAATTACTCCTGATATTGCTCAGGGAACCATATGGGATGCTGGGGATGGACCCAGGTCAGCTGTGTGCAAGGTAAACTCCCTCTCCACTGTACTATCTCTCCGGTTCCATAATTTGTGTTTTTAAAACATATACAAAAACAAAATATACATAGCATCTTATACATTAGCCTCTTTGGGTATAATCTGCTATACTTTATCTATTTTTAATGTGATGTAGCCTTAATTTGACTGATTTTTGTTTCTTGTCTCTCTCTCTTTTTTTTTTTTGTCACACTCGACAGTGCTCAGAAATTATTGCTGGCTTTGTGCTCTAGGATCACTCCTGGTTATGCTTGGGGAACCATATGTGGTGCCAGGGATCAAGCCCGGTTGAGTGCAGAACAAGTAATCCCCCTACCCCACTGTATTGTATTCTTCAGCAACCCCGCCTTTTCTTTTTAACAGATGCTTTACAATAATTAAGGAATGTACAAAAGATAATGTCCTAAAGGAAAAAACAACCAAAGAGCAGGCAATCCAAATAGAAGCAGCAAAGTTACTTTCACTTTTCAAAATATAACTATTCTACCCTATATTCATTACTTTTGTATTTTGATATAAAACATATCCCATTGTTAAGTAATACTTTTTCCATTTTACTTTCTTTCAGAGAAGAACATAATCACAATCTCAAGAAACGATTTCTGTGTCCGGAATTTCAAGTAAGTCTGCCTTTCATGCAACTACCCACATGATTACTTCCCCATTATTTTTATAGTTTCTTTTCTGCCCATTCCATTTCTCCAACAACTTATAAGAAATACTTACATGCCAGGACTATGACAGAAATGAGGATAGGAATTTATTTTTATATTTTGCCTCTATGGTTTATAAAGTACTTCTATACACCGCATTACCTGATACCAGAAAAATGCTTTGACATAAGTGAGTTATTCTCATTTTGAAAATTAGGGGGGAGTGGGGCAGGAATATGCTTAGTAGGATCTGCCCCAGGCTTTTTTTGTGTGATATTTCACTGTTTTTTCTTAGTGACAGGAGGAAAGAGTAGGCAACTGATTTTGGCAGCCTGCAGTTGTTACAGACCCCAAACAAAAGAATCAGTTATAATCTATAGTCTCCAACAGCATGTCCTGGCAGCATGGCAGATATGTCTGATATAGTTTTATCAAGCAGAGGCTTAAATTTAGGTGCGTTATACTTAGAATTTCTCTTCAGACACACACATAAACACACACACACACACACACACACACACACACACACACATGCACTGTATTCCGGGAAAGAACCAGTGATTAGATATAAATTTTCATTTTCCATTTGTGCCCAATCAGTGTTTAAAATATGAATTATGCTAACCAAAGAGGAAGTTTACAAATGCCTACGGGCTATGCCTTCAGGAATGTGAACACACTCTATTTTTAGGAAACACTTAATCCTAGAATAAGGCCAGACAGAAGAGGAATAGAAACTGGCTCTAACTCTTCTTCCTACCAGCTGACAATACAGCAAACACCTAGAAGTCCTCTAACCATAATTATCAGCTAAATCCGTAACAAAAATCAGAAGAGGAGATGGGGGACTGGGATTGGGAGTGGGGAGAAGAGACTGATTTATGACGCTACTAAGAAAAAAATCAAATTTAGCAATTATACTTCTAAGTAAACAACCTACATTGCAGCTCATGTTTCAGAATTCCTATTCATCTTCACATATTTGTTCATATCATTCGGTGCTTCCCTTTCTTTAATCTCTTCTCCATCTTTTTTTTCTTCAAGCTGCTGCTACTTGTTCACTTATGTCATGTCATGTTTTTTTTTTTTTTCCATCTCTCTTTTTGGTAATCCTTATTTCTACCTGGTCTATGTTCGCCTTCTGCCTGTCATATTCTCCCTGAGGCTGCCACAGCAACTCTCAGTGAAAGCCAGGCTTGCCTTCATCAACAGCTCAAACTTTAAAAATCTCTTTAAATGACTTCCTTTTTGTCTGATCTCCTTTCAAAATACCATTATCTTGATGTTGCTTAATTATTAGAAAAGCTAGTTGGTTAAACCCATACATCTGAAAAGGTACCTAATTACTGAATAACTGCTGTCATCTAGAATAAGGGAGAAATTTGGGAAATGAGAGTTTTCACACAATTCTACCCACTTCTCATCCTTATTTCTGCTAATTAAAAAAAAATAGTAAACCCAGAGGCTCTCAAATTAAATTCCCTATATTGCTGAAGAGGATTTCCGTAACTATTTTATTTCTATCTCTTTGTCTAGTTTCCTGCAGTCAGAGTATCTGCTCTTCGGCAAAGAAAGTCCACGTTGGGAAGTGCCTGCCCTTCCCTAGGCAAAATCAAACACCTAAGGAATTTAACAAAGGATTTGTGATTACTCTGGTCCTTGACTGGCACCTACTCAAAAGGGTTGAATGTAGAAATCTTCATATTAAAATGAAATGTTTATTTTTCTAGTAAATTCCCTTTTCCCTATCAGATATAAAGTTTAAAAGACCCCAATATTGGGTCAGAGGGTTAGTAAAGCAGGCAGGTCGCTTGCCTTGCATGCAGCCAATTCAGGATCTATCACTAGCATCCCATATGGTCCCTGGAGCCCCACCAGGAGTGATTTCTGAGGTCAGAATCACGAGTAAGCCCTGAGTACAGCCTAGTGTGCCCCCACCCAAATATCCTAATATCAACTACTATAATGAAATAACATAAATTGCTTTCTGCTTATACTTTAAAAATCATACATTCCAGTTACAATGAAGCACATCTTAAACATTTCAGATTAAGTTATGTTTTATTATAACACAGAACTTGGCATCTTATGTTTTGTTTTATTTTATTATAGCACAGAACTTGGTATCTACTGCATCTTTATAGTTTATTCATAACAGTACATTAGTCTATTTATATAAAATTAGGGCTATTGCTACCAACCTTTAATTATGACTCACTCCCACAAAGAAATTGTTTTATTCATGATATATTTTAAAGGCATTTATTTTAAATATTCATATATTAAATGGGAAATTTAGTTTAAAGACAATAGTTCTGTTTGGCTTCTAGCACAGTTTTGTCTAGAATGAAATAATAGTCTCTGATGGGAACTCAAAGTGAGTAAAAGATGCAAATGTAAGATATAAAAGCATAAAACTCAAAAAATGCAGAATAAAAGCTACTTGACACTGGCCTTGGTAATGATTTTTTAAATCAAAAGATGACTCACCAAAGGCAAACACAAGGGACTAGAGCAAAATGAAAAGTTTCTGCATAACAAATGAAACCACAAAATGAGAAGGCAACCTACTGAATGGGAGAAGGGATTTTCAAACTACCTATTTGTAAAGACGGCAATACTCAAAATATATACGAAGCTCAAACAAATCTGTAACAAACTGTAAGAAGCTGATTATTTTGTGTGGCAGGGATCTCTCAAGCAATGCTCAGGTGGTCTGTGGAGTTACTGATGATTCTCAACCAACCAGACTGTGGTTCACTGCACAGGCCCAATGCTCAGGGTGGGAGCTGGGGGCTCCAGGGCTGCACCCCAAGATGCTCTGGAAACCATGAAGTGTGGGGAATCCAACCCAGGTCTGTTATATACTAGTCATGTGCCCTGACCACAGTTCTAACTCCCAGTCCCAAAATAAGCTGATTTTTTAAAATGTACAAAATGTACATAGCATTTAGTAGGTTTTTCCAGGAAGCAAGAAAATTCCAAGCAAGGAAGAGAAAAATGAGAAAATGATAAAGTACAAAATGGAAACAGTAGATATCATTAGCAATTTTCTACCCAGGATCTAGTGATTTAATCATCATTGGCTCTTATGATTTGCCAGTGCATAAAATACCAAGGAAATGGCATTCTTGGGGATTATATTAAAAGCCTAACACATTAAAACCTGTGTATGAAAATAAGTAGATTTCAAATTTCTATAATTAAAATCCAATTACCTTATTGCCCTGTATCCCCACAATAGTACTATAAAGTGGTTTGATATAATCTCTACTGTAAACTCAAGAATAAATAAGAAGAGTGGGGGGAGGGATACTGGGAACATTGTGGTGGAGAATGGGCACTGGTGGAGGGATGGGTACTTGAACACTGTTTGACTAGAACGCAATCATGAAAATTTGTAAGTCTGTAACTGCACCTCACGGTGATTGTCACTGTCACTGTCATCCCATTGTTCATCGATTTGCTTGAGCGGACACCAGTGAGTCTCCATTGTGAGACTTGTTACTGGGTTTTCTTTCTTTTTTTTTTTTTGGCATATTGAATACACCACAGGTAGCTTGCCAGGCTCTGCCTCGCAGGCTAGATACTCTCGGTAGCTTGCTGGGCTCTCCGAGAAGGGCAGAGGAATCAAACCCGGGTCAGTCGCATGTAATGCAAGTGCTGTACCCACTGTGCTATCGCTCCAGCCCACGGTGATTCATTAAAATTAAAAAATAAAGAAAACAGCAAAAAAAATTTTAAATAAAAATGTTGATGTAGCATCTACAAAAAAAAAGAATAAAAATAAAGATAGGGTCAGAAAGAAGGTACAGGGTTTGCCTTGCATGCAGCAGACTCCAGTTCCATCCCTGGCACCACATATGATCCCCCTGAGCATTACCAAGAGTGATCCCTAAACACAGAGCTATGAGTAAGTCTTAAGCACAGCCTACTGTGGCCCCAAAATTTAAATAAAAACACAGGCCACAAATTTAGTTCAGTGGCAGAGCACTTGCCTAGCATGCATGGGGGCCTGGGTTCAATCTACAGCACCACAAACATAAATAAATAAAAAAAAAAGCTATACTTTATTGTTCTTTGTCAATACCAACAAGTTGTCACAGTTTTCTAGTAAAGATGTTCTTACAGAAATATGACTCTTATTTATGCAACTGTAGGCAACAAATTCCACCTATGTCTTTTTGCTTTTCGTGCTGTATTATTATCTTTAATAAGATCCTTCCATCAAATATGCCACCAAAAAAGCTTTTCACCTACTGCTCTGCTTGCCTTCCAATCCTTTGTCTCTCTCTTCAGCAACTGGGAGGCAGATACCTTTTCCTTAGGAAAGAGAAATCCGTGGTGTGTGCCTTTGCCAATAACAAAAATGCTGGAGAGGCGGGTGGCAAAGCTGTTGCCATGGGCATCTTTCACACAGATCACACCCAAAGAACTGGGATGTCTCTTTCTCTGGGTGAGCATGCCAATTCTTCCCAAGTTAGCCCTGGCAGTCACCACGCACAGTCACCTTTGCTAAACAAAGGTGACAAAGGTGATGATGAAATCTATCATCCTGCTAGTCTCCAACTGAAGGTATTGTTCACCTTGATGCAGAGGTCAGGAGAACCAATTGTGTGAGCATCATGAGTCACCAAGTTAGGATTCCTTCGGTGCCCACCAGGATCTTCCTCTATTTGCGTAACTTGTACTTGGCCTCTTCAGGTGTGAACAAAGCAAAGCATCCCCTGACTGCCACAGAAATTCTCTCCAGTTTTCTTAAAAATAATGGCATCCATAAAGCCTGAGGGTAAGATATATCACAACAAACCTTGCCATTAATCTTAGGAACTAGCTGCTGCATGCAGATCTTTTCCACCTCATCTCCTGTTAGAGCATAAAGTTGTTCCTTAGAAAAATGATGAGTGTAAGTATCAGAATGTGGGAAGTGGCGGATGGAAGAGCAAACACCCCTGTGTGTTTAGTCAGCAGCTAATGGTTCAGAGCTGCGACATGCTGTGCAATGCTTCTTAAGGCCAAGGAGATCATCTGTAAGTCTTAAGTTTCTCATTTGCAACATAAGACAGTTAAGGTAATTGTGGGGGCTGGCAGAAAATATGTTTAAAATACTTAGCACCAGGTCTAGTACAGAGTAAGTCCTTAACAAAATTTAAGTATTGTTAAAAATTATTCTTTTTCCTGTTTAATATTATTTACTTATTTACCCTTTAGTAAGGTATTGAGAGTTGAAGAACCAGTTCAATGTGCTGACCACATGTTTTTATGCACGAGCCTGCGTTCAATATCCAGCACCACATGGACCCCCCTGAGTGGGGGAAAAGATCCCCAAGCACCAAGCTGGGAGTGATCTCTTGGTGCTTCCCAAGTATGGCCCCAACACCAAATCCCCCAAAAGTAAGATAATAATAACAGACCTGATGTAATTTATTTAACATCAGAAAAAACTAGTGTGGAGCTGGGGGTGTAGTTCAGGGGTGAAATACTTGCCCCACACATATGAAATACTTGCCCCACACATATCCTGGCATTAAAAAAACAAAACCAGGACTGGAGTGATAGTACAGCGGGTAGGCCACTTGCTTTGCATGAGGCTGACCTGAATCTGATCCCCAACATTCTATATGGTCTGCGAGCACTACCAGGAGTAATTCCTGAATGCAGAATCAAGAGTAACCCCTGAGCACAGCCAGGTGTGACCCCCTTAAAAAAAAAGCCAAAAAAAAGATAGGCAAAAAAGAGTGTTTTATTATATGAAAATTTCAAAATTTGGGGAATCCCAAACTGTCAGTTTGAAAAGAGGCATGATTTATTTATGGCATGTTTCACTTTCAGGAATGTAAGAATTTCTCTAACTTCTCAGCAAATGTACGACAAAGAAATCAGAATCTAATACTTCAAATATAAAGAAAAACATTAAAACTCAAGCCCAGAATTGTTATTACCCACAATAACATATCTGTAAAAATACTAAGACAATTTTACATGTTAAAAATGAAAATTGTGAACATTTCCAAAATAGTATCTTTCAAAAAATACATTAAAGTAAGGACCAGAATAATAGTAGATCAGGGAGAGCACTTGCTTTGCACACAGCCAACCAAGGTTTCATCCCTAGCACCACACCTGGCCTTCTAAGCCAGCCAGAAGTGATCTGAGTACAGAGACAGAAGTAAATCCTGAGCACTGCCTGGGGTTCCCCACCCACCCCCAATAAACACCCAAAAAAACAAAACAAAAGAGTAAAAAAGAAAGTATAAAATATAATGCAGGTTGTTGTTACTGTGAAAAACTTTAGTTGACCCACTAAAATTAAACCTAAAATCACCATACCTCTAGCAATACCACTCTTAGATATAGATCCCTAAATACTGCTCTAATCAATTAAACAGTATATAATTAAAATTACAGTATCTAATTATCTAAGTAAAATTCTAGCAGCATTATTCACAAAAGCTCAGAGGAAGAAACAGTACAAGTTTCATGAATAAAAAAAGATGTGACAGGGGCTGGAGTAATAGCACAGCGGGTAGGGTGTTTGCCTTGCATACGGCCGACCCAGGTTCGATTCCCAGCACCCCCATATGGTCCCCTGAGCACCACCAGGAGTAATTCCTGAGTGCAGAGCCACAAGTGACCCCTGTGCATCGCCAGGTGACCCAAAAAGAAAAAAAAAAAAAAAGATGTGACCTATACCTACAATGGAATATTTATAATCATTAAAAAACAGAATATGATGGTATATAATAGAACAGAGATCCCCAAATTTATTTGAACTACCACCCTTTTATAGAAAAATTATGCAAAACACTCCTGAAAACCTACTTTCTTTACATGCAGAAAGCACTCCCAATTGCACTTGCGGCTAACACTCTGCTGACATACCAGTATCCCAACAGGAAGTAGAATCACCCACTTTGGGAAACACTGGTTAGGACATGGATAATTCTGAAAAGTTAAGTCCAGAGAAATACTGCAGGGGCTTAGAGAGTCTATGTTAGCAAGTTCAAACTACTACTGCCCCACATGTGCAATCCTGACTTTTCTGCTGTTTAAGCCTAACAGTCCTGCTGTGCTGTCTTTATTCCCTGGTACAAGTGATTTCCAGGACATGCTGCAGCCAACTGCACTTAAGAACCTAAACAGTACAGCCCCTGGCAATCACCTCAACTGAAAAAATGTGTGTGCCACAGCCAGAAAATGTGACCTCTCGAGAGCACATGCATGAATACAAAGAGAGTGCCACAATCCTAACTTATGTGCTTCAACAGTAAAGCGCAATGAGCCTGCACACGGACCACAATTAGAGAAGTGCAAACCTCAGAGCACTGGGGCTGAGCAGGCAAGCAATTAAATGTGTGACCCCCACCGAGCAAATGTGTAAGTGCCAACCAGAGTCAGGCATGTGCACGACCCAGTCAATGCAACAACAGCAACAACAGCAAAGGGAAACAGGGATGGCACTAAATAAATAAAACGCTCAAAAGAAACTCAAGTTATGCTAAGTGAAATGAACAAATATTTAATGATTCCACTTACATGAACAGATACCCAGAATAGGCAATTTCACAGAGATGGAAGATAGAATAAAGGTAGCCAGGGACAGGGGAAGGATGCTTATGATTTGAGGGACTGTAATAGCTGAGCTAAGCAGTTAGAACCTACAAAGCCTTAAAGTATGCACTAATTTGACCCTTGACAGAAAAAGAAAAAAAAAGCCAATCCTTGGTCTGTGTGAACATCAGCCCTGGGACAGTGCAGTGATTAGGAAATGCAGTAACCTGAAATACTCACTGAAGATGGTTGGCCAGATTTTATAAATATAATCAAAGAATATAATCAACTAACTTATCTAAGGTCATGCAGCTTTCATTTGGGGGAGGGGTCACACTCAGCAATACTCAAGGTTTACTCCTGGCTCTACATTCAAGGCTTATTCTGGTAGGAGACCTTATGGGGTGCCAGGGATCGAACCTGTGTTGGCCACATGCAAAGCAAATACCCCACCCGCTGTACTATTGCTCTGGCTGGGTCATGCAGCTTTTAAGTGACAAACTTTGAAATCCAGATATTTCCACTAAATCACAGATCATCATGTATGTGCACTGATGGGATTAATACTACTTTCCATGGCTGTTTCTGTAAGAATCAAATAAGTATAAGAAAATATTAGGGAAATGTTAGCTGTTATTAATATTAATACAAAGTAAAACTTTGTTACTCTCATAAGCTTAGTCTTATTTTATCCTTCCATAATATTGGCACTTCCATAACACCATTCATGCCTCTGTATTTATTTGCCAATGCCTCAAAATGAGATGGATCCTCACACTCCTATTTCCAACACCCTCTATCATTCCAAATATAACTTTTCTAGATAAATGCCCCACTTGCTTACTTCATAATCAATTTTTATTCTTTCCTATGTTTCCATGAGCTGGAGCTATAGCACAGCGGTAGGGTGTTTGCCTTTCATGCGGCCGACCCGTGTTCAATTCCTCTGCCCTCTCGGAGAGCCGGCAAGCTACCGAGAGTATCTAGCTGGCACAGCAGAGCCTGGCAAGCTACCCGTGGCGTATTGGATATGCCAAAGATAGTAACAATAAGTCTCACAATGAGAGACATTACTGGTGCCCGCTCGAACAAATCGAGCAACAGGATGACAGTGACAGTGATTACATATGAATACCTCTCTATAATAGTAATTTTTCTTTAGCAGATTATTTCACTGGGTTTATCAACAGAATTTAATCCCCCACTTAATCTTGAAATTGCTCATGCTCAAATTCTCTCACAAATAAACACAATGTTCCAACTCAGCTGTTGGTGGCAGAATGTGTTCACAGTGAACAACCCCTACTAGTCTGGCAAGAATCAGAAGACTAGCCAAAAACAATATAGTCTTGTATATCTGTTTTCCTTGGGATGAGGATCAGTCTGGATAATATACATTTTAAAGGGTCCAGAAAGGCATCTCAGCTATTGGCTCTTTGTGGGTGGGTGTCACATAGTAACACTGTACACCTGACTCGCTTATATTTTTTTTCTTTTTGGGTCACACCTGGCAATGCACAGGGGTTACTCCTGGCTCCCTACTCAGGAATTACCCCTGGCGGTGCTCAGGGGACCATATGGGATGCTGGGAATCAAACCCAGGTCAGCTGCGTGCAAGGCAAATGCCCTACCCGCTGTGCTATTGCTTCAGCCCCTGACGTGCTTATATTAACACTACTCTAAAGCAAGTCACTTTAGTAACAATAAAAAAGCTAAACTGCTACAAAAACCAGGATTTTCACACAAATGTAAAGTCCCATTAACTCCATTCAAATAGACCTTCTCAGGAGAAGAGAATGAAAAGCATCAAAGAAGGGATACCTAAATATCCTTGACTCTGGATTATAGAAATGACAAGGGCAGGGAAGGTAAGAAGAGGCAAATGTGAGCCAAGAGGGGCAGGGGGCAGAGGCCTTGTGTGTACACCGGTGGTATAGGGGTGTGGTATATGTATATATCTAAATCAGAGTCAGCAACATTGTAAGCATGAGATTAGAACTATAACAACCAAACTGAAAAATGTGCCTATTAATAGGGCAGACAGGGGAGGGGGAGGTGAAAGGGACACTGGCGACACTGGTGATGGGATTGGTGTTGGAAAATCAAATGTCTGAAACTCAACTATAATAACTTGTAAATTATAGTGCCTACTACTAAAAAATAATTTAATAGATCTTTTCTTTTCTCTACTTCATACACATTTTTATGATAGCAAGAGGAATTTCAAGGTATGAAATTTTCATAATAGGTTAAAAAGATCCTACTAGACAAGTATTTAGAGTAAGATGGAAATTTATAAGTATCTAAAAATGGACTTAAAGAAAACAGAGATAAAAGAGAAGATAGTCTCTAAATTAAATACTTTTTCATTTTTAGGGCCGGAGCAATAAGGTAGGGAGGTTGTCTTGAATGCCGATGACACAGGTTCAATCCGCAGCATGCGATGTAGGCCCCAAGCGCCACCAGGAGTGACAGAGGCAGGAAAACCAAACTCGACAAAAAATTTTAAAAGAAAACTAAGAAGTTTCCTGTCTCTGTGCTTAGGCATCACTCCTGGCAGGACTTGAGGGAAAATATGGGGTGTCAGGGATTGAACTTGGGTTGGCCTCATGCAAGGCAAGCAGCCTACCCACTATCACTCTGACCCTTTTAATTTTATTTAGGTGAGAAAAAAATGTGGAATAATATGCAAATATTAATAAACATTATATCTTAAAGCAGTGACTCAAAGTATTCCTCATTCCACTACTGCATTACAAATTATATGACTACTGTTCTAAGAAATATTCGTCACTTATATCACTTGTCATCCCGCTGATCTTCGATTTGCTCGAGTGGGCGCCAGTAACGTCTTCATTCATCCCTGTTGAAAGCTAGTGTAGCCCAAGGGTATCTGTTCACTCCAGGAATAGGAAAAGCCTCAAACCATTCATTCAGGGTTTTGATGAAGAAGTCTAACCATCTCATAGGTGACCATCTCAAAATCTCATCTTTTGATGTCCCACAGAATCCAGTCACTAACAGCTCTAGTCCAGTGGTTGTCTCTAAGTTGCACTACATGTCTGGCCCATCTGATTTTCGATGCCTTCGCAAATGAGACAGCACCCCTGATTATTGATCGTTCCTTTTCTCACTTGAGTGAGACGTGATACTCCAAGCATAGCTCTTTCGATTCCTCTTTGGGATACCTGAATAGCGTTCTCATCCTGTTTTTGTAGGGCCCAGGTCTCTGAGGCATATGTTAGTGCGGGAAGAATGGTGAAGTCGAAAAGATGTGCCCGGAGCCGGAGGTTCTTCATCCTCTTAACAACTTCTTCAACGCTCTTGAAGGCATTCCACGCTGCTCTCTTCCTCCTGCGCAGTTCTGGCGCCAAGTCATTCCTCATGTTGAGTTCTCGACCCAGGTACACATAGCTGCTGCATTCAGAGATGTTCATTCTGTTGAGAGCAAATGGAATGTCAGGGACTAGTTTGTTTTTCATGAATATTGTCTTAGTGAGATTCAGCTGCAGTCCAACATTTCCACACTCACAGTTGAAGTCGGCCAGCATTTGTGCTGCTTGGCTTATGTTTGGCATTATGAGAACGATGTCATCAGCGAAGTGGGGGTGGTGTAGTCGCCGACCGTCTATCTTCACTCCCATTCCTTCCCATTCCAGTTGTCAAATGACGTTCTCGAAGGTGGCAATGAAGAGTTTTGGTAAGATGGTATCACCCTGCCAAACCCTTCTCTTTACGTCAATCATCACTTCCTTGTAGAATGGTGAATTCCTGGTGGTGAATCCGTAATACAGCTCGAGGAGGATCTTGATGTACTGAGTTTGAACTCCTTGTTTGGCTAGGGCTTCGATGACCGATACAGTCTCAACAGAATTGAAAGCCTTTTTAAGTCGATGAATGTTAGACAGAGAGGTATCTTGAACTCTCTCGAGACCTCAATGAGCTTGCTCATTGTGTGGATATGGTCGATCGTGCTGAATCCTTTTCAGCACCCGGCTTGCTCGCATGGTTGTCCTTCGTCTAGTGTTCTGCCTATTCTATTCAGGATGACTCGAGTGAACAACTTGTAGACGACTGACAACAGGTAGACTGGGCAATAGCTGTCGATGTTGTGGATGTCTCCTTTCTTGTACAACAGAACGGTCCTGCTGCTTTTCCATTGGACAAAAGTTTACATTCAGTCAGGTAGTGTGTGAAATGTATGAGGCTCTGGATTTTTACCAAATAATGTTGAATATTTCTTCGAATATTTATGCTATTTGAAGAAATATTCAACATTATCTGGTAAAAATCCAGAGCCTCATATATGCACAGAAAGTACTTTGTTGTTAAGCTATATCCCTAATACAACATTATATATTATGAGTACATAAAATAGCCACAAAATTGAAGGCCAAAAAGAGATTATTTTTCACTTTCCATGAAGAGTATGCCACTTGCTTTTGAATTTGCAGATTATAACAACCTATTTATTGTTAAAACAAAATTAATTAACTTACAGTAATCTAGGACTGGAGCGACAGAACAGCGGGTAGGGCATTTGCCTTGCACATGGCCGACCTGGGTTTGATTCCTCCGCCCGTCTTGGAGAACCCGGCAAGCTACCGAGAGTATCTCACCCGCATGACAGAGTCTAGCAAGCTACCCATGGCGTATTCGATATTCCAAAAACAGTAAAAACAAGTCTCACAATGAAGACATTACTGGTGCCTGCTCAAGCAAACTGATGAACAATGGGACGACAGTGCTACAAATATTGTGATTATTCAATTTATAAAATAAATGTTTTCTTATTTTATAAAAAATACTTTATAAAATATAAAAAATTAAATTAAAAATAAAATGATTCCTATCCTCTATTTCTAATAGAATTCTAATTTACCTTATAAAATATGAGCTAAACAATGAAAATCATTTTGAGAGAATAAACTAACTCATAACATGAAAAAAATCACAAAACATATGAAAGCAACCCATTTGTGATTACAAGCTAGCAAAAATAATTAGATAAAATAGTAACAATTAGATAAAACAGTAACAGTAATGTCTAACTTTTAGAATCAAAAGCACAAACAACAAATAATCACCCTTCAGAAAGAATACAAGGGGCTGGAGCAATAGCACAGTGGGTAGGGCGTTTGCCTTGCATGCGGCCAACTCAGGTTTGAATCCCAGCATCCCATATGGTCCCCCGAGCACCGCCAGGAGTAATTCCTGAGTGCAGAGCCAGGAGTAACCCCTGTACATCCCCGGGTGTGACCCCTCCCCCCAAAAAAGAAAAAAACAACAAAAAAGAAAGAATACAAGAGTTTATAAATAATCAAAAGTATTTATAATTTTATGAAAGCTAGAAAACAGCTTTCTTTTTAGTATTGATTAAATTTTTAGTTTAGGTCAAATATTCATGTTACTATTCTTAGAATAGCCAATTAAAACTGTGCATTTTTTAAAAAGAACAAGAAAAATTAGTAGCAGAATAAGCATAGTAACAAAAATTACAATAAATAGAAAATGTGCTTATAAAAACATAAATTATGGTAGAAATAAACCTATCACTGTATCGCTGTCATCCCGTTGCTCATTGATTTGCTCGAGCAGGCACCAGTAATGTCTCCATTGTGAGATTTGTTGTTACTGTTTTTGGCATATCAAATACGCCACGAGTAGCTTGCCAGGCTCTGTCACGCGGGCAAAATACTCTTGGGAGCTTTCTGGGCTCTCCGAGAGGGGCGGAGGAATCAATAATAAAATATATAAATGTATTATCTAAGATTTTTTAAACAAACATCAAGCTGGATTTTTTAAAATTAATTTTAACAGGTATCTCCCAAAAGACATATCTAAAATATAAGAAAATAGATTAAAAGAGTTAAGCTGCATCAGAGAATACTAACCAAAAAAAAAAATTAAAATTACAAAACATCACTATCAAACAAAACAAACAAAAGTTCTTGAGGCTGGAGAGATAGTACAGCTGGCACTTGTCTTGCATTTGGCCAACACAGATTCTATCCCATGCACCTCGTTAGGTCCCCCAAACCCCACCAGGAGTGATTGCTGAGCACAGAACCAGGAGCATCCCTGATCACTGTTGGGTATGGCCCCAAAATAAAAATTAATAAGGGGGCTGGAGCCCTGGAGAACAGCAGGTGATGTGCTCACCTTGCATGCAACCAACCCAGCTTTGATCTCATACACCCATCTAGTCCCCCTGCACCACCAGGAATAGTTCCTGAGTACAGACCCAGGAGTAATCCCCGATCATCACAGATGTAGCCCCCCCAATCCAAAAATGTACACACACACACATATATACACACATATGTATACATATATACACATGAGAACTAAAAACAAAATTTTAAAAATCAGAGAGGACTGGAGGAATAGTTGGTAGTACACTTACCTTGCATGTGGCTGACCCTGGTTTCTATCCCCAAAATCCCCACATACGGTGCCTCAAGTACTGCCAGCAATGATCCTTGAGTTCAGAGCTTAGAGCAAGCCCAGAGCACTGCTAGAAGTGGCGCAACTACCTTCCCCTTACCCAAAAAAGATTAACCACTATGGAGTCTTGACTATAATTGAGACTAAAACTGCACACACATACATGTTTATCATATATATGTACACAGATATATACATAGCTCTTCAGCTGTGATGGCAATCACCAGACCATATATACCTGGTGGTACACAGAACTCCATGCAGTGTGGGGATGGAAGGAGTCCCTGTGCATACCAGACATTCATTCACTCCAATCCTTTAAGAAATCTTTCTGGTGTTGTTTTGGGTTGGTTTTCGGGTTTGGGAGCACACCCATCAGTGTTCAGGTCAGCTGAGTGCAAGGTAAAAGCTTTACCCCTCTGTGTTACCTCTCTGGTCCCAAGTTTACATATTATTAAATGCCACTAATAAAAATATTTTATGATATTTAGAAGTAGCCTAGGGTCAAGGAAGGAACAAAGAGTGGCAATGGGCAAAAAAAGAATCTTTTGAGGGTGATATAAATGTGGTAATACATGAGCAAATGCAAATTATGCCTCAACAAAGATTTTTAAATGGATTTTTGTTATTCTTTGTCTCCCTCCCCACACACAAACACACGTAACTTAGAAATAAATACTGACAAATATATAAAATCTCGGGCTGGAGTGATAGCACAGCAGGGAAGGTGCTTGCCATGCATTCAGCCAATCGGGTTAAAGCCCCAGCAACCCAGATGATCCCCCAAACCTACCTGGAGTGATTACTGAGTGCAATCAGGGGTAACCCCTGAGCATCACCAGGTGTGCCCCTCCCTCTAAAAAATATTATCTTGGGCCAGAGTGATAATACAGCAGGTAGGGCGTTTGCCTTGCACACGGCTAACGTGGGTCCAATCCCCAGCACCCCATATGGTCACCTAAGCACTGCCAGGAGTAATTCCTCAGTGCAGAGCCAGGAGTAATCCTGAGCATCGCTGGGTGTTACCCAAAAAGGAAAAAAAAAAAGTTGGAGAGATATATACACAATGGAATACTATGCAGCTCTGAGAAAGGACAAAACCATGACATAGAGGTAACTGGAGGATATCATGCTGAGTGAATTCAGTTCAAAGGAAAGGGATGAACACAAAATGATCTCTCACCACCTGGGGCACTCTGACACAAGATGGGTCAGCCCAGTGTCCCTCCTCCCCCCCACACACACAAACAGAGCCACAACAGTCACTCACTCCCATACTCCACACTCCCATAGTCACCATGCCTCAGGCCAGACTTCATCATCTCAAGACTGAGCCTCACCAAGAAAGAAGTAACCTGCTGAAAATTCAGGTATATGGGTCTTTGTGACTGAAATCACCAGGCTTTCTTACAGCCAACCCAAACTCAATTCCTAGCACCCAAATGCTTCCTTGAGCCCTGCCAGGAGTGATCCCTGAGCTCAGAACCAGGAGTAAGTCCTGTGCACCACTGGGTGTGGCCCAACACCCACACAAAAATAACTGCATGAACAAATAAAAATTTAGAAAGAGAACTATGAAAACTTGCTAAAGTTGGCTTAACTGGAGCAATAGAGCAGAATACATAACAGGCACACACGAGGTGTAAACCATGTGGTGCCAGATACAAATCTAAGTTTCCTACTTGCAAAGCATGAGCACTACTAGTTCTCGCATCTATCTAAGACTGACGGGTCAAATAATCAGCATCTTCAATTTTACCAATAACAACCAAATACTGTTCCAGTAACCATTGCTACCCCCAGAGTATATGGATAGTCTGTCCTTGTCAATAGCTGTGAAACTCAATTTTTAGCCAATCTAACATGTATAAAAGTTTGTTTCACTGAAGTTATAATTGAACATATTTTTAATGTTTCTTGACTATTTTAATTTTCTTCTTTATAAAATACCTGAGCTGGAGCGATAGCACAGTGGCAGGGCATTTGCCTTGCATGCGGCTGACCCAGGTTCAATTCCTCCGCCCCTCTCGGAGAGCCCGGCAAGCTACCAAGAGTACCTAGCCAGCACAGCAGAGCTTGGCAAGCTACCCGTGGCATATTTGATATGCCAAAAACAGTAACAACAAGTCTCAAAATGGAGACATTACTGGTGCCTGCTCAAGCAAACCGATGAGCAATGGGATGGCAGTGACAATGACAGTGATAAAATACCTATTTCTATTATGCTTTACAGTAATTTATTTATTTTCCATTTTTAATTTGGATATAATTTCCACAATAAAAAAACTCATTTCAAGTACATAATTCAATAATTTCTGTCTTAAACACAACTATCAATAACTCTATAAATCAGTTTTTCAATAAAAAAAGAAAAAAAAATTAATGATTTTTAGTATATTTGCAGTTCTAGTATCAGCACCACTAATTCCAGAGCACTTTCTTATTTTGGCAGAACTAACCAAAAAGCATATTTTCACTTTTTATAATAATCCCTGCTAAAATATTATACTTAAAATTGGGCAACAAATATTATGTTCAGCTGAACTCGTATATTTACATATTAAGGGGTACTATGTATATATCACTCTGAAATATAAACCAATAATAGATTCAAAATATAGTTGACATTCCAGAATTAGAGGGAGAGTCTAATCGTTAAGCATATTCCCAAAGACATACTCTTAAAAAGGACTGGAGTGATGGCACAGCAGGTAGGGCATTTGCCTTGCACGCAGCTAACCCAGGTTTGATTCCTCCATCCCTCTTGGAGAACCCGACAAGCTACTGAGAGTATCCTGCCCACACGGCAGAGCCTGGCAAGCTCCCCGTAGAGTATTCGATATGCCAAACAGTAACAACAAGTCTCACAATGGAGATGTTACTGGTGCCCGCTCGAGCAAATTGATGAACAATGGGATGACAGTGCTACTCTTAAAAAAAATCTTTGGGGGGGTGAGGGGGGAAGGGGGATAGTTAGGTCACACCCAGTGGTGCTCTAGGGTGCTGGGGGTGAACTGCAGGGCACTGCATCCAAGGCAAGTGCCTTTACTCATGTGCTACCCACTTCGGATCCCTATAAGATACATTTTTAATAGTACCTACACACAGCAGAGTGGGATGGGGGGTTGTCACTATTTAACCAATGGGTGATTATAGGGCTCTAGGTCCATAACCAGCAGTATCAAACTCAAGGCCTCACAGATTCTTGGAATGTATCCTACCATTCGAGCTATCTCTCCCTTCAAAACTGTTTTCTTTTGGGAGTTTTGTTGTTGCTGTTTTGGAGTTTGTTTTCAGATCACACCCAGAAGTGCTCAGTAGCAACTCCCTATACATTGCTGAGGTGTAAACCATGTGGTGCCAGATACAAATCTAAGTTCCCTACTTGCAAAGCATGAGCACTGCTAGTTCTCACAGCTATCTCCCCTGACATCCAAAACACTTTTATAGAAATATCAAGAGGGTTGGAGAGATAACTCAACAGGCTGGATACATGTTTGCATGCAGAAGACCCAAGGTTCAATATCCTAAGTACCACATGGTCCCAGGAGCACAAGAACAAACTGAGCACAGGGCTGGGGCAAGCCCTGAAGAGGAAGGAAATAGAGGAGGGAGAGAGGGAGAGTGGGTTATAGCACAAACAGAGAGGAGCTGGGGAGTGAAGCCCAGGGACAAAGCATTTGCTTTGCCTGTGTGAGGCCCTGAAGTCAATCCCTGGAGCTTCAAAACAAATTAAAATGGGAAGAAATGAGACACATTTCAAAAAGAGACAAAATGAAAGCAAGTAAAATGAATGCCTGCATGTTTTGATGAGATGAAAATGAGATGACCATAAGCCTGTAGATAAGTAAAGAAATTTCTTATGGAAAGAAAGGAGGAGATGACATAGTGACTACAGTCTCTTTAAGATATAGGCACGAGCTCAACTGCATAGAGAGGTGTATCAGTCTATCAAAAAAGAGAGAAAAGACCAGTTAATTGCTTTTTCTTTCAGTCTGAAACAGATGTACATTTCACTTTTTAGGTGTGATATTCCATTTTGTGGTCTGTCATTATGAAAATTCTGAATTCTGAGAACATGCAGGCAGCATAGCTGAAGCATCTGTCACCTCATTATTAGAATTAATTCTGCAGATCTGGCTGATTAAATGAGCTCTGGGTCACTGGCCAAAAGTAAATTTACCAAAAAGAAGATCATTTTATCTAAAGGCCAATTCATTCTTTAACTCTTATGAGCTAAAGTTGATAAGAATTTGTCTTTGTAGTAGTACTGAAAGGAATGTTCAATTTGTTTGCCTTAACTCTCTGAAATCCTCAGAGATACACAGAGAAAGGAAGAGAACTGGCTTAAAGCCGTCATTAGATGCTCTGTAATTATATTTTTCATATTCAAAGTTCTTCTTGAGGTCAGGGAAATAGTTGAAAGGGATGAAGTGTATGCTTTGCCTGCAGAAGCCCATAGTTCAATATTACATGGTCCCCCAAGAATGTAAGAATAGCCCCTAAGAATTTCTAAGTGTGATTCAAAGAACATATGAAGTTCTTCTCTGACTGGGAGCAGAGTGATAGTACAGTGGGTAAGGTGTTTGCCTTGCACATGGTCAGAGATCCAGATTCGATCCCTGGCATCCCATCAGTCCTCTGAGCACTGCCAGGAGTAATTTCTGAGTGCAGAGACAGGAGTAACCCTTAAGCATTGCTGGGTGTGATTGGAAAAAAAAGGGGAAAAAAAAGTTCTTCCTTGACTACCTCCTCACTAGCAGCAAGGACTTGGGGCTGAAATAAATTGAAGAATCTTCAAATGTTTCTAAGTAAATAAAACAGATTTAAACTAGTTAAAAAACAGATAAGTTCATGGAATTGTCACTTGATGACAATGTGGATTGCTTTTGCTTTTGTAAATATGCCCATCTTCCTTCACAATAATGTGAATTTTTTTTTGTGGGGGGGGAGAGTGAGGGGGCTGGAGGTCAAGCCCAGCAATGTTCAAGAGTCCATGAGGGTCAAAGCCAGAAAGGCCATGTGCAAAGCAATCACCTTACCTGCTGTACTATGTCTTCAGCCCCATGAATCTCTCTTGAAGCTATACTCTGGTAAGAGTACTACTATCCCAGTCAGAAGAGGTTCATTCTTCTAAAGTATACAAATAACTCTAGTCACCGTGTCACTCTTGAAGAAATAATCTCTTCAAATGAAAACCAAGGGGGAGTATCTCACAGTGATTCAATTTAAAAAAGAAAAGAAGAGAAAACCAAGGGGGAAAGACTGAAATTTGATGTGCTACGAAAATGCAAAAATAAATACTTGGATAAAGAACAATCTCATGCTTTAAAAAAAATCTCTGTAAGTTGCAGAAGCCAGCTTTTTTCAGAAAATTAGCATTTCAAAATTGGTTTTTAAACATTTTATTCATGTGATATGTGTGTGGTACCAGAGATCAAACTTCATTTTGTTCTCAAGTAGGGGCTAAAGAGGATAGTAGAGCAGGCAGGGTTCTTGCCTTGCATGTGGCCAACCCAGGTTCAATCCTCAGCACCTTACATTGTCTCCAAGCACTGCCAGTAGTAGTTACTAAGTGTAGAGTCCAGAGTAACCCCTGAGTATTGCCGGGTGTGGCACAAAAACAAAAAACAAAAATTTTTTTTTCATGTGAAGGTAATCCAATGAGAGAAAGAATAGTCTTTTTTTTTTTTCCACTTTTTGAGTCACACCTGGCGATGCACAGGGGTTACTCCGGGCTTTGCACTCAGGAATTACTCCTGGTGGTGCGTGGGGGACCATATGGGATGCTGGGAATCGAACCCAGGTCAGCTGCGTGCAAGGCAAATGCCCTACTGGCTGTGCTATTGCTCCAGCCCAAAAGGTAGTCAATTTTTAAAATGACAAAGGATCTGAAGATATATTTCTCCAAGGAAGATAACTAAGTTGTTTATAAACATTTGAAACTGAAGCAAAATATACTGAACAACTGAACTACCTCTGTAACATCCTACAGTAGTTAACTAGCCCTACTCAAACATCCCACACATGTACCATAGGCCCAAGAAAATTTAATTCTTGCTGTATTTGTATTTGGACTTCCTTTCACCAGGTTTCCTCCCACCCCTCCACCCACCCCCATGTCTGCCTTCTTGACAGGCACATTTTAAGTTAGCTAGAGGTTGCTGTCCAAAACCATACAGGCCACTGAGCTGGGTGCATCACCGGAATGGCCCCTAGCCTCCCAGACCATCTCCCTGCACCACACCCCAAAAAACCTCTCATTTCTATAATCTGTGGTATCACTGTATCACTGTCATTCTGTTGATCATAGATTTGCTCAAGTGGGCCCAGTAATGTGTCCATTCATCCTTGCCTGAGATTTTAGCAGCCTCTCTTTACTTGTCCTTCCCAATAGTGCCGCATTACAGGCTCTTCAGGGTCAGGGGATTTACACCCATCATTGTTACTGCATTTGGCATATGAATATGCTACAGGGAGCTTGCCAGACTCTCCCCCGTGTGGGTAGTAAACTCTCCGTAGCTTGCCAGGTTTTCCAAGAGGGAGAACTAGGCTATCAGATGTTACATCGGCCATGTGCTTCTGGGAGCTTAGTTTTATAGTCTCTGGATGTTGGACAATGATGGGGTTACACGGCGCCGGGAACAGTTTCTGGGTGTGACTGCCTAGCTGCTGGAAAATGGGGAATCTGAATGAAAGAGGCCCAGTCCTGATCCGAGCAGCCTTGGAGATCTCGGCCTGGGTCCCACACACCTGGGTTCCTCTGCTGGTTCCTTCATGCATGAGACTCGTCCGAACATAATTATAATTGTGGATTGTAATCCGTAATACATTCATAATTATCTTTTAGTGTTTCCCAGCTCTACTTGTCTTAGGTCATATTTATCTTTTTAGAAGTTTTTCTCCTACAATCTACACTGTGTGTTTGTGTCTACTTCTGTAATTCTCCACTCCAGCTATAACAAACTCTATAATTTGTCTCCAAAGGTTTCTTTCATTCCTCCCCACCAAGCAATTCTTCCTCCTAGGCTATTAATAGACCCAGAGCCGCAGTATCCTTTATTGTGTCCTTTCCCCCACTCCCTTACTATTTTTACTAAACAAGAAACAATTTTGTTGTTGCTATTGCTGCTGTGGGGGCCATAATCTACAGTTTCTAGGGGGATGCACCAGGGCCAGACAATCCCACAGTGAAACCCAGGCTTTCACACATGCAAGGCACTGGCTGCTCTACCACTTGAAATGCATCTCCAGCCCCCAAATTATACTTTTTTGGGTTTTTTTTCTGTTTTGGTGCTTTTTTTTTTTGGGGGGGGGTCATACCCAACGATGCTCAGGGGTTACTCCTGGCTCTGCACTCAGGAATTACTGCTGGTAGTGCTCGGGGGACCATATAGGATGCCGGGAATCAAACCCAGGTCAGCTGCGTGCAAGGCAAATGCCCTTCCCACTGTGTTACTGCTCCAGCCCCCAAACTATACATTTTAAATAAAAATTTAAAACGGGGGCCGGAGCAATAGCACAGCGGGGAGGGCATTTGCCTTGCATGCGGATGACCTGGGTTCGATCCCCGGCATCCCATATGGTCTTCCAAGCACCACCAGGAGTAATTCCTGAGTGCAAAGCCAGGAGTGACCCCTGAGCATTGCTGGGTGTGACCCAGAAAGAAAAAAAAAATTAAAACAGGTGCTGGAGAGAGTACAGAAAGTAAGATGCTTACCTTGCACAAGGCACACTGCCCACCCAGGTTCAATCTCTAGCACCCCCTTTTGGTCCCCTGAGCACTGTCTGGGTAAGCCCTGAGCAAGTCAGGTATAGCTTTTCAAAAGCAAAAATAATTTAAAAAAAAATTAAAATGTTAAACACCATAAGTAGAAAAAAAGAGTTTAAATATATTTGAAATCTTACCATCCAAAGAAAGTCATTACTAATACCTTGTTGTATACCCTTAAAGACCTTTTCTCATATAAATATGTAATTTTCCCCCTTACATTCTAAGAGAAAATGTTAACAAGGCAGAGTCTGTCAAATACCGGTGTTGTGTTTCACATGAACTTGTACTGCAGTTTGAGAAATAAGCCCTTTCAAAAACTGTCACCAAGTATCAAAAAAACTACCCTTACTCTAATTGCTTATACTTCTTATGTTCATGTTCAAGCCAACTATATTATTATAGATACCCAAGCATTTTGACAAAATCAGAATTTCTCCTAGAAATCCACCAACGGATATCTGTAAGTTATCAGAAATAGAGGCTGGAGAGATAGTACAGTGGGTAGGGGGCTTGCCTTGCACCTGGCCAATGCTGGTTCAATCCCTGGTATTCCATATTGTCCCCTGATCACTGCCAGGAGTAATTCCTGAGTATAGAACCAGGAGTAGGGACTGGAGCGATAGTACAGCCGGGTAGGGCGTTTGCCTTGCACACAGCCAACCCAGGTTTGATTCCCGGCATCATATATGGTCCCCCGAGCACCGCCAGGAGTAATTCCTGAGTGCAGAGCCAGGAGTAACCCCCGAGTATTGCTGGGTGTGACCCCTCCCCCAAAAAAAAGAGAGAACCAGGATTACTCCTGAGCATCACCAGGTATGGCCACCACCAAAAGAAAAAAAAAGTTATCAGAAGTAAAGATCAAGTTTTAATTTTAAGTAATTAAATGCAACAGTTCTCAATTCTCAATCCATATGAAATTGTATATTCACTACAGATGAAATTTAATTCACAATTCACCTGGAAGGTTATGCTAAGAAAAATTTAGTAAGTAAAAGTCTTTTTTTTTGGTTTGGTTTTGGGGTTACTCCCAACTGTCTTCAAGTGACAACATAGTACCACTGCTCCAATCTGGGACTCCTATGTGCTGGACATAAGACTCTAGGCCTTTGTCCCACCTCCCCAGGCCCAGATGGTTATCTTGAAACATGATACAAAGACTAGAGAGACTTCTCAAGCGACTGATGACATGCTTTACATGTTTGATCCCCAGTATCAATCCACCCCTGAGCACAGTGCCAGGAGTGGCCTCCAGAGCATTATTGGATGGCACAAGGATCAAGGAGAGAGATCAGAGTTAAGTGCTTTGCAAATTAGAAACCCAGGTTCAATCCCCGGAACTGCACGGTCCCCTGAGCACTCAGCCAAGAGTAGCCCCAAACATTACTGGGAATTACGCACACAAAAAAATATTTAGTGGCATAGCTACATATCTAAACTACAGAGAAGGCAGGCTGGGGGTGGGTGGAGGGGTGGGAGGGAACCTGGGGACACTGGTGGAGGGAAGTTGACACTGGTGGTGGGACTGTGCTGGAACACTGTCTGCCTGAAACTTAACTATGAATAACTGTAAATTATGGTACCTTAATTAAAATTTTTTAATTTTAAAATATTTTTTAAAAAATTTAAAAGTCAGAGAGCTAGCTCAAGAGGCTCACTTATTTTGCATTCAGGCGGCCTGAATTTCATCCCCGCTGCACATGATCTTCTGAGAAACACACCAGGAGCGACCCTGGACTAAACTGGAAGCAGCCTCTGGGTGTGACCCAGAACCCTCTGCTATCCCACCGCAAAATCCAATAATGAAGTTTTTAAGAGGAGATAGAGATATAGTGCAGGGGTTAGGAAAACTTCCATGCAGCCAGCCCTAGTTTAATCCCCACCATCATATACAGTCCCCCAAGCACTGCAAGAAGTGAGCCACGAGCAGGGAGACAAAGGTAATCCCTGTGTATGTGGGGCATGACACAAGAATATCACTCAAAAAAAGAAAATGTATACACTTGGATAAGTCATTTGCAACACAAAACACTAATATCCATAATTCATAAAGATTCCCTAGAACCCGAATATAAACAGTAAAAAGGGGGATGAAGTGCTAGTACAACAGGTAGGGTGACTGTCTTGATATAGCCAACCTGGGTTGATCCCCGGCATCCCATATGGTCCCAAGCCTGAGAGGAGTGATTCCTGAGAGCAAAGCCAATAATAAACCCTGTGCACCACCATGTGCAGCAAAACAAAACCAAACAAAACCCCACCTCTTTTGTACATCAGATGAACAAAAATTAAGGTAGAAAAATTCCTAGTAAAGGGACTAGAGAGATGGTACAGTGGGATAAGTGTTCGCCTTGCATGCAGTAGAACGAGTTCAATCCTGGGCACTACATATGACCTCCCACACCCACCAAGCAGTCAGGAGAGATCCCTGAGCACAGAGCCAAAAGTAAGCTCTAAGAACTGCTAGGTATGGCCCCAAAATACAAAAACAAAACAAAAACCCAGTGTATAACCATAAAATAATCTTATAATATTTTTATTTTTTCTTGTCATATTTTCTTAAAAGTATTTAATAAGGATATGCTTTCTTTTACTCTGTATTATAGTGCAAACTGATCATTATTTCAGGGGTGGGGCATATACCAGAGGTGATCATGGGTTACTTCTGGTTCTGCACTCAGGAATTACTCTGGTAATGCATGGAAGACTACACAGGATACCAGGGATCAAACACAGGCCGGCTGCATGCAAAGCAAACATGTCCTCCTACTGTACTATTGATCCAGCACAATATTTAATTTTATTTTTGTTATTATTGCTGTTTGGGGGCCACATCCAGCAGTGCTCAGGTTCAGAGGGACCATATCAGGACCATACCATGCCCAGGATCTAAACTGGGCAAGGCAAATGACCTACCTGCTGTACTCCAGCCCCAAATTGATAGTTTTCTGATGGTTAACTTGAAGAATAAAAAGTAAAACTTTTAATATCCTCTCTCCCTCTCCCTCCCTCTCCCTCCCTTCTCCCTCCTCTCTCCCTCCCTCTCTCTCTGTCTCTCTCTCTCTGTCTCTCTCTCTGTCTCTCTCTCTCTCTCTCTCCTCCCTTCACCCGTCTCTTCCCTTCTCCCCCAGTCTCTCGGCACTGAGGCACTGAGGCACTTTTTGTGGGGGCTGGCTCCCTGCAGTATTCAAAGGACCAAACAGTGCCAGGAAATGAACTGGAATCAGTACAGGCAAGGGGGCAAGAAAGATACTGCATGGGTAAGGTGCTTGCCTTGCATTCTGCCAATCCTTGGCACTGTATATGGTCCCCTGGGCCCACCTCTGATCACAGAGCCAGGAGTAAGCGGTGAGCACCACTGGATAAGGTCCATAACCTTCCCCACAATAAGAAACAAAATACAAGAATATCTTTTCCACATAAAATTACAGTGATCAAAACTGGAGAGATAGTACAGTGGTTAGGGCACCTGCCTTGCCTGTAGCTGACCTGGGTTTGATCCCTGGCATCTCATTATGATCCTAGAGTCTTACCAGAAGTGCTCAACCTCAGAGAGTGCTCAACCTCAGGAGTAAGCCCTGAGCACTGCCAGGTGTGCCCCCAACCAAACAAAAACAAAAACAACCTTCAGTGACCCTTTTTCAAAGAGTTACACATAGGCTCAAGAGGTAGTAAATGGGGCAAGCATGTGCTTTGCATCCAAAAGTCCAGGTTCAGATTCTAGCATAGCACAGTCCCTGAGCAACACTGGAGGTGACCCAGAACAGAGAGCCAGGTGAGGCCCCAGAGAACTGCTAGGTGTGCCATGACTCAAAAATAAACAAACAAACAAAAACACAACCAAGTTCTACAAATAAGTTAATGTTTATGATGCTTTTTTAGTTTACTAGATTACAGATCTGCATTAAAAATTTTAAATATTGGGCCAGAGAGACAGTACAGAAGGTAGAGCACTTGCATTGCATGCATCTGACCTGGGTTCAATGCCTAGTATGGTATGTATGGTATGGTATGGTATGGTATGGTATGGTATGGTATGGTATGGTATGGTATGGTATGGTCCCTGGAGTCCTGACAGGTGCAAATCCTTAAGCACAGAGGCCAGGAGTAAGCCCTGAGCAGCACTGGGCTTGGTTAAAAAAAATAAGTAATAATAGAGATCCTCTGCGCCTAAAGACTTTGATTCCAGAGACCTAACACTTTCGGGCATCCAGCGCAGCTTCTAATAACAATGCACTGGGACTGCGAACTGGTCTATGCAATTTCTGGTAGAATTTTACCTGGACTTTATACAGAAATCCAAAACCGCGCAGACTCTGCTGCATCCGCGCGACTTAACATCTATAATTGTCAGCTATGTGAAACGGTTCCTTTTGAACAGGTCTGACTTGGGGGGGAAAACTCCAAATAATAACAGTAAGTTTTTGTTGAAATATTGAAGGTTATTAATGTAGCAGCCACCTCTCTGGACTGTGAACTAAGCAAAAGCCCCACGCCGGCCGTTGCGGCGTGGCGTACACCATACTATAAGGCGCGGGATGGGGGATGAGGGTGGGAAAAAAAAAAAGGAAAAAGGAAAAAAAAAAAAAGAAGAGTTATGTACTTGTAGCAGTGGGGCTCCATACCTCTTCATTCCCAGCAATGGAAAACTAATTATCAAATGCTTTCTTGGTAGTAGGTCTGTCTCTCTTGGGTAGAAACTCCAACAACTATAGTGAGTTGTGTGTCGAAATATGGAATGTAATCAAGGTAAAGAGAAAATGAAGTGAAATTCATTAGTTATACTGTAGGGGGTAGGGGTGGGGGCGGGGGGTATACTGGGGTTTTTGGTGGTGGAATATGGGCACTGGTGAAGGGATGGGTGTTTGAATATTGTATAACTGAGACATAAACCTGAGAACTTTGTAACTTTCCACATGGTGATTTAATAAAAAGTTTTTAAAAAAATTTTAAAAATAAATTAAAAAATAATAATAAAATAAATGTGAAACTTTAAAATACCTTAACTATGCTATTAACTGTAACATAATTGAGTACACTAATGATTATCTATTTAAGATTCTATGTTCCACCTCCCTTCTTTAAACCATTTTATTTTAAACTTTTCTTTTTTGCCCTAGGCTCAACCCCCAGAAATGGAAAACAATAACAACAAAACTATATTTTCCTTTCCAAACATCTAACTTAAATCTCTTCTTCTGAACTGTGAGGATTATTACAGAGGCTGGTGATATTCAATTAAACCGTTAAACAAGTTTATGTTTTAAAAAGTTTTTTTAACACAACATATTCATAAATTAGATTTTTATTTTTGCTTTTTGGGTCACACCCAGTGATGCTTAGGGGTTGGCCTTGGCTCCATACTCAGGAATTACTCCTGAAAGTGCTTGGGGGACCATATGGGATGCCAGGGATCAAACCCAGGTTGGCCGAGTGCAAGGCAAACACCCTTCCCACTGTACTATCGCTCCAGCCCCAAGTTAGAGATTTTTTTAAAGTTAAATTATCTTCACTTTCTTAGTGAAACAAGACAATAAATGATATAAGGACCATTTTATAGAATTAAAAATGAAGAAATGACACAGACCAAGGACAAGTATTTTATTCATGTGTACCAAGCAGACGTCGATTAATACCATTTTTATGGAGAAAAACTTAAGTAAGCTTCATCAAAATAACTGTATTACTAATTTTCTTTATAATTTTTTAATAATCATTCTGTAAAGTTGGCTTTCTCACTTTGTAAAAACCTGTTCATTTTTCTAATATCTTCTGAAAATTAAAGTTACTGAGTTTCTGCTTGTCATTGAACACTGAAATATTCTTCCACAAACTTTCATCTACTGCAATGATAAACACCAAAAATGGCATGCTAAAGAATGATCTTTAGCATTCAATTAATTTTAAGTAAACTAGATGATATTATATATAATATGTAAAAAAGAAGTAAAGACAATTTAAAAAAAGGTAACGTTGGGGTCAGAGAGATATAGTACAGTGGATAAGGTGCTTGCCTTACACCCAGCTGACTCAACTGCAATCCCCCATTCCATATGCAGTCGCTTAACACCACCTGATGTGAGCCTTAAGGCAGAAGTAAGTCCTGAGCATTACCAGGTATGGCCCAATACCTCCCCAACATACACACACACACACATACATCTCAAATTTAAAAAAAAAATAAGTCTAGATGTAGAACGAATTTTTTTAATTCTAATCTGGAAACACTAATTGTTAGAAAATAATTACTAAGTAAAAAAAGCAATTGCTAATTAAAAAAAAAAAGTAACTGATGGGGCCAGAGCAATAATACAGTGGGTAGAGCGTTTGCTTTGCACGTGGCTCAATACTCGGCATTCCATATGGTCCCCTGAGCACCTCCAGGAGTAATCCCTGAGTGCAGAGCGAGAAGTAACCCCTAAGTGATGTTAGGGGTGACCCAAAAGGCAAAAACAAAAAAAAAGGAGGCAACTGACTCTGAAGTTACATCCTATGATTCCAGATGCATACTAGCTGTCTGACCTTAGACACATTCCTCACTCAGTACTTCAGTTTCTTACCTGAAATATGTGCAAAGTAACAGAGCCTACTTCATTTGGTTGTAACATGAATTACATGAATTAATTTACAAAAAGTAAAAAAAAAATTTACGAAAAGTATCTGAGAAAAACCAATTCAGATAAATCTTATATAGATAATTCATAGCTCACATTTTTAAAAAGTGCTCCAGGAGGGCAACTAGGGTCATCGGTGGTGGGAAATATACACTAGTGTGGGATGGGTGTTGGAATACTATGACTGAAACCACCAATCTTCAACAGCTTTGTAACTGTGTATCTCACCGTGATTCAATTTAAAAAATAAGAAAAATTTTAAATAATCATAATTTATATTATAGATGCTACACTTTAATTCACTGAATATTAGCTCAATGTACATAATACCTTCTGTGTACAAAGCTTAGTGCTATGGAACAAAAATGAATATTACTTCAAGATAGATATGCTTAATAGTAGAGATAAGACATACATATAAATGACTTACAATAAAAATGAAAGAATTAGTGAATATCTTTGAAAATACAGATGAAATAATGAGGAGTTCAGAAAGGAAATGTTTTGTTTCAGCTGAACTCGGGGAAATTCTTCTAATAGGAGATAATATTTGAAATGAGTGTGCTTCAAAGACTCTCTCTAGGTTGTAAAGACGGAGAAAATAAACAAATGATTCTCTTGTGGAAAGATAAACATGTTTATTATAAAACATCACTCCTTCAAACTTAGAAAGACCATTCTCTACCTCCTTATTTTATGTTGATTTACACACCGGATCATGTTCGTGTGTTGTCCTGGATATTTATTCAACAGTCTGATGTGCTTCTAGCTCTCCACAAGTCATGAAAGAATGCTTCAGTATTCTCTGAACAATCAGGCCACATAACAGATACTGATACAGAGAAACATACTTATCCTTTTACAAATCTTTAGGAAGTAAATAGGGTTTAAGCAAAGTTGAAATTAGAACACTTTATGCAGTCTTCAGTTCTAAAATCTCCACACAGGTTGGCATCAGGTAGCATGATGAGAGAAATGATCAGAAAAAGAAAAAGAGAAAGAGAGAGATTTTACTATTTATAAGCCATTGTTCTTACAGCCAACTAAAGCAAATCAAAGGTCAGAGAAAAAAATGCATAAGGCAGGGTAGGGGTGGCAGGAGGGATACTGGGAACATTTGTGGTGGAGAATGGGCATTAGTGGAGTGATGGGTACTTGATCATCGTATGACTGAAATGTAATCATGAAAGTTTCTAAGTCTGTAACTGTCTCACAGTGATTCATTAAAATATATGTGTATATATAAAAGAAGAAACAGAAGGCACCTGTTTCCCCATTATGAGGTATTCTGTTTAACATTAGAGCCATTTCTAAGACTCGTGGTTTAAAAAAAAAAATCTTCCAAGAGACAGTAAAGAGTCTATAGTGTTTCCTACCAACTGAATATATGATTTTCACATGATTTCTCAAGTTTCTGTTGCAGGTTTACCCACCTTTCTTTATTCAAAGAGATCAGCCTATTTCCAAATTGGCTATGCTTTCTCATCTTCATACCTTTGTACATGGGAATCTTTCTTTTGTAATATTTTTCAGTTTGCTCCTCCTCTTGGCTAATCTCTGTTTAATTGTCCAAACTAAATTTAAGTAGCCCTTTCCAGAATCAAACATCCTACAATGACACAACTACTTTATAGTCCCAATAAAACTTGCCAGCTGCACAGGGAAGAGATGATTCAAAGGGTCAATGTAAAAAAAAAAAAGAAAGAAAAGGGTCAATGTAAGTGCTTTTCATATGGAAGCTAGGTTCTGTTCGAAGTGTGACAGGATTTAGCAACAAGTCCCCTGAATACCACAGGGTATGGCCCCCAAATAAAAAACAACAACAACAACAAAAAGAATCTCTGCACTACTGTCTTAACTTTAACACTTTTTGTGTAGTGTGTGTGTGTGCATGTGCGCACATATGCACATGTGTGTGTGCACACACATACACACACAATGCTAGGGATTAAACCCATGGCCTCACACAAGCAAGGCAAATGTTCTACCACAAGTAGTTGATAATTCCAACTATTTGTATGGAAACAGAAAAGTAAATCTTAGAGTTAGACATATCTGAATTCAAATTTTATTTGAATTCTATCAGGGTGTGATCTTTTTCCCCAAAAAATTTTATTTTATGAAAGCACCATGAGTTACAAAGTTATTTATAGCTCAGTTTTTTATATATAGTATATGATCTTTGACAACTTATCTAATGTTGCTAAACATTAATTTTCTTTCTTTTTTTTTCCTTCTTTTTTGTTTTGTTTTTGGGATACACCCAGTGATGTCCAGGGGTTGCTCTTGGCTCTGCAGTTAAAAATCACTCCTAGTGGGCTCAGGAGATCATAAGGGATGCCAGGAACCCAGCTCAGCCACATCCAAAGCAAGTGCCTTACTTGCTATACTATCTCTCCAGCCCCAACTAAGCATTACTTTTTTTTATCTTAAAAACAAAAAATAACAGCATGTAATACATTTAGTATATCACCTATGATATTAACAGAGTAAGTTTTTATTATACTCACATAGCTGGTACATGCTGGTTAACACTTGTATTATCTTTTGCGTAAACTGCTTACTTGAGGAAAGCAGCACGTATTCCTGTGTAAGTAGCATTTAGCACAGTGTTTGGCGTGTAGCAGGTACTTAAGGGTTTTTTTCATGATTAAATATTATTTCCATCATAGTAAGACTAATTTGCCAACTGAAAATATTCTCTATAATCAGGTGGAAAACAGTAAGAAAATAAACTCCATTAATGTATATTTCAAAAAAAAGGATACTATTTACAATCATACTCTTTTGGGAGCTTACACTATTTGTACATATTACAAAATACCAGATATCCAATATCTTGTTTAAACAAAGATGACCATAGATACTTGAGGAACTGAGTTATTATTTTATTATATATACTAACCATAAAAATATTAAACCATGTATAAGACTACTTAATTTAGATAATCAGATAAGTTAGAATAAACTAGAGAGAAAACAGAACAACCCCTGTGCTCAGTGATCCCTGAGCCCAAAGCCAGGAATAACCCTTTATCACAGCTGGGTGGGGCCCCAAAAAAGCCAAAACAAACCACAAAACCCAAAACTCTCAAATCATGATTCCCAAAGAATGATACTGGACCTCCCCAACCTGGCTGTGTGCTGAATGGGTTGGGGCATAGAAGTCTCAGGTGCAACTGTGGGATACTTTCTGTTTATTTGCTTAAAGAGGGTAACTGGGTATTTTGAGGGGGTAGTAGGGATGAGAATATACTCAGAGGTGGTCAGGGGTCACTCAGCATACCATATGCTATACCAAATATTAAATCCAAGGATTGCTGCATGTAAGGCATGTGCCTTCATTCCAGTCCCAGAAGGTAAATATCTCATTTATGATTAAAAAAGAAAAAGAAAAGGAAGTAGGAATTGAAGGAACTTTCTTCAACATAATCAAAGCCATTTACCACAAACCCAAAGAAAATATTACACTCAAAGGGGAAAAACTACAAGCCTTTCCTCTAAGATCAGGCATAAAATAAAGTTGTCCTCTCTCACCTATTCTATTCAATATAGTACTGGAAGTACTTGCCATAAGCAATTAGTCAAAAAATCAATATTAAGGGCATTCAGGTAGTTAAAGAAGTCAAACTTTCATTATTTGCGGATGACATGATACTATATTTAGAAAACCCTCAAGACTATAAAAATGCTCCTAGAAACAATAGATTTGTATAATAAAGAAGCATCTACAAAATCAACATGCAAAAGTTAATGGCTTTCAGGGCTGAATTGATAGTACAGCGGTAGGACGATGCATATGGCTGACCCAGGTTCAATCCCCAGCATCCCATATGGTCCCTTAGTACCACCAGGAGTAATTCCTGAGTGCAGAGCCAGGAGTAACCCCTAAGCATCATCAGATGTGACCCCAAAAAACAAAAATTTTTTTTGAAAAGTCAATGGCTGTCCTATATGCAAATAATGAAATAAGAGGGGGGTGGGTGTTAAAGAAACAATTCCACAATCCCATTTGAAATTGTACATCAGAAAATCAAGTACCGAGGAATTGGCTTAATTAAAGAGGTGAAAGACCTATACAAAGAAAACTACAAAACACTACTTCAAGAAATAAAAGAAATCGGGGCTGGAGCGATAGAACAGTGGGTAGGGCGTTTGCCTTGCACACGGCCGCCTCAGGTTCAATTTCCAGCATCCTATATGGTCCTCCGAGCACCGCCAGGAGTAACTCCTGAGTGCAGAGCCAGGAGTAACCCCTGTGCATCGCCAGATGTGACCCATAAAGAGAAAAAAAGAAGAAGAAATAAAAGAAAGGGGCTGGAGCCATAGTACAACGGGTAGGGCTTTTGCCTTGCAAACGGCCGACCTGCTTCAATCCTGGCATTTCATGTCTCCGAGAGCATCACCAAGAGTAATCCCTCCGCACAGAGCCAGAACCCCTGAAAATCGCTGGGTGTGACCCAAAAAGAAAAAAAGAGAAAGAAAAGGAAAAACAAAAAGAAAAGAAATAAGAAAATACAGGAAATGGAAACATCTTTTGCTCATGGATTGGGAGGACTAACATTGTCATCCTCCCCAAAGCATTATATAGATTCAATGCAGTCCCTATAAGAGTACCCATGTCATTTTTCAAAGAAATACATTAAACACTCCTAAAATTCATATGGAACAATAACCCACCACCATCACCTTAAATAGCCAAAGCAATCTTTGTGAAAAAGAAGATGGGAGTCATTACTTTCCACAACTTAAAATTGTATTACAAAGCAGTAGTTACAACAGTGTAGTACAGAAATAAAGACAGACCTTCAGATCAATCGAACAGAACTGAAAATACAGAGGCAGACTCTCTGGTATAAAATCAGTTAAACTTTGATAAAGGAGCAGAAAATATGCTCCTTCCTTTCCTTGAAGGAGCAAGGAAAATTTTTTAAATAAGTGGTGGTGGGAAAGCTAGTCAATCATGTTTAAGAAAAAAGTAAACTCAGACCTCTTTCCAATACCATGCACAAAACTCAAACCAAAATGGATTAAAGACCCTGATACCAGACCTGAACTCATAAAGTACATAGAGAGAAATGTAGCAAAATTCTGCATGACATTGAAACTAGAGGCATCTTTAAGGATGAAACACTACTAATCAGGCAAGAGGAAGCAAAGATAAGCAAATAGGAATATATAAAAGAGTCTTCTGCATCTCAGAGGAAATGATGACCAGAATTCAAAGATGGTCCACAGACAGGGAGGAATTATTTTTCTGCCATTCCTCTGCTAAACGTTTAATATATCCAAGATATATAAAGCACTGGTAGATAGAACTTTACAAGGGAAAAAAATGAAAAAAGCCAACCCGGGTTCAATACCCAGCATCCCATATGGCCCCTCGAGCACCGCCAGGAGTAATTCCTGAGTGCAAAGCCAGGAGTAACCCCTGTGCATTGCTGGGTGTGACTCAAAAAGCAAAAAAAAAAAAAAGCAAGAAAAGATACAAGTGGCCAAAAGGTGTATAAAAAGTTTTATATATATGTATATATAAAATATATATATGTATCACTGTCACTGTCATCCAATTGCTCATCGATTTGTTCGAGCAGACACCAGTAACATCTCTCATTGTGAGACTTATTGTTACTGTTTTTGGCATATCCAATACGCCACAGGTAGCTTGCCGTGCGGTCGCGATACTCTCAGTAGCTTGCCGGGCTTTCCTAGAGGGACGGAGGAATTGAACACGGGTCGGCCACATGAAAGGCGAATGCCCTACTGCTGTGCTATTATATATGTGTGTGTGTGTGTGTGTGTGTGTGTGTATCACTAAGCATCAGGGAAATATCAGAGACTGACACACATCAAAATAATAATAATAATAATAAATGTTAGCGTGAATGTAGGACAAAGAGACCCTCCTTAATTGTTCATGGCAATGTCGACTGGTCCAGCCCTTTTGGAAGACAATATGAACATTTCTCTATAAACAAGGAATTGAGGAGCTAAAGCTAATCAGTAGATAGGATGTCTGCCTTGCATGTGGCTGACCTGGTTTGATCCCCGGCATCCCATATGGTCCCTTGAGCACTGCCAGGAATAATTCCTGAGTGCAGAGCCAGGAGTAACCCCTGAGTGCAGAGCCAGGAGTAGCCACTCATTATTGAATGAGACATAAATCTCCCCCCACCAAAAATAAACCCACAGAAAAATAAGAATTGGGCTTCCAAATGACCCAGCAATTCCACTCCTGGGAATATACTCCAATGCAGAAAAGACATATGCACTCCAATGGTCATTGCAGCACTACTCAAAATAGCCAAATTCTGGAAACAACCCAAGTGCTCAAGAACAGATAACTGGATAAAGAAGCTGTGGTACATATACATAATGGAATACTACTTTGCCATTAGAATAGATGAAGTCGGGTGAAAGACCTATACATGAAAGAGGTGAAAGACCTATACAAAGAAAACTACAAAACACTACTTCAAGAAATAAAAGAAATAAAATAAAAGAAATTGGGGCTGGAGCGATAGCACAGCGGGTAGGGCATTTGCCTTGCACGCGGCCGACCCGGGTTCGATTCCCAGCATCCCATATGGTCCCCTGAGCATCGCCAGGGATAATTCCTGAGTGCAGAGCCAGGAGTAACCCCTGTGCAGAGCCAGGTGTGACCCAAAAAGGAAAAAAAAAAGAATAGATGAAGTCATGTCATTTGGTGCTATATATGAATGTGATATGATGAGTCTGAAGAGAGAGATACAGAATGATCTCACTTATATGCAGGAAATAAAGAAACATTGTAGGAGAATAACTAATGTCAAAAGGCAACAGAAGAACAGAACAGAACTGGGCCTTAGAAGGACCCTTGCCACTGGGAGTTGGGGATGGGGGTGGCAAGATCTAGGTCAGGAAAGGGTCCATACAACAATGAAGTGGACCAGGACTAAGTGCTGAAAGAAGGTAAAGTGACACACGTGAGACCCTCCCTATCAGTAACATTATGGTAAACCACAATGCGCCTAACAGTGCCTAAAAGGGTTGGGGCAGAGGAAGAAAACTGTGGCTCCACAGAGACAGGCTGGGGGACAGGAGGGAAATGGGGGACAGGAGGGAAAGTAGGGACATTGGTGGAAGGATGGAGGGACTTGGACACTGGTTAAGGTATTGGTCCTGGAACTCTGTATGCCTGCATTCAACCACAGAAAAAAATTGTAATTCACTATGATTGTTTTTATAAAAATAAAAAATTAAAATTAAAATAAATGGGATAGAATATTTTTTCCTGGAAAGGGGGTGGTAGGCCAAATAAGTTCAGAACTGTGCTCTGGAGCCTATCTTCTTAAACTGTGGGTTTGTGATTCCCACATGGAGTTGCATAATTGAATATGTGGGATTGTTTTTAAATAGTTATTAATTTGGTGATATTAAGGGACCATATGTGGTACGGGGGATCAAAGCTGGATTGGCTGTGTGCAAGGCAAACTCTTTACCTACTCTATTATCTCTCCATTCCTTGTTAAAGAATTTTAGCTTAAGAAAATAATTTTAGAGGCTACGAGAGTACTCGTGATTTGTATGTGAAAACCTAGGTTTGATTCGGACACCAGATGATCACCCAAGCTCTACAGGAAATGAGCCAAAAATAGAAAAATTTTAGGGTTCACTGGAAAAGTGAATGCGCTGCATGCAGGAGATCAGAACTGATTTTTCTGCACCACAAAGGTGTGGGGGGAAAGAGTACAGTGGGTAGGGGGTTTTCTTTTGCACACAGCTGACCCAGATTAGATTCCCGGCACCCCATATGGTTCCCCAAGCCCTCCAGGAGTGATCTCTGAGTACAGAGTCAGGAGTAAGCCCAAAGCATAGCGGGGTGTGGCCTAAAAAAACAAAAGGGGGGGAGGGAGAGAAGAATTTTACATACCATATACTTCACATGCATATACATTTTAAGTAACATATGCCACCCAAAGGGCATCACACTTCACATATCAATCTTAGTGCATTTTGGTTTGAGGGTCACACCCAGAGGCGCTCAGGGCTTAGTATTTACTCCAAATCCAGAGATCATTCTTGGCAGGGCTCAGGGGAACATATGGGGAACCGGGATTAAACCTGGATCAACCGCATGCAAGCCAAGCATCCTGCCCACTATACTATCATTCCCTGCCTACTGTACTATCACTGCAAGCCCCTTTGTTGCTCTTTGTATTGAAGACCATATCCAGTGGTGCTCAGAGCTGACTCCTGGTTCTGTGCTCAGGGATCACTCCTGGTCGGGTTCAGAAGACCATATGGGGTGCCAGGGATTTAACCCAGGTGGCCACATGCAAGGGAAGTGCCCTACCAGCTGTACTCTCTCTCTAGCCCTTTGTAACTTCTTTAATGCAGATGTGAACACTAGTTATATCTCAATATACTTCTTTTAAAAAGCTTATTTTAAATGCTATTTTTTTATAGCTTTTATATTTAGATTCTCAAAGTAGGAAAATATGAATAAGAAATTCCTATATATGGATTAAAGACCATAGGTCAAATATTTGTGGTCAAATATTTCAAATCCACAGAAGACAAGAAACTATGTCTCAAAGAATTTTTATGATTAACAATAAAATCAAATTAGGAAAAATTATATTTCATATTCCTAACCAGCAGATTAGGAATTACTCGCTGAAGAGTAAACTGGCAGCCAGAGAGATAATACAGCAGGTAGGGTGCTTGCCCTGGACTTAGCCAAGCTAGGTTCCATCCCTGGCTTCCATTATGGTCCCCTAACTACAGTCAGGAGTAACTCCTGAGTGCAGAGCCAGGAGAAACCTTTGAGTATTGCTGGGTGTGGCCCAATTCCCACTCCCTCCCCCAAATTTAGTTTTCTAGTAGGAAAAAAAAGGGTGGGCTAGGCTTGATTCTTCATCTTTAATGGCTAAAATAAGATAGGAAGTAATGGACTTGTCTTCCTCACTTGTCATAACTGAAAACACATATGAGGAATTAAAAATACTCTCAGTGGCCAGGGAGAATACTCAAAAGACTGGAATGCATATTTGGCATGCACAAGGTCCTGATTTCAATCCCTGCAAGTGTCCAGAGGACCCCAACACTGTGTTAGTCTGTGCCTGGCAGCAAACTAACACTGAATTGACAAACTAACCCTCTGCTGGGCTCAGTGCCCCGAGGAGTGTTCTGAGGTCCCCTTAGCACAGCTTAGGAGGTATGCATGCCCCCCAAAAAAGAATAACCTCAATATGTTAACAATTACATGGGTGGGGAGATCACTCAAAGCACAAGTGGTCCAGGTTCTCTCCCAGGCAGCAAGTGATTCCCAGCCCATCCAGGAGCGACCCCATGAGCAGTGTGCAAGGAGTAGCTCTGTAGCACCACCAGGTAAAACCCCAAAACAGACAAAGTTCAATTATACATTTATGTAGTCTGAATCAGTAAACTACAAACATATTTCTGCAGTTAGTTGAAACTTTTAACAAATAAAATACACAAATAGTATAAAATAGGAAGACAAGCTCTGGGGAGAAAGAGAAAGAAAAAGTAATAAGAGGGGGTGAGGGTGAGGGTTGTGGCTCAAGCAAAGCACATGCCTCATATGGATGAGGGGGGAGAGAGAGAGAGAGAGAGAGAGAGAGAGAATATTAGGCCTACCAAAAATCAGGAAATGCAACAACTTGATGAGCCTGTGCAAACAGAAAGTTGAAGTTTTATTTATTTAACTCATTTAAATTTAATAAAAGCTTTACCATTTGCCAGGAATTAAACTAGGAGCTCAAAACACAAAGATGAACAAAATATTCTTTATTTATTGTCCTCAGTCTGGACAAGAGATATCAAATAACACATAAATTCATTTGATATAAACTGCGATAAACAGATATAAAGAAAAAGTAAGGGATGTTTTTTGGGGAAAAATGGCAAAAACCAAAGAAATAGTACTGGGGTTAAGACCGTAGATCCATCCCGAGGCCCATATATGATTCCCTTAGCACCACACCAGGAGTTTTCCCTGAGCATGACTAGGTGTGACCTAAACCCCCTCCCCCCAAAAGAGGGAAGGCTTATTTGAGGGAAGGCTTAATTGAATAAACACCTTTATGAGGATGGGATATTTAGGATTAAAAAAAAAGGTTGAAGTGGACAGAGAGAAGGGGTAAATGATGACTGGGCACAAGAGCAGAGACCCTGAGCTAAGAGAGCATAGCTGGTTCTAGAAATTAAATCAAGACCACAATGACCGAAGCAGGAACAGAGGTTGAGGGGCCGGAGCGATAGTACATTGCAGGGGGGGGGGGGCATTTGTCTTGCAGTAGAACAGAGGTCGATCCCTGGCAACCCATATGGTTCATCAAGCACCGCCAAGAGTAATTCCTGAGTGCAAAGCCAGAAATAATCCCTGAGCATCACTCGATGTGCCACCCCCATCCAGCCCAGAAACAAACAAAAAGAAGAGAGGTTGATCAAGGTGAGACCAGATGACAGTTATATGAAAGATTGACAGGAAAAAGAGAAATAACTGTGGGACCAGAAATAACAGTAAAGAGATCTTCTCTAGCCCAGAATGAGACATAAATGGGTAGAGAAATTTTCTTTTGTCAAAAAGTGAATTAAGAGGGCTGGAGCGGTAGTATAGTGGGGAGGGCATTTGCATTGCACACGGCTGACCCGAGTTCAATCCCCAGCATTTTATATAGTCCCCCAAGCACCACCAGGAGTACTTCCTGAGTGCAGAGCCAGGAGTAACCCCTGAGCATCACCGGGTGTGACCCGAAAAGCCAAAAATATTAAGTGAATTAAAGGTCAGAGAGATATGCTTGACCAGAGGTTCCATCCCCAATACCACATAGTCCCAGAATACCACTATATGCAGCCCCAAAGGTCCCCTGAACACTTCTCAAGTGGTTCAGATGATCCAAAGTCCTTAGAGCCCAAGTCCTTAGAGCTCACACTGAATACCAACCCAGTTGGACATGAGTTGCCCCTGGAATCCCCCTAAGAACCACTTAGAAGCCCTACTCCCATCGAGAAAAAGATGGGAAAGTTAAATGTCAGAGGGATAATTCAATGGATTTAGAATGTGGAATTTGGAATGTGGAAAGCCCAGGTTTGCTCCCCAGTACTGCATGGTCCCCTATGCACCAAGCTTGACTCAAAAAAACAAACCTTTTCCAAAAAAAGTAAAACTAAGAAACTCTTTTAAAAAATAATAATTAGGGGGCTGGAGCAATAGCACAGCGGGTAGGGCGTTTGCTTTGCACGCGGCCGACCTGGGTTCGATTCCCAGCATCCCATATGGTCCCCTGAGCATGCCAGGTGTGATTCCTGAGTGCAGAGCCAGGAGTAACCCCTGTGCATTGCCGGGTGTTACCCAAAAAGCAAAATAATAATAATAATAATAATAATAATAATAATAATAATAATAATAGACTATCCTTCCATCTTGCTTCTCTGTATATAAATACTTAAAATCTTGGCTGGAGTAATAGTACAGTGGGTAGGGCATTTGCTTTGCATGTCACTGATCTTGGTTCAATCCCTATCACCCTATTTGGTCCCCCAAGCACTGCCAAGAGTGATCCCTGAGCAAAGAGCCAGGAGAAAGCCCTGAGTACCAGTACCTCTGGGGATGGTACTCAACAAATAAAACAAAACAAAACAAACACTCAAAGTCTCACAAAGATACCGCTAACTACTAAAATCTAATCCTAGTACCTAATAACTATTATATGGCAAGTTGACTTTAAGTACCATCCACAATTGCAAAACTTATACACACAATCTGATTGAACTGTTTGTACTTATGCACTCCGAGGGTCACACTCATTTACTTAAGGTGTCTGTGAACATTCTGGTTGCAGTGTTGCCAGGGATCCTGTGGTGCTCATACACCTGGGTGGGAATGGGGTCACACTATTGGCCCAGATGCTCTCCTATTTTTTTGGTTGCTTTCTTATACCTGACAGCAGTGCACGTGAAGCCAACACTCTGTTACAGCACCCACAGTTCCAGAGTGAACTCAGTACATAGAGGAAACACCAGGGATTGAGCCAGGGTCCATCATTCACAAGGCACGCACAATTCCAAAGTGCATACACCAGAAGGAATTGAAGAATGGGACAGACTTAATTGTTCCATTGCTGGGTTTTAAGATGGAAAGAATTGTATAAAATAGAATATGGTTGGTTTTTAGGAGTAATAAGCTGCCCCTTCCTGATAGCCCGTAAGAAAACAAGGACCTCAAACCCTTGTCCACTATTGATGGAATTGTCATTGGGTTCAGCCTCAATGAAAAACAGTATGAAGACTTCTCAAAAATATTAATAGAGCTTACATAAGGATCCTGTGATTCTACTCTTTAGCATCTATCCCAGAAACACAAAAACATTAATTCGGAAAAATGTTTGTAATCCTAAATTCACAGTGCTAGTTACAATAGCTAAGATCTAAAAGCAGATGAGTGAAGAGAGGAACTGGTGTATGTAGAGAGAGAATGGAACACTATTCAGAGAATGGAACACTATTCAGATACAGGAAGATCTTGCTGTTAGATGAAATCTTGCAGTTTGTTGCAACTTGGATGAACTAGAGGACATCATGCTAAGCAAAGTCAGAGGGAGGACAAATAATGAATGATCTCATTCATCTTTGGAGTAAAAAGAACCACAGTGAGGAATAAACAACAGCTAGAGATAATTCCTCACTGAACTGAGTGAGCAAAGGGGAGCGGGGGATAGGGAGGTCAGGACCTAGAGAATGCTGGTGGTTAGTGGGTGTGATGATTGTATCTAGAAGGTTAGTGGGTGTGATGATTGTATCCCCAAACCATTAACACTCTTATAACTCACATAACCTAAATGAAAAAATAATAGAACTTAAAAATAAAGTTTTTTTTTTTTTTTGGCTGGACCAACAGCATAGCGGGTAGGGCGTTTGCCTTGCACACGGCCTACCTGGTTTCGATTCCCAGCATCCCATATGGTCCCCTGAGCACCGCCAGGGGTAATTTCTGAGTGCAGAGCCAGAAGTAATCCCTGTGCATCACCGGGTGTGACCCAAAAAAAGAAAAAAAAAAATACTCAAGTTTTGGGGCTTGAGCAATAGCACCGCCTGAGCACCGACAGGGGTAGTTCCTGAGAGCATGAGCCAGGAGGAACCCCTGTACATCGCCGGGTGTGACCCAAAAAGAGAAAAAAAAGAAGTTTAAAAATAAATAAATAAAATAAAGCAGGGCCAGAGACATAGTTCAACAGGCTGAGTGAAGGTTTTGCGTGGGGAGACCCCAGTTCAATTCCCAACACTCCATGGTCCCCATTAAAATTTTTGTCATTAAATTTAAATCTGGAACCAGAGCAATGAACAACCGGTAGGCCATGTGCCTTGAGCACAGCAGATCCTGGTTATATCTTGGGCATCCCATATGGTTCCCTTGCAAGCCCTACCATGAATGACCCCTAAGCACAGAGCTAGTAGTAAGCCCTGAGCATAACTGGGTTTGGCCCCCAAACAAAATAAAACAAAAAAATCTAAATCTGTGCCTTTCAATGTGGTAGCTCCTAGCGCCATAGGACTAAGCATATGAAATATGATTATGATATTATAAACTGAGATGTGCTTAAGTAAACATAGGATTTTGAAATATTGCTAAAACATAATCACTCAATTAATATTATAGTAATATATAGATGCTATAAATATCTATCAGGCGACCAACAGGGACATGAAAAAATTATCATTGTCACTTATTATTAGGAAATCCAAATCAAGAAGACAAGATATCATCTTACACCACTGAGGATGGCATATATCAAAAATATCTGGTCCAACCCCTACAGAAAATAGTAGGAGGGTACCCAGTAAACTCAGAATTGAGTTCCAATATGACCCAGCAACTCCACTTTGAGTATCTATCCAGGACAGAAAAGCATTCATTTAAAAGAATGTATGCACACCATTATTTATTGTAGCACTCGGTACAATAGCTAATTGTACTGAGTATTGAAATCAACCTAGATGTCTAATAATTGTCTAATAATATTGAAATCAACCTAGATGTCTAATAATAGATAAGCAGATCATAAAGAAGTCACATGTATACACAATGGAACTATACACAGCTGTAAGGAATGATGAAATCATGCAATTTCCAGCAACATGGATGGAACTGGAAGACATCATGTTTAATGAAGTAAGACAGAAGAAGGATAAACACTGAATGATATCATTTATATGTGGAACTGAGAAGAACTGGATGAGGGAATGAAATGTTTTAAAGGTGAGATGCCCAGATCCACCTTGGCCCCAGAGTATGAGGAGAAGGAAAAAAAGAATGGAGGAGAGGGAGAGAAGAGACAGACGAGAAGCAATGGGGGCCTGGTCAGTGGATTAAGGCGCAAAAGGTGGTGTTAAGAAATGATAAGAGACAAAGGACAGAGTCAACACACTGAAATCAAGAGACCCAAACTCTAACAACCAAATTTAGAAAGGTGCCTGTCAAGAGGACAGGCTGGGGGGTAGGGGTGCAGGGGAGACAGGGTACGGGGTGTGGGGTGGGGGATATGGGAGGGAAACTGGGAACACTGGTAGAGGAAAGTTGACATTGATGGTGGGATTGGTGCTACAATATTGTATGTCTAAAACTCAACTATGAATAACTTTGTAAATCTACTTCCCCCCCAAAAAAAAGAATATTAGTCTAGTCATTTGATAAAAATTTGCTATGGATTCAGGATTCAGTGGTCCTGCTTCTAATTATGTCATCAGAATTTTGTTGAATCAGAGACAATACTTTCTTTGTAACCTATGGCAAAGGTTTTCTTTCTAAATTACTTATATTTATTTGTTTTGCATTTTAATAACAGTAATAATTAGACATGTGAAAAATAAAAAAAGTTCAGCATTTGATGTTATTATTATTGTAATATATTTATAGACTATAAATATATTATTATTTAACCAAATGTATATTGGTTAAATAAACTATTAAAACTCCACTTGCTCTGTGTGCTGTGTTTGTGTTTGGGGTTATACCTGCTGGTGCTTGGGGACTACTACAATGGTGTTCAGGGGACCATGTGGTGCCAGGGATTGAATCTAGACTTCCTTCGGGCAAAGCACATGCTCAGCCCACTGAGCTATCTCTCTGATCCCTCTTTTTCAGCAGGTAGGACACTTCCCTTGCACATGCCACCTCATATTATCCCTGAGCACCACCAGGAGTGATCCCTGAGCTCAGAGAGGAGTAAGACCTGAGCAGTATGAGGTGTAGCAAAAAAAAAAAAACAAGGACAAAATAATCTCAGTCAGTTCTATAGCAATTCAAATATTAGTCAAAATATGAATACCTATGTCTCATACATTCCATTTGAACAAAGCAATTTGGCAAATCTAAAGGTAAAAAAAGTACACATAACTTTAATAATTCTAGAAATATATCCAAGAAATCTATGAACATATGCACAAGGAGACATGTGCAAACTGTAGAATTATTTGTAGAACAGAGGCTGCCAGTTATCCACTAAAGTTCTGTGAGTTTTTTCCCCCACAGTGTAGGAGCTGTTTCTTGAATTAACTGTCAAACCAGCAACTACATTTCCCAGTCCTATTTGCTTGGAAATATGGAGCCTATCTGTGATATATAACTTACATTCTAGTCATGAAAAGTTAACAGGAGTTATATATGCCATTTCTAGGGATAGAGTCTTAAAAGCCTCAAACAATGAGCCAGGGATATTAAGTAGAATGGATAGGATTCTTGTCTTCCATGCAGCCAACATGAGTTTGATCCCTGGCACCCCACAGGGTCCCCTGAGCCTGTCAAGAGTGATCTCTGAGCACAGAGTCAGGAGTAAGCTCTGAACACCACTGTGTGCAGTCAAAAAAAATTTTACTATGTCCCCAATATTATTCTCCATTCTTCCTGAATTTATTGGTTGAACAGTGATACCTTACTAAAACAGCCTCAGAAATAATAGGTTGGAGATGATGGTTCCTCAACTAATCTGGTAATCTTAACGACTCCTTAGAAAAAAATCTTTTCTCCACTGAAGATAACCTGTTAGCAAGAAATAATGTTATATTACACTTTTGAAATTTTAAGATTTACTCATTACAGCAACCAGCATTAATGCAGTAGACAATATACAAAATTTAGAAACAACTCAAATGTCCAACAGTAAGAAATAAATAGGGCTGGAGCAATAGTACAGCAGGTAGGGCATTTGCCTTGCACGTGGCCAACCCGGGTTTGATTTCCAGCATCCCATATGGTCCCCTGAGCACTGCCAGAAGCACTTCCTGAGTGCAAAGCCAGGAATAACCCCTCTGCATCGCTGGTGCGACCCAAAAAGAAAAAAAATCAGAAAAATAGTATAGTAAGTTGCTTACCTTGCACACAGGGGCCTGGGTTTAACCCCCAACCCCAAATATGCACCCCCTAGGCCTACCAGGATTAATCTCTGAGCACGGAGCCAGGGTCAGACCTGAGCACAGCCAGGAGTGCCCCCAGTCCCCAAATATTAATAAACCAGTACAATCATACAATGAAATACTACGTAGCAACTAAAATGGAAAATGTCTACATATCTAGGTCTGCAAATAACAAGAAAAATATTATTTTTTAAAAAAAGAATTGTTTTAAGCATTATACAGATTCAATGTGGTTCCTATAAAGATACTCATGACATTTTTCAAAGAAATAGACAAAACACTCCTGAAACTGATATGTAACAATAAACCCCCACAAATAGCTAAGGCAATCTTCAGGATAAAAAAGATGGGTAGAGGGGCTGCAGCAATAGCACAGCGAGTGCATTTGCCTTGCACATGGCCAACCCGGGTTCGATTCCCAGCATCCCATATGGTCCCCTGAGCACCACCAGGAGTAATTCCTGAGTGCAGAGCCAGGAGTAACCCCTGTGCATTGCTGGTGTGACCCAAAAAGAAAAAAAAAGATGGGTAGCATCACCTTCCCCAACTTCAAACTGTACTACAAAACAGTAATTTAAACAGGATGGTATTGGAATAAAAACAGACCTGCAGACCAATGGAATAAAGCTGAATATTCTGACAGACTCTCAAATACATAATCACTTAATCTTTGATAAAGGAGCAAGAAATGTGAAGTGGAGCAAGAAAACCCTCTTCAGCAAGTGGTGCTAGGAAAATCAGACAGCTACTTGCAAAACAATGAACTCAAACTCTGTCTAGCACCAGGCACAAAAGTCGGATCACAAAGTGGATTAAAGACCTCAATATCAGGCCTGAATCCATAAGGCACATGGAGGAAAATGTAGGCAGAACCCTCCATGACACTGAAGTTAAAGACATCTTTAAGGATGAAACACCACTGACAAAGCAAGTGGAAACAAATATAAACAAAAGGGACTACATTAAACTAAGAAGCTTCTACACCTCAAAAGAAACGATGACCAAATATAGAGAGCCCATTGAAGGGAAAAATTATTTACCCAATACCCATTAGATAAGAGGTCAATATCCAGGATATACAAGACATAACTATTCATGCCAAAAACAGTAACAAGTCTTACAATGGAGACATTATTGGTGCCCGTTTGAGCAAATTGATGAACAACAGGACAACAGTGCTACTATACAAGAAATATATAGTTTTAATCCCATTAAAAATATATAGTTTTAGGGGCTGGAGTGATAGCATAGCGGGTAGGGCGTTTGCTTTGCATGAGGCCGACCCGGGTTCAAATCCCAGCATCCCATATGGTCCCCTGAGCACTGCCAGGAGTAATTCCTGAGTGCAGAGCCAGGAGTAACCCCTGTGCATCGCCAGGTGTGACCCAAAAACCAATATATATATATATATATATATATATATATATATAGTTTTAATCCCATTAAAAAATGGGGAGATGAAATGAACAGAAACTTCCTCAAAAAAAGAAATACAAATGGCCAAAAGGCACATGAAAAAATGCTCTACATAACTAATCATCAGGGAGATGCAAATCAAAACAACAATGTGATATCTCACACCACAGAGACTGGCACACATCAAAAATAACAAGAGCAACCAGTGCTGGCACAGATATGGAAATAAAGGGACTTTCTTTCATTGTTGGTGGAAATACCGACTGGTCCAGCCTTTATGGAAAACAATATAGGCATTTCTCAAAAAACTAGAAATTGAGTTTCCATATGACCCAACAATATCACTTCTAGCAATATATCCCAGGTGTGCAAAAAACACAGTAGAAAAAACATCTGCACCTGTACGTTCATTTTAGCACTGTTCACAATAGCCAGAATCTGGAAGCAATACGAGTGCCTTCGAACAGTTGACTGGTTAAAGAAACAATGGTACATCTACACAATGGAATACTATGCCACTGTTAAAAAAGATGAAGCAATGATATTTGCTAATAAGTGAATTAACATAGAGATTATCATGCTAAGTGAAATGAGTCAGAAAGAGAGGGACAGACATAAAATGGCTGCACTCATTTGTGGAATACAAAATAACATGAGATTAACAACCAAGGACAGTAGAGACAAGGGCCAGGAAGATTGCTCCATGGTTGGAAGCCTGCCTCATGAGCTGGGAGAGAAGGCAGTTTGGAGAGAGAAGGGACCACTAAGTCAATGATGGTTAGAGGGATCGCTTGGGATGGGAGATATGTGCTGAAAGTAGATAAAGGACCAAATACGATGGCCTCTCAGTATCTGTACTGCAAACCATAATGTCCAAATTTAGAGGGAGAGTAAGAAGGAAATACCTACCATAGAGGCAGGGGGTGGGGGGTCAGGTAGGGTTAGTGGGAGGAATACAGGGACATTGGTGGTGGAAAATGTACACTGGTGGAGGAATAGGTGTTTGATCATTTTATGACTAAAACTCATCATAAAAGTTTTGTAACTGTATTTCACAGTGACTCAATAAAAAAAATAAAAATAAAGAGACAAACAACAACAACAATGAACAGTTGTTTGGGGGCTGGCGAGATAGTATAAGGTGCTTGCCTTGCATGCAGCCAACCCAGGTTTGATCCTGAGAACCCTATATGGTTTCCTGTGCCCCACCAGGAGTGATCCCTGTACACAAAGTCAGAATACGCCCTGAACATCACCAAATGTGGTCCAAAAAACAAACAAAAAGGGTAGTTTCAAGGACTGAGAGACAGTACAGTACTTAAAATGTTTTTCTTATAGGCAGCTGACCAGGTTCAATCCCCATCATAGCATATACTCCTCCAAGGAACTAGGGAATTATCCCTGAGCCTGAGCCACGTGTGGCACAAAAACAAAAGGGTAGTTTCAAGATAATCCATTACAAAAGAACAAAAACAAAAGATACCATATGCTGATCATACAAATTCATATGCAATAAAAATGTAAAAATATGGTCCCATCGTGGCTGAGCCTAACCTGATGACCCCATCACTCACTTCCCCTCTTTAAAACACACACACACACAAACCAGAGAGATACATTCTCAGAATACCCAGATTACCTTTAGGAAGAAAGAAAGGAAATGGGTTCAGAGAAGAGTGACATGTTTTCAATTCCATATAAAATGCTTATTTCTTCAAATAATATTAAACAATTATGATCGTTAGAAGAAAAAAGTAAAGAAACAAAAATGATCATTTGTAGAAACTAAATGCGTGTATATAAGAGATTTTATTTTCTATGTTCATTTTCTAAAACTGATAAGAGGGTAAAAACTACTAACCCTTTTTTGGGGCTGGAGCAATAGCACAGCAGGTAGGGCATTTGTCTTGCACGAGGCCGACCCAGGTTCGATTCCCAGCATCCCATATGGTCCCCTGAGCACTGCCAGGAGTAACTCCTGAGTGCAAAGCCAGGAGATAACCCTTGTGCATTGCCAGGTGTGACCCAAAAAGCAAAAAAAAAAAAAAAAAAAACTACTAACCCTTTCAAAAGCCTTAATATGCTAATATCTTTTTTTAAAAAACCCAACACTAATGATAAAGTCTAAGAATATCAAAGATTAGCTCAAAAAATGGTCATTAAAATACGAGGCCCAGAAGCCAGAGCAATAGTACAGTGGGTAGGGCGCTTGCCTTGCACACACTCAAACTGGGTTCAATCCCCGGCATCCCTATGGTTGAGCTTAACCTGGTGACCCCAACACTTCCCCTCTTTAAAAACAATAAAATCCTGAGTACAGGAATGATAATTCCTGAGTGCAGTGTCAGGAGTAATCCCTGAACACTGGTGGGTGTGACCCTAAAACAAACAATCAAGAAATATTAGGCCAACAGCTGCCAGGCCTGAAGGTTAAACATCTGGCTCAGTAGTGCTGGGGTCCCCAGGGACACCAGACTACACCCCACACTGCATGGGAGGCCATGCAGTACCAGGAGTCAAACTTGAGTGCACTGAGCCCTCTAAATTTTCTTTCCAGTCTCTACTCTACTTTTTAAAACACAATACACTTTTTTTGTAACTAGAAGTCTTAAGATGTGAGAATACAAAGTTTAATACATTTTGTGGGAGATGCCTTGGAGCCATACACAGCAGTACTGGGGGCTACCCCCAACTCCCAGTTTGTGCTCAGAGGTCATTCCCCAAATGAACATCCACTGCAAGGATCAAACCTGGGGCACCCACAATGCACTCCAGGTCTCTGAGCCCTCTTTCAGCTCTAAAAATATGATACATTTTTAGTAAAGCAGGTGAAAGCAGTAAGAACTGAGTCGGGAATGTAACTCAGCAGTAGAGCATTTGCCTTGCATTGTATAAGGTCCTAGATTTGATGTTTTTCCCCACAAAAAAAAAAAAAGAGGAAAAAAAGGGTTTTGATAAAATATCTTTTTAAAAAATCTCAGTTGAGGTTGAGTAGATATAACTTAACTGGCTGAAGCATATGCTTTGCATGCAGGAGACTAGGGTTCAACCTTTACCATGGCATGGTCCAATAAGTACCACCAGGAGTGATCCAAACACAACAAAAATCTCAGATCAACTCTTAACAGAATTTATTATGTGTTGTAATTGTGCTTATATTTTTAACCTAGACATATGATAGCATGCATGTAACTAATAAGATAATACAACTGCCCTCAAATACTTGCTCAAGTATTCTATAAAACTTAGAGCATGGGACAGAGTGATAGTACAGAGGGTAGGGTTCTTGCCTTGAATCCAGCCAACCCAGAGTTCTATCCCCTACTGTACCTCATATGGTCCCCTGAACACCACCAGGAGTGATAACTAAGCACAGAGCCAGAGTAAACCTGAGCACAATTGAGTGTCCCAAAAAAAAGAAAACTTCAAGCATCAGGATTCCCCCCTCAATATATGCATCCTTCTCTCTCTCCATATATATAAATCATATACATATATTTTAATGATCTGTATGCATATATTCATAATCCAGGCATATACATATATGTATGAATATATACATACACCTCAGAAATATTCAGTATTTCTTTGAGTAATATGTATTTCATAGAATCTGCTAATTTCATTTTTTATTTCTCCTCAGATATGATTCCATCATCTGAAAAAAATATCTACCATAAGTAAGGACTAGAGCAGTACAGTCTTTTAAGTTTTGTTGTTTCTTAGGCTGGCACTCTAAGTATTATGTTTCATCCAGGATTTCCTTCCATAAATTTTTAACTTAATTGTCCATTCTTTAATGGTTAATTTTATTAAACAAAGAAATAATCGATACATACATTTAACTGGCACATAAAAATAGCAGTAGTTTGTAATATTCTGTAACAGGGGAAAAGTCGAAGCTGTCAACTTTTGTTATTGCCGAATAACTCTGTGGAACTTGAACACTGTCAGTATAACTCCTTTACCATGCTTGACATGAAATCAGCTGTCATACAGAACAAGCTGTTAATCCCAAACAACATATCAAATATGAATAGCATTTCATTTCATTCATATCAAATATGAATAGCATTATTTTAGGCTTTTCAGGGGGAGGGGAACACCCAGTAATGTGTAGTGCAGGGGATCAAACCAGGGTCAGCTGTATGCAAGGTAAGAACTTTAACCCCTGTACTATCTTCTCCAATCCCTAATTGTCATATTTTGTATACAAACGAATAGTTAACATTTTCTTTCTTTACCCCGATGGATTATTTTGGGTAGACTTCACACTGAAGGCCACTGTTTGGTCTAGTAAATGAAATACAAGTATTTGTTGACAAAAAATAATAATTGTTAAAGCGTGCGTGTCTGTTCAGCTAATGTAAATGCTTTGCATACAGGAGGCTCAGGTTCAATCCCTTAAGCACTGGCAGGAGCAACTCCAATCCCAACTTGAAATACCACCAGCAAGGAGATGAGTAGCCCCTGAGCACCAAGTGGGCCCCAGAAATGAGAAAAAAAGAATTAAACAAAACCTACAAGAACAACAAATAAGCACTTGAATATTGTGGAGGGGCACAGGAAAGGAATGCCTAATTCATGAACATAAGGGGGGTGAATACAGGCTTCCTAAAGGAACTGATGTTAAATGGAGATCTGAGGAACTGAGCAAAGTGGGAGAGAATAGAAGCCCATGTTAAAGGAATAGTATGTTATGTGTAAAGGTGAAGCCACGTTCAAACTAACATATTAGCAGTTTAAAAATAGTTGAAGTGCAGTTTCTAGAGGTACAGAGGTGAAATGGAGTAGGAGGATAGTGATTCAACAATGAGACTAGTGATTAGAAAGCTTTCTTCAGAATTTATCTGGAGGGCAAAGTAGAGATAAGTGAGGAAGGTATACAGGAAAGAATGCTGACCTTGTCCAAAAAGAAAGCTGGCCTCTGTCCCCACCTCCTGGGAGGTAACCTCTACATCCCTAGAATTTCTGGAGTAATCACTGTCTTTTGTTATTCAAGGTGGACCCCTTGAACCAAAGGCAATACATGGAGGGAAACTGTATACAATCATGTGGACAGTCAATAAATTTAAAAAATAAACTCTGGATACTGAAGCTCGTAACCATTTTTGGCTGGCAAAACTTGTTGGACACTGGTGCCTGGAAGACTGTGTGTGCCTTTAAACCTTGTAGCCTGGCTAACTATGACTAAAGAGTACAAATATTTTAAGCAGCAGGCAACAACTGACAATCTACGTAATTGAAATTCTAGCAGAGGTTCCCAAAATGATTTTACTTACTGCCCATATTTCATGGGAGGGTAAGGCATCCCTGAAGACAACTCACATTTGAAACCCTCTGAGAGTATGCCTATGTACCTCTTCTTCTGGTTGGTCCTAATTTAGTTTTTTCATATGATTAATTATAATTATTAGTATAAGAGCTTTCTTGTGAGTCTTAAGGTATATCAACTAATATGGAGGTGTTTTTGCTAAACCCCAAGTGAAAACTGGCCTTCTTTTGTTTTATTTTGTTTTGGGGCCACACCAGGCTGTTCTTCTGGCTCTGCTTTCAAGGATCACACCTCAACCCAGGTAAAAGCTTTACCAACTGTACTACCGCTTTGGCCCAGTAAGGATGGTCTCATCTCCTTAACTCTGTAGTTGAACCCTAACTCCTTTCAGGTGGGATCATAAATCTTGGGCAGACTTGGTTTCTGGAAGACTGTGCCTTTAAACCTTGAGGTTTGGCTAACTCTGAGAAGCACTGTAGCATTGTGATACCATTGTTCACCAATTTGCTTGAACAGGCACCAATAATGTCCCCATTGTAAGACTTTTTACTGTCTTTGGCATATCGAATATGCCACGGGTAGCTTGCCAGGCTCTGCCATACAGGCAGGATACTCTCAGTAGCTTGCAGGGCTCTCCAAGAGGGAATCAAACCTGGGTTGGCCAAGTGCAAGGCAAATGCCCTACCCGCTGTGCTATCACTCCAGTCCAACTCTGAATAAAGAGTAAAAATGTTTTAAGCAGTTGATGACAATTAGACAATCTACATAATCTAAACTCTGGCAGAGATTCCAAAACTAATTTTGCTTACTGCCCATATTTCATACATACAAAAAACTATTTAAGTAAACAAGCAGGAAGCACTCATTCTCCATACTTCCCTGAGACTACTGTCTGTCTGTCTCTCTCTCCCTCCCATCTCTCTCTCTTTCTCTCTCTCTCTCTCTCTCTCTCTCTCTCTCTCTCTCTCTCTCTCTCTCTCTCTCTCACACACACACACACACACACACACACACACACACACATACATACACACAAAAACACACATGTCCCAGCAGGGTCACTATTGATTGCCCATTTTAGGAAACTATTCTAAAGGAATCAATTTGGCTACAATGGTGAGAATGTATTTAGAGAAGACTCAGATTGGCAAGAGATGACAATGAGGAATGTGACGAGATGACAGGGGAAGTAGAAGACATGTTTATATCTATGAGACAAAATTTGTGAGGGAGGGGTCCGAAAAGGTAAAATCAGAAATGGACCCACCAGAAAAAGAAGTTTTAGTTTTATTTGAGGGAGTAGAAGAAGAATTGGATTTGGTTTTAGATTATTTAATTTTAACAGGAAATCCAGCTAAGGTCTTTTAAAATCTTTTTGAGGAGGTGGAAGGCTTTACCTGAACCTCTTGGTGCAATTTCTAAAGCACCTCCTCAGTTCCAGAAATTCAGGTGAAGACTTGTTACTATAGGCAGTCAAGGTAGGAAAGGAGGTAAGAGTTGGAGTCCAGAGGCCAGGGAGACCACTCAAAGAGATGGTGCTCATAACTGCATGGAGGGGCCTAGATCCCAAGCACTGCATGGTCCTCTGAGCACCTACAGAGGTGGAAGCAGACACTGAGCACCTCTAGGGGTGACACAAAAACAAGAGTTGGGATCCAGCCAGGGATATAGTTCAACATATGTGAGGCCCTAAGTGCCATCCTCAGCAGCAGAGGGGAAATGTGGGTAAGAGTTGGGATCCCAGGGGTATGGTGCCACCAACAGGTTAACCTGTACCTGCGGGGTGAGTGCATCAGCATTCTGTTGTTAAGGCTTCCCAATACCCCAAAATTGTCACTGTGCCTTTGACCAGACTCCAACAACTTGGGACCAAGTTTACCCAAATGCTTGGGACCTAGCATTTGGTCATTTAATAAATTAAATTTAATTTAAGAAATTAAATGACTGAATGCTAGGTATGTGGAAGCCACACCCACAAACCACCTCCAGCTCAGCTATACAAGCTCATTTATTGGCCTTATTTCAGAGACCTATAGATAAATCTCGAACGAGATCAAAAGCCACAGATAAGCTCAAACCCGAGAATGGCTGAACAGACTGGGGTAAATCGGAGTCGGGCAGGTTGGCCTGATGGCCCACCCAAGCAGAGCTCCTAGCAGCCACTTGCTTCCACAATCCAAAATCACTGCCATAACCCCGGTCTGACTCCACCGTCTCAGGATGGACCTCACCAAGATATAATCTGCTGAAAAGTCTGGTATGCAGATTTTGTGACTGAAATCTCCAGGCTTTCTCAGAGTTGGGATAGGCTACCTCCCCCCACTTCCCCAGTACACATGGAAGCACTGGGAGTCACCCCCATGAACCAACTCCAGCACCACCCTATAAACTCTATACTGGTCTTGCTTCAGAGACCCCTAAATAAATCTCGAAAGAGATCAAAAGCCGCAGTTAAGGTTGGACCCATGCATGGCCAAACAGACTGGGGTAAATTGGAGGGGGGGCAGGTTGTTCTGTTCCTGCCCAAGCAGAGCTCCCGGCAGCCACTTGCTTCCACAATCCAAAATCGCCACCATACCCCCAGCCTAACTCCACCGACTCAGGATGGTCCTCATCATATTATCTGCTGAAAATTTTGTAATGTGGGTCTTAGTGCACCAACAGCCCTGGCCCAGAAACACAGCAGCAAGTTTTGGAAGACACCACAGCACCAGAGATCTCTCTGGGTCCCATATCAAGACAATTTTGCTGAAGCACCCCAGATGGAGCAGGTGCAGTCTCCCCGCCTACTCCAGATGGAATTCCAGTGACCAAGAGCTTCCACAAGCAAGGCCCAAGTATGCGGATTCCAGGACTAAATATCCAGGCCACATGGTGACAGAGGACCCCAACTGTCCCTCCCTGCTCCCCACCCTCCCAGCAGACTGGCTGTAATGCCCACAAGTTGCCTCCAGGTGCCATTTTAGCACACCAACAGCCCTGACCTAGAGACACAGCACCAAGTCCTGGAAGACACTACAGCACTGGAGATCTCTCCATACCCCCATACTGAGCCAATTTCACCAGGGCACCCCAGATAGAGCAGGTGCAGTCTCCCCGCCTACTCCAGATGGAATCCCAGTGACCAAGAGCTTCCACAAGCAAGGCCCAGGTATGCGGGTTCCAGGATTAAATCTCCAGGCCACATGGCAGCAGAGGACCTGGACTGTCCCTCCCCAGCTCCCTGCTAGCCCAGCAGACTGGCTGTCAAGCCCACAATTTGCCTCTGGGTGACATCTTAGCGCACCAACAGCCGTGGACCAGAGACTCCTAATTGAATCCCAAAACGGATTAGTGTCATACAGAGATGTCTTCGGAACCCAACCATTTATAATCTAGAAATTTACATTTACAATCGCGGCTGCTTGAGCTCTCATGATATTCAAAATGAGCAATGGAAAATAAATTATCAAGTGTCTGCCTCTGGCAGGTAGGCTTGAATGGTGGTGGGAACATTCAAGCAAAACATAATGCCCACAATTAGAGAGAGAGAGTATTGGAGAAACTGTCTGCCATAGGGGCAGGGTGAGGACTGGCATTGGGGGTAGGGGGGTTACTGGGGACATTGGTGGTATAAAATGTGTACTGGTGGAGGGATGGGTGTTCCATCATTATATGGCTGAATCTCAAACATCAAAGATTTGCAACTCTATCTCACAGTGACACAATAAAAAAAAAGTAATGTGGAGTTCGTGCCCAATTCAATCAGTTTAATCAATGGCTGAACAAAGAGCAGTACTCCTACATTATTAAAAAAAAAAGTTGGGATCCATTAGCATTATGGGGAATCATTGGTTTAAACTACAGACAAGTTAATCTGATTTGTAAAGGTCAAGGTTAAACATAAACCTTAAAGACTGACAGAGTATTAAAAGCTCACAAATAATAAAGTGAGAGGCAAAGCAGCAAGAGGCAGCAGAAAACCCTGAATATAGTTAGCACTGAATAGTTGGTTTTTCCAGTGTAAACTTTCTCCACTTCTTGGATTAAATATTTATTACTTTTTTCCCTTTTTTTGGTTTGATTTTAGGTCACACCGTATGACGTTCAGGGACTACTTTCACTCTGAATTGTAGTGGGAAAGGGGGAGTGAGCGGTAAGAGGGGCTCCCAGCTGTGCTCAGAGAACCATGCGATGGCAAGGGTAGCAAACCTGGGCTCCTAAATGCAAATCATCTGCTCCAGCTGTTAATACTTTTTAATGAGAAAAAGAATGTAGGGGCCAGGGAAGTGGCCCAAATAACTGGATACAAAGAACTGGTATGCATATACAGGGTCCCAGATTCAATCCCCATCACTTTATGGCCTCCCTGATACCACCACAGGGGATATAGCTCTGGTTTCCACCAAAGATTAAAAAAAAAAAAATTAAGAACGATGTATTCGGGAGCCAGAAAGTTAGCTCAATGCATGAATGAGGCCCCAGTTCCCTCTCTGATACCAACAGATGTGGCCCTGGTGACCCCAACACAGCAGAGCTCAAGCAGCTCTGCATTGTCTGCTGTCAGGAATCACTGGGCTGAGTATTACCAGAACTGCTCCCCAACACTGCTTAAGGAACCCCCATACAGATATTTTGGGGAAAATTGAGATAGAAACCAGGAACTCAAACATGCAAAACAGGGGGCTGGAGCGATAGCACAGCGGGTAGGGTGTTTGCCTTGCACACGACCAACCCGGGTTCGAATCCCAGCATCCCATATGGTCCCCTGAGCAATGCCAAGGGTAATTCCTGAGTGCAGAGGCAGGAGTAACCCCTGTGCATCGCTGGGTGTGACCCAAAAAGAAACAAACAAACTAAAAAAAACATGCAAAACATGCAATCTGCCACTCACATACCAGGCTCTGAAAGATGTAGTTTAATAGGATTTTTTTTTTTTAATAATACCTGTTTTCGGCTATCCCCAAAGACTGAGGCTTGCTCTTCAAGCAAACACTTATATCGCTTGTCTCTATGCTTGCTTGTTTCCACTCTGGAGAAGTCCCTGTTTTCTCTTGAATGCGTTACTTTTCCCCTTTTATCCCCTCATGTGTTTCTAAGAAAATGTTGTTCAATAAAAACTATCTTGCTTCACTGGGGGAAAAAAAGATCAAATCTAGGTCTTCTACAACACAAAGCACATGCCAGGGCCAGAGCAATAATCCAGCAGGTAGGGCATTTGCCTTACACACAGCAAGTCTGAGTTTGATCCCCAGATGTACCCCATACATCCACTAAGCCCCACCCAGAGTGATTCCTAAGTACAGAGCCAGGAGTAAGGCCCGAGCACTGCCAGGTGCTCCCCTCCCTCTCCCCCTACAAAAAAAAAAAAAAACCACAAATCATGTGCTCAATCAAATGAGCTATTTCTCAGGTCCAGATGTAGTTTTAAATAATTTTTTTTTTTTTACTTTGAGGCCAAAGTAAAAAAAAAAAAGCTAAATGAGTCCTAGCAGTACTCAGGACTCATTTCTGGAGGTGACAAGGATTGGCCCAGGCTCTGCCATTGACAAGGCAAGTATATAACCCCTGTAGTATCTCTCAGGCCCTAAATAAATACAATATAATTTACATCTATGTATTTTTCCATTTATATACTTGCAAAGAGTGTGAGACAACGTTTATTACTATCCTGACCTTTCTCAAAGTCATAAAGGATTCACATAATTCAATGTAACTAAATTATTACTTCTAAACAATGACTTTCTTTCCCAAGCCATTTTCAAAGTACCCACCCTCATTACTACAGAAACCATCTGGAACTATTTAACTTTGCCAGGATGCTGGGGTATCTATTTCTCCCGAGGGAAGTACAATCCAAACTAATGAATAAATGAAGAAAATGCTCTAAAAATGTAATGACATATAGCTCTAGTAAAGATTTCAGAGAATTTGTTTTTTCTGAAATAGATTATCTTCAGTATAACATAAACAAAATATACTGTATTGACCTATGCAACCTATGTTCTATATTCACATCTGCAAAAAGATCAATTAGAAATTTCGAAGATATAAAATACCTCACCTCAATCATGTCAAATATATTTTCTCATTCTAAAAGAATTTTAGAAACCCCCATTAGGATTACAAGATTTCTAAAGTCAGAAATCCTAATTTTAAAATATTAGAAAATAATCTCTCATGGTAAATTTAAGTTTCTTTTTTCGTTTTTGTTTTTAGTCCACACCTAGAAATAAAAGCTCTGGGACCACTACTGTGGTGCTCAGACAACAACATGCAATGTAAGGGACTGAATAAGGGCCAACCATATGTAAAATAAGCACCTCAACCCCTGTACTATCTCTCTGGACCAAGATATTTAAATAAAAAACTAAAAAATCATTTTATAACTAGCTGTTGAAGGTATATTATCATTAATATTTTTATTGACAACAGAAACAATAATTCTAAAATAGTGCATTGGGGCTGGAACAATAGCACAGCGGGTAGGGCGTTTGTCTTCCATGCGGCCAACCGGGGTGTTGATTCTCAGCATCCCATATGGTCCTCTGAGCACCACCAGGGGTGATTCCTGAGTGCAAAGCTAGGAGTGGCCCCTGTGCATCACCAGGTGTGACCAAAAAGCAAAAATAAATAAATAAATAAATAAATAAAAATAAATAAAATAGTGCATGAATTCATCATTGATTCTATGGTTTAATAAATTGAAATATTTTGCATAGATGGTCCTTTAAAATATATATAACTATGACAATGATAATTGGAAATGATCACTCTGGACAAGAACTGAAAGTACGTAATGGATATACATGATAACCTTTCAATACTTGTATTGCAAACCATAAGACCCAGAAGGAGAAAGAGAAGGATACAGAGACAGAGACAAAGAGAGACAGAGAAAGAAAAGAGAGAAGAGAAACTGGGAACATTGGTGGTGGAAAATACACACTAGTGAAGGACTTGTGTTGAAACATTGTATGACTGAAACCCAATCATAAACAACTTTGTAACTTTGTAACAATGTATCTCACAGTGATTCATATATATGTATATATATATATACACACATATACATACATACATATATACATATATTTGGAGGGGGCAGCTGGGGAGTAGGAAAATATATATACACATATATATATATGTATATATATTACTATAGCTAGATGCAGAGATACAGGGTGGGGTAAGGCACTTGACTTGTAAGCAACAGACCCAGGTTTGATCCCCTGTACTACATACGGTTCCCTAGAGTCAGGCTAAGCTCTGAGCATGGCTGGGTGTACTTCTTCCCCCCCAAAAAAAGTACAAAGAGTCCATAACAGGGATCTTTCTTATCCAAAGGGACTTTTGCCATTTTCAGATTCTTTTTCTTTTTTGTTTTGTTTTGGGCCACAACTGACAGTCCTTTTTTTTTTCTTTTTGGGTCAGACCCAGTGATGCACAGGGGTTACTCCTGGTTTTGCACTCAGTAATTATTCCTGACGGTGCTAGGGGGACCATATGGGATGCTGGAAATCGAACCCGGGTCAGCCACATGCAAGGCAAACGCCCTAGACGCTGTACTATTGCTCCAGCCCCACATTCACGGTCTTATTCCAAGCTCTCTGCTAGGGGGACCATATGCAGTGCCAAAGATTAAACTGGAGGCTGTATGTTTAAGGCAAGTACCTTTACCTTTACTCTCTGGCTCTCGAATTATTTGTTTTAAATATTGCATGTTATTATTAGTTGAGATAATAACCTAAGCACATATTTCCCATCTTGAAGCCTTCAGGCAAAATCTTTATCTCAAATATAATATGGAAAATATTTTAAGTTCCTAATTTTATTTTAGTAACTGGAGCGATAGCACAACAGGTAGGGCATTTGCCTGGCACATGGCCAACCCGGGTTCGATTCCTCTGTCTCTCTCAGAGATCCCCGGCAAACTACCAAGAGTATCCCATCCACACAACAGAGGCTGGCAAGCTACCCATGGCATATTCGATATACGCCATCAAATGGCAAAAAACAGTAACAGCAAGTCTCCCAATGGAGACGTTGCTGGTGCCCGCTCGAGCAAATAGATGAACAATGGGACAACAGTGCTATAGTGCCAATTTTATTTTGTCCATTAAAACCTTGATCCTTAGGGTCAGTGTGGGGTTGAGTGTGCAGTCAACCTAGGTTCAATCCCCATATCGTCACTCTCAAGCACTGCCAGGAGAGATCCCTGAGCACTGAGCCCAGGAGCAAACCCTAAGCACAGCCCAGTTCAGCCCAAAAAACAAACAAAATTAAATTTAAAAAAATCCTTGATCCTTTACTTACCTGTGTAACTATTTATCACAACCCAGTCTGGAGTTTACCAAAATAAAGAATAACTATAGGGGCTGGAGCAATAGCACAGTGGGTAGGGTGTCTGCCTTGCATGCAGCCAACGTGCAATCGAACCCTACCTGGGTTCAATTCCCAGCATCCCATATGGTCCCCCCAGCACCTCCAGGAATAATTTCTGAGTGCAGAGCCAGGAGTAACCCTGTGCATCACCACTTGTGACCCCAAAAAGTAAAAAAAAAGAATAACTATAGCTATTCTTATTCTAAAAACCCTTTTGAAAAATCCAAAATATTTACTACCCTTTTTTGGGGTGCTGGGGGACAAACCCAGGGTTCTCAGGGCTTACTGCTCTTGTCTCTGTGCTCAATCAACACTCCTTGTATGCTTGGGGCTATATGCAGTATTGGGGATTAACCTGGGTCAGCTGCATGCAAGGCAAGAGCCCCATTCACTACCTTTTTACAGCAAAATTTCAACTAATATATATACTAAAGCAGTACACAGAAAAGCACCCCATTTTTTTGGTATATTTTCTGGTATTTTTCTATATTTCTAATATACTGACAGGAAAAAAAAAGAACAGGAGAAACTTAAAACTGGTAATAAGCATGGGTTTGGGCCACACCCAGTGCGGCTCAGTGCTTACTGCTCCTGGCAGTATGGGTATGCCAAGGATGCCAGGGATGGAACCCCCAGTCAGCCACATGCAAGGCAAGACCCTACCACTGTACTATGTCTCTGAACCTTGTTCCATACTGGCCAGGACTCGAGTCCAGTGAACAGGGTGCTGGCCTTACATGTGGCTACCCGAGTTCTGTCCAAACTTCCGTTCTCAATTAGATGGCCATTCCAATGGCCATATTCAACTGAATATGTTTTTCTAGTTTATGTCCATGTTAAGTTAATGTTGCTTTCCTTCCATATGGAAAAACATCCATCAACTTATAACATCTTTATAAAGATTTCCCTTTAAAAAAAAAAAAAAGAACCTGAATGCAAATGTTTATGGCTTTTCTAACCTAATGACTTTTTTCAATGGACCTTCCCTAGTTAAGTTTAACTCTGCCATTGTATTTGTAATCACAGAAACTGTCAAAATAGAAATAGTCTGAGAAATTTTTTTTGCACTTTGGTAAACATTTTTTATTTTATTTTGAACAAGAAGTTGAAAGTGTTTTCATATAATGTTAAAAGTGACATTTTGTAAGTCCTTTTCTAAATGAACACTACAAAAATATGCTAAAATTTAATACTGTTAAATTGAGTGGTGGTACTACAAGACATTTGATTTTTCACAAGGCCCAGAAGGCATTACTTTAGTAATCAGCTAGTATTTCCAAATTTTAGATATTTATAAAATGCGGGACCTCAACACTGTCCACTTCTACAGTAGACAGATCAAATGTTTATTTTCTATAGATAAGTTTCGGCTTTCACAGTAAGAAAGATTTAATGAGAAGTCTGCTACATGGAAGAAAGTACACACTCGGGGATCTTCTCTTAATTTAGGCTTCTGAGAAAATCCAAGTGAGTTTTAACTTAATTGCAGTGCATTTTGCAGTAGAGAACTTTTATGAGGGCCAGAGAGTAACACCTTTCATTACAACTGAGAATGCCAAAAGACCATCAGGGTTTATCAATGATTTTGGAGACCTGCTAAATAGTCGGTCATCTTTTGCTGAACAATTCCAGTTTTGAAATCCACGCAATTGTAAACCGTTTCTATTTCAAGCCCATAAAAACCAGAACTGGGATGAAAGGCAAAGCCTTGACCTTTCTATTTTAGACTTTCATCTGTGTAGCTAAGCCATCTGCTTTCTCTCCCCTACCCCTACTTAATGGACTGAAAATACTGCACCTAATTGCAATTTGATCAAACCCGCCTGGCTTTCCCACTTGAACCAATTACATCTTCTGTGTCTTTCACCTGAAGGCTCCCCTTGTCCATTTCTGCTCCCCACCCCGCCCCCACTTCCCCGCCAATTCCTTCTCCCCTTGCCTAACTCGCCAACCTCTTTCAAGCTCCCAGTCTCCCGCGTCCCAAAAGCCATCATCTAAAAGAGCTCGGCACTCTCGGTTCAGATCCCGGGGACGGAAAAATGCCTCGAGCCTCCCTCTCTCTCCCCACACGGTTCTGGGGCCACTCTGCCCGTCTCCTCGTTGTTGTTGCGGCTCCAAACGCAGGCGGCATCGGGCAGCTTAGCCTAGAAAGGAGCCGCGTCTCTCCACCGCTACACCGGGGACGCGGACGAGCAAAGACCGGCGGGAGTGTGTGTGGGGGGGGGGGGGGGATAAGGGGGCTCCGGGAGGAAGCGGGGCGCGGGGAAGACCGGGCTTCCCGAGACGGGAGGGCGAGATCCTGCCGAGGCGCCCAGCGAGAAAAGGGTGTGTGCAGAGTGGAGCAAGAAGTGGGCGGTCGCGGGGCAGCGGGCCGGGGGCCCGGCGGCGGGCGGGGACGCTTTCCACCGCGCCACGCGTGGGAGTGGGGGAACGAAGCGCGGAAAAAGAGAGCAACTGGAGCGGCCGAGGAAAAGAGCGTCGAGGCCGGCGCGGCGCGGCGCGGCCGGCGGGCCCACCCCCAGCCCGGCCCCGCTACTTAACTATTTGTAGAGCTGCTGCAGGCACAGGTCCAGGCTCTCGCCCTCCACCTCCTCGCGGGTGATGCGCTCCGACAGCGGCCGCGGGAGCGGAGGCAGCGGCGGCAGCTGGGGCTGCGGCGGCGGCGGCGGCGGCGGCGGCACGGCCGACTGCCCCGGGGCTGCGGGCGCCTCCACCTCCTCCTGCTCCACCACCACCACCTCCTCCTCTTCCTCCTCCTCCTCACCCTCCGCCGCCGCCGCGGCCGCCGGCTCCTCTTCCACAGCCTCCTCCTCGGGTTCGGGGTCTGGCTCCGGCTCGGGCTCCCCTTCCTCCGTCGCAGTTACGGGGGCCGCCTCCCCGCCAGGTTCCTCGACCGAAGCAGCCTCAGCCGCCTCAGCGGCTCCCAGTTCCGACTCGGGCTCGGGCTCCGACTCGGGTTCGGGTTCCGGCTCGGGTTCGCCGCCACCGCAGGGTCCGCGAAACTCGCCCAGAAATAGCTCCAGGAAGCGCCGGTAAGTTTTCTCCTCGGGGCTACAGCCGGCCATCGCTGCTCATGCCCCGGGGCCGGCCTGGAAGGGGGTGGGGAGCCGCTCAGGAAGAGGAGGGGGCTTGCTTTCGAGCCTCGGGCTCCCGCAAGGGCGGTTAACGGCCGCACCGGCAGGAGCGATCAGCACCGGGTTGCCTGGAGAGGGCTCCCGCAGGCGTGCGCGCCGCCGAGCGCGGACGTGCGCGGCCCGGAGGCGGGGGCGGAGCGCGCCGCGCGCCCCTCTCGGGTCTGGAGGGAAAGTTGGTGGCGGGCGCGCGCACGGGGTCCAGTGGCGGCCCATCTTCTAGCCCTCCCGAGAGCTCAGCCCACGCTGCCTAGAGACTGTTGCCATGGAAACCGGTTCTAATTAAGATTTTCCAGGGTCCCTCCCGTCGAGTCTGCAGAGTCGAAAGGACACTCGACTCGCCCGCTCTCCAACTCTGAATGTCATTATTGTACGGGATACCCTCACTTCAAGAGGGTAAGAGTGAACGAAAGCATCTCCAAGTACCGGTATTGCTTCCTACCTGGATTGGATTTACTTCTTAGCTCATGCTTCTGCCTTGCCTTTCAATCCTTCTCTGTTGAAATGGCACACTGTGAACACCTTTTGTTGATGACACTCGTGGAAGAAATAGATTTGAGAGGTGGAGGTGGGGAGGGCATCAGAAACCTATCAAGCCGGTGAAGTCCTTTGCATAAAATTCTCTTACTTGATTCTGTGAAGTGGTGTATTTACTTCTCAGAAATAAGATGAAGTGTTAAGATGAAGTACTTTACTTGCTTCAAGGAATCAAAACTATTGACCATGCTTTGCAATGGGAACCCAGGATGACAACCTCCAGGCCTTATCCTTTACTCACCTCTACCATTGAAGATTCAACAGTGCATGGTTTCTATAAAACGGTATTTGTATAGGGAATAAAAGTTTATTAATTGTTTTCAAGTTAGTGGACACTGCCTTATGATTCTATTTTAGAGATGAGGAAACAGGCTTAAGGACATTTGGTCTCTTTCAAGGTCACACACAATGATGAAACCATGACTAAGTCCAGCCCTTTTCATGGCAAAGTCAACATGTTTAGTCTCTCCATAAATATATATGAAACTTTATTATATAATGTCCCTTTTCCCTGCATTTTGTTTATTCTTCTTTCCCATCTCCCTGAGCCTTTTTTCTTTCTTCCTTAGATTGAAATTGAAATGACTTTAAATGATTCTAATTTTCTTCCCAAACTACACACAAACCTATTATTTTCTAGTCTTGCTGAGGGGGGTGGGAAAGGGAGAAGCTGTGTTGTTATACAGCTGTATAGATGATAGCATCATTACTACACACTCCCATGTCCATGGCAACATATAATTCAGCAAAAACATAGTGATTCTTTTTCTACTTTAAAAACATGTTTGCAAATTATCAACTCCATCCTCTCAATTTATTGTTTCTGACTTTCAGTTGGATTTAGGATCTAAACTATCATTTCTAGTCTTTTAGTGGCAGAAAAAGGAATCTCCCTGCTAACAGTTTTTACTAATACTGTATTCTAAATCCCTAACCTGATACTGTTATTTTAAGATTAAGAAGGTTGAGCTCACTAATGTATATTATGTATCATGTAAAATAGAGTTCCATTTTCTCTAGATTAAATAATACATGATACAAAGTATACAGTGAGAAATACACAAGTCCTCTATAACTATTTCTGTTTGAAAGGCAAATGGAAAGACCCAATAAATAAGCCTGTTTTCAGACAAGCCAAATGTATTTATATGTGTTTGTTTAAAACATCATTAGTGTAAAGCAACTTCTCTATGACATGCCAAGAAAGTCTTTAAACTCATTTGTCTTTGTTTTCAATCCACCTGTTCATTTCCATCTCAGAAAGTCTAGAGAAGATTGACAAAACTTTAAAGCTGCAAGCCTAAATGCCGACAATTTTACATTACAACTGTTTAATACCTCAGAATTTGACACAATGACATTTAGTTCAAGAGTACGTGGCTGTCAACTGAACAATTCACATCAAGCTACACCTTCCTACTTTGTAATGTAGTTCCTCCTTCATCTAGATGACATTTATTTGTGACATTAATTTATGCTCAACCCACATATCAAAGGGAGGTGTTATATGTTGGAGAAACATTACTACTAAGAGTAAAAGAAAAAGCCCACACCTCTATATTACTATAAATGAGAGGTGTATTTGCTTATGTTAATAGAGATATTCCTTCACAAAAGATCATTATGGATCCTGTTGCAACCATTTGACAGTAGCTTTGCCAGAAGGTAGCTGACAGCAGAGCTGAGATCTCAGAGCAGCTGTGTAGGATGATTTTGCCATTGTCGAGAAGTCTTTTTAATCACTATCTTACACTGCTTTACTTTTCATACACTTCTAAACTTCCCTTTATTACTCTCTATTAGAAACATTGGAGGCCAGAGCAATAGTACAGCAGGTAGAGCGTTTTCCTTGTACATGGCTGACACAGGTTTAATCCCTTGCACCCTGTATGATCCCCGAGCTCGCCAGGAGTAATCTATGAATGCAGACCCAGGACCACCGGGTATGTCCAAAAAAATAAAAGAAAATTGTACTGTAGGGTCCACAAATATAACTGAGCAGTAGAGCAAGCACTTGCCTACATATGAGAGCCCTGGGTTTCATTCTCCAGCACTGCACTGTAGTACTGTAGCACTGTCATCCTGTTGTTCATCGATTTGCTTGACCGGGCACCAGTAATGTCTCCATTGGGAGACTTGTTACTGTTTTTGGCATATCAAATATGCCATGGGGAGTTTGCCAGGCTCTGCCATATGGGCTGGATACTCTCAGTAGCTTGCTGGACTCTCCAAGAAGAACAGAGAATCAAACCCGGGTTGGCCACATGCAAGGCAAATGCCCTACCCGCTGTGCTATTGCTCCAGTCCAAGATAAAAAAATTAAAATATTGAACTATCAAAAGCACGTGTTAGGGACTGGAGCATAGCACAGCGGGTAGGGTGTTTGCCTTGCACTCGGCTGACCCAGGTTCAATTCCCAGCATCCCATATGGTCCCTCGAGCACCACCAGGAGTAATTCCTGAGTGCAGAGCCAGGAGTAACCCCTGAGCATGGCTGGGTGTGACCCAAAAAGAAAAAAAAAAGCATATGTGTTAGAGGTATTGAAATTTTCTCATAAGAATTGTACTCTCTCTACTCTTTAGCTCTTTGGAGGAAATGCACAATGTCCTTTCATGGGCACTGTTATAAGGATGATATTTGTGTAAAGCTAAAAAGAACTGTTGAATTTGGCAGTATCTAACCCTATGACCCAGTAATTTCTTCTTCCAGCTATTTACCTACAAGAAATTTTTAAAAATCCATCAAACACATACACACACACCACAAGAAAACAAAACTGTGCAGATGTTCACAATAGTTTTATTCACAATAATTCAAACTTAGAAATAACTCAGCTATGCATCAACAAGTAAATACATAAACAAATTGTATTATATTCATACAATGGAATACTAGTCAAAAAATAAATTAGGCTGAAGAAATAGTACAGCAAGGTAAGGTGCTTGCCTTGCATTCAGCTGACCCAGGCTTAATCCTTGGTTCTATAAATGGTCCCCTGAGTAAGCCCTGAGCACCTCCAGGTATGGCCCCAAAACTAAAAAGAACAACATAAAATGAATATCAAGCACATGTTGAGAGAAAAAAAATCATGTATAAAATAGTATATGGATATGAAAGAATCACATACTACGTGATTCCATTTATATAAAATTGTATAACAAGTTAAAGACTGCTTGGACTGGAGGGTGGATATGGGAATTTATGGCAGGAAGTTAAAGAGAATTTTGTGTAGTGATTAAAATGTCCTATAGCTCATGGAGATCAGAGCACTAGTAGAGCAGTAGGGCATCTACTTTGCATGCAGCTGACCAGAGTTTGATCCCTGGCACCACATATGGCCTTCTGAGCCTCCAGGAGTGATCCCTGAGCACAGAGTCAGGCATAAGCCCTGACCACCACTGGGTATGGCCCAAAAGCCAATAAATAAATAAATAAAGTGTTCTATATCTTGGGGCTGGAGCGATAGCGCAGCGGAGAGGGCGTTCGCCTTGCACACGGCCGACCCAGGCTCGATTCCTCCACCCCTCTTGGAGAGCCTGGCAAGCTACCGAGAGTATCTTCCTCGCACGTCAGAGCCTGGCAAACTACCCATGGCATATTCGATATGCCAAAAATAGTAACAAGTCTCACAATGGAGATGTTACTGGTGCCCACTCGAGCAAACAGATGAGCAACGGGATGACAGTGACAGTGACAGTTCTAGATCTTGACTGGTGGTTATCAAGGGAGGTACATTCATTTTATGAAAACATTATCATGTACATTATAAATAAACATGTAAATTATACCCCAATAAAGTTTTTTTTTAAGTTGAAAATCCGATGAATGTGTCCATCTTTGCCCATTTTACTCTGATATCCATTCCTTCCCATTCGCTCTGCTCTGTGGGGTAGGGGGACTGGCTCTTTCAGACTATATTCAGCAGGCAGCTGAATTCCAGCAGGGATTTTCCCAGTGGCAAGCATAGGCAAGAAATTAGAAGGTGGGAGGAAAGGAGAAAAGTCAAGATATTTCTTTCCTGTTCCCTACCTCAGTCCTACAGAGGTGCTGGCGCTTCTCCTTTGCAGCTTTGCTCCCCGTGACCATGGACACTGAGGCTCCATTTTGCCTGTGACATAGCCCCTGAATTCTAGGAACATCATCTTCCATTTGTCCTTCAACCTCAAGATAGCACCTTCCAGCTTTCTAGTTTTCATAGCTATGGAAAATATTCCTACATGTTCTCTCAAAATTCACACTGAAATCCTAACTCCAAAAGTTAGGAGATGGCCTTTGGGGGACAATTGGTCAGAAGGACAGAGACCAAATGAGTTAGATTTATGTTCTTTAAAAAACGATTCAGGAGAAACCCTACCCCACTTCTACTACATGAGCACACATGAGTGCACATTTTATCTGGGGGGAGAAGCATAGGGGGGTGGGGCCACACTGATGTTGCTCGGCCACATTTGGGGCCTGGGAGACAGTATTTGTGGACGTAACTCTGAATGCTACTGTAATGATACATGTTATTAGATATGTTTCAAAATCCATAGCCTGTCCAACACAAAAAGTAACACTAAAATATGGACTTTAACACTAATTATGTATTGCTAATGAATTACATATCAATATTGGATCATTAATTATAACAATTATATTTCATTTGTGCAAGATTTAATACTGTGGAGGTCCAGAAAGGTAGTACAAGGTGCTTGCACTGCATGCAGCTGACCTGGGTTTGATCTCCAGCACAGTGTATGGTCCTCTCAGCACCCCCAAGAGTGATCTCTGAGCACAGACCCAAGAGCACACCCCTGAGAACAATAGGGTATAGTCCCAAAAACAACAACTGTGGATACTAAGGGCATATGGAGATTGTTTTTGTCATTCATATATTTAAAAACTTAAAACTGCTCTAGGGGCGGGGCTGGAGAGACAGTACAGCACTTACTTTGCACATGGCCAACCCAAGTTTGATCCTTACACCACACAGGGTTCCCTGAACACCAGGAGGAATAATTCCTGAGTGCAGAGTCAGAAGTTATCCCTAAGCATTACCAGGTGTGGCCCAAAAACCAAAATACCAAACAACAAAAAAATTAAATGCGCAACAGCAAAAATCATTTATTTGAAGCTGCTAGTATAGCTCAAATGACGACATATTTTGTTTACATAAAATATTGACATGTTTTTGAGACATAGTAACAAATTATACATATGTATATTAGATCTAGTGACCTGGGTATATATGCATAAGAGAACAATCTCCATATGCCCTTCCCCCTTAGTTTCCACAGTTCCTGTTTTTTGGACTCTACCCTATTGTTTTCAGGGTGTGCTCTTGGGTCTGTGTGATCAGAGATCACTCCTGGAGGTGCAAACAGGACCATATACAGTGCTGGAGATCAAATCCAGGTCGGCTGCATGCAAAGCAAGCATCTTGTACTATCTCTCTGGTCCTCCAATAAACCTAGATCTAATCATTTAAATTGCAAATAAATAAATACATACTTTTTTTCTCTTTTATTTTCATATTTTGGGTTTTTGGGGGGAGATTGGAGAAGCATATCAGCAGTGCTGGAGGCTACTCCCTCCTCTGAGCTTGGGGTTGGGTCTCAGCATTGGTGGAGGATCAAGCAGTGCTGGAGGTCAAACAGAGGTCAGTCATAAGCCAAGCACCTCAGCCCCTGTACTACCTCTTCAGCCAAAAACATGCACTTTTTAATTCCTATTTTTAAAAATGAATATAAATATGTTATATATAAGTACTTTGTAAGATATATTTGACTAGTAGGAATGCCTGACAATGGAAAATACTGTGCACAATAATATTTTCAAATAAAAACTTCCTTTCTCCTCCATACCAACTGCATTTTCTATGTCCTGGATCAATAATATAATTTAAAAATCATCTTCATTTATTGACAAAAATATTACTGCTATATTAATTTTATTCCTTCTCTATTGCTGGCTAATATCATATGCAGCAATAGTCCAAATCTGTCAAAATTAAAATTAACATCAGAGACTAACAGGCCCACATGCACTATTTTCACCAGTTTTAAAAAGCAAAGAATTTCCCAAAATAGGTTTTAACTTTTTGTCTTAAGATTTTAACTATTCATGATAACAATCTTTGGTTTTAATCTAGCATGTTAAATTAAGGAGTCATAATTATTTTTTAAGTTATTGTGACAAGGTTTGTAAACAGGACAAGGACTGTAGTTGATAGTAATATATAATAAAGGGATCATAAATGGCTAGCATGATAATTTCTATTATACTTGGTTCTTATATTCTTTTAAAAAAATCTACTTCTGTAATTTTCTAATAGTTTTCCCTTAACAAGGAAAAAAAAGTGCTCATGGTGGTAAAATGTTTAATTCCCTTATGTAATTACTTAGAACAAATACATTCAAGAATTGAAAGTGATTTTGATTGTGTTCTATTTGACTTAGCAGGTCCTCATTTTCCTCTTTGGAATATTCATCAAAAAATGCAGCTCTTTTTAAAAATGAAAGAAAAAGAAGCAACTAAACATAAAAACTCTTCACAAAGGTGTCATCTATGATCAGAGAGTACTGAACACTTTATTCTTAGTTGAGTGTGGAGCTGATGGAATTGAGCCACAGTGACATTTGTGACTAGAAGGGAAGATGGAAATGATTCCATTAACCTAGAGTGCTGTAACATATGGTAATCATAGGTGGTAGAATAGCTGTCTTGGATAAGGGTAGAAGCAAGCCATGTGGCACAGACATTATCAATTACCACACATGGTAACCATGCTGACACAATGTATCTTCTCCAGAAAAGAAATTATGTGGGCATATGAAGTGGTTAGTTACCTTATGAAAGAGTGATCTATAAATGACATGTCTGGCATTAATATAGCACACGTGGTTTGCAGTAAGTCTGCAAGATGAGAACTACTAAATTTTGATGATGAACCTTCATATGCAAAAATAACAGTACAGTACATTGTAGTTATTTGCACAAAGGCAGCAAGTCAAAATATCTATGCAAAATAAACTTAGTTGCTTCACATATAAAATGATTTTTCTTTCAATCAAAATCCCTAGCAGAATAAGATACAACCTCTGGCACCTCAACAATAATATGCTAATTAAACTTTTAAAATTATCTCAATTTTATTTCATTTTAAAATTATTTATATTTCAAATATTGTTTAAAATTTTGAGAGTCACACTAAGTGTGTGACCCTCAAATCATGTGGAGAACCATCTGGTGGTGGGAATCAAATATGCCCTGGAATTCCCATATGATCTGACCCTTTGAGGTTTCTCCTGAATTCATCGGTCTTTTCTTTAATTTTTAAAAATTTTTGTTTCAGGGCCACACCCCCCAGTGCTTAAGGCTTACTCTTAGCTCTGTGTTCAAGGATCATTCCTGGAGAGGGTCGGGGGACCATATGGGGCACCAGAGATTGAACCCAGGTTGGTCATGTGCAAGATACACACCCTACCTTCTTTACTATGTCTCCAGCCCCATAAATACATTTTTTTAAAAAATCAGTTCAGGGGCTGGAGAGATAGCACAGCGGGTAGGGCGTTTGCCTTGCACGCGGCTGACCCGGGTTCAAATCCCAGCATCCCATATGGTCCCCTGAGCACGGCCAGGGGTAATTCCTGAGTGCAGAGCCAGGAGTAACCCCTGTGCATCGCCAGGTGTGACCCAAAAAGCAAAAAAAAAAAAAAAATCAGTTCAGAATTTTATTCCAGGATCTCATACACAAAGCTACCTTCTTCAATTGTCTTATTTTTCTTTGATCACACTCAGATGTGCTCAGGGCTTACTCCTGGCTCTGCACTCAGGAGGGATCAATCCTGGTAGGGCTTGGGGGACCATATGTGGTGCTGAGAATCAAACCTGGGTCTGCTGCATGCAAGACAAATACCCTACCTGCCATACTTTTTTCTCTGGCTCCTCAAATATCTTTTAAAATTTGCAATAACCCACCAAAACCTTACATTCTCTGGCATATCAAGAGCCCAGCTCAACAACTAACCTTGAAAGAAAGTCAAGCTGGTGAATTGTCCCAGTTAAACCAATTTCTTTCTGGGCTGAGAGTTCTGGGATTGGAGAGAGCTGATTCATCTCCCTGTTGTAAGGCCCAGCCATCCACACCCATAATCCCATACCCTCCAGCATATAAACCACCCATCTCCACTACTGATCCATCTAATCACCAAGCCTCAAACTGTCCCAGCTCCTGTCTTGTAGTGCATCGTCACATATGAGAACTCCTGGAGCATGCCACTGTGTGACACCTCCTAATTTCACAGTTCTGACAGCCCAGAAGGAGCACAATGGGAAAATTACACAGACGATGGGAAAATTGCATGAAGCCTATCAAGCTCAATAAGAAAAAATAACAACACAGAAGACTCAATGAGCATCAACCAGTTTGGTAAATCCTCAGATGACATTAGTAACATGTGTATAAGATATAATAATGATCACAAATTGACTTTCATTTATTTATTTTTTGATAATTCCATTTCCCATTCTGTTGTGACAAGAAATCACAAATCACGAAATCCCCATTAATCGTCGATTTCTCCTCTCCATTCGTCCTTTCCCTGAGATCTTAGAAGTCTCTCTCAACTCGGCCCTCCCAACAATGTTGATGTCGCACTGGAGGCTCTTTTAGAGTCAGGGGAATGAGATCCAGCTTGTTACTGGATTTAGCATATGAATACACCATGGGAAGCTTGCAAGGCTGTCCCATGTAGGCAGGAAACTCTCAGAAGCTTCCCAGTTTCTCCCAGAGGGAGTAGACTACAAGATATCACGCGGCCGCAAAGCACCCACTCGCTTCTGGGAGCTCACTTTTAAGTCTCTGGATGTTAGCCTTTGATGAAATTATACACACCTAGGTTCCTCTGCGAGTACCTTCATGTGTGAGGCCTGTCCGAATGTGTGGAGAGGGGCCTCGAGCATGGCTGTAGCTAGGTTCCAGTGGTCTTGGGCCGCCGGGTGCTCTGCTCGGGGTGTGGAGGGAAGCTGGAGCCCATCCTCTCCGAGGGGCCTCGGGAAAGACAGCCAGGCGTGCAAGCAAGAAATTCTGACAAGAAATATGAAGTAAATTTGTGTTTGCTGGGGGCAGGCTTGGGGTTTGGGTGAGAAACTAAGGACTCTGGTAGAGGGAAAGTCACACTAGTGGTGGGATTGGTGTTGGAATACTGAATGCCTGAAACAACTGTATTATGAACTTTATAAATCATGGTGTTTAAACTAAAAGGAATAAATAAAATTAAAATGGCAATAAATTCTGGGATTTTTGTATTTTAGGGAATATATGCCAATGCTTTTAGTTTCTTAAGGTAAAAACCTATGTGCATAGGTAGATGTTCAGGATTTGATCTAAACTGTACTGAGAGATGGAATTGCTATAATTGGTATCTAGTAATGACAAAAATTGGATTGGAAAAAATTATAAAAATTGTGTCTTGTGCCAGAGACATAGTCATCAGTTAGGGCTCTTGCTTTGCATGCAGCCACCCTGTTGGATCCTGGGCACGTCACACTGACCCCCAGCCCCACCCTCCAGCACCTGAAGCAAGCACAATGTTAGGTATAAACCATGCACACTGCTGGGTGTGGCCCCCAAATAAATAAAAATTCACATATATATTCAAAATACTAATTTTTATTGTGTTGTCAAACTGCTTTAAGTGATTTCTCTTTAGTTAGGTGAGGAGGCTGGCTTTTGACTGAGTTCAGCTGGGTCACCAACTTTAATTGCCTACATAAATAAACATAATGTCTCCAACATGGTAGCTGTAGAATACTCAGGCTTCTGGGTCAAAGAGACTGTACAGAGATTAGGCACTTGCCTTTCATGCAGCTAACCCTGGTTCATTCCCAGCATTATACATGGTCCCCTGAGCAACACCAGGTGTGATACCTGAGGGCAGTACCAGGAGTAAGCCCTGAGCAGAGCTGGGTGTGGCGCAACCCCACATCTACTATAAGTGTTCCAGTAAAGACAGAAAAATATATTTTTAAAAATAATATGCATCATAAATCAATGACAAATCTTTCATTATATTCTATGGTTCATTTGTATTCAAAAGAGGATGGCGCTGGAGTAATGGTACAATGAGTAGGGCGTTTGTCTTGCACGTGGCTGACCCAGGTTCAATTCCCAGCATCCCATATGGTCCCCCGAGCACCGACAGGAGTAATTCCTGAGTGCATGAGCCAGGAGTAATTCCTGTGCATCGCTGGGTGTGACCCAAAAACAAACAAAAAGAGAGGTACTATACACCCTGCCTTCTGATGGCAGGTCTGCCAAAAAATTCATTTTATTTATTTATGCGCTTTACCACTGAGCCATATTCCCTGCCCCATAATTCATTTTAAAACTATTAAAGAGTCCAGCAACTCAAAATGCATCTCAGAAGATTTAAATTTTTTTATTTTAATGAATTATTGTGAGATAGTTACAGACTTACAAATTTTCATGATTACATTTCAAACAACGTTTAAGTACCCATCCCTCCACCAGTGCCCATTCTCCACCACCAATGTTTCAGTGTCCCTCCCGCCACCCTCACACCTTCTTACCCCCTGCCTCTGTGGCAGACACATTCCCTTTTACTCTCTCTCTCCTTTTGGGTGCTTTGGTTTGCAACATGGGCCCTAAACAGCCATCATGTTTGATCTATACCCTACTTTCAGCATGCATCTACCATCCTGAGAGATCCCTCCAACTATCATTTGCTTAGTGGTCTCTTCTGCATCCCACCTGCCTTTCCCCCCAGCACATGAGATTGGCTTCCAAGTTGTGGGGCCACTCTCCTGTCCTTTATCTCTACTGTCCTTAGGTGTTATTCTCCTATTATGTTACTCTATATTCCACAAATGGGTGCAGTCATTCTGTGTCTGTCCCGCTCTTTCTAACTCATTTCACTTAGCATGATACTCTCTATGTTGATACACTTATATGTAAATTTCATGGTTTCACCTTTTCTAACAGCTGCATAGTATTCCATTGTGTAGATATACCAAAGTTTCTTTTAACTAGTCATCTGTTTTCAGACACTCAGGTTTTTTCCAGATTCTGGCTATTGTAAATAGTGTTGCAATAAACATACAAGTGCAAATGTCATTTCTACTGTGCTTTTTTGCATCTCTGGGATATATTCCCATAAGTGGTATTGCTCAGTCAAATGGGAGCTCAATTTCTAGTTTTTTGAGAAACATCCATACTGTTTTCCAAAAAGGCTGGACCATGTGAAGGAGAGTGAAGGAGTGAAGGAGAGTCTCCTTCTCCCCACATCCACACCAACACTGGTTGCTTTTTGTAGGATAACATAGCCTCAGGTAGTTTAGGTTTATTGGGTTACTCCCATTACAGTGCTCCTATTCCTCTTTGTTTATTTGTAACTTCTTTCTTAGTGTTCTGTTGACTTGTAAATAATGTTTTTCTCTTCTTGAGTCCTTTGCATAGTTTATTCATAGCAAGTCCTTTTTGTATGGACACAGGAAGACTTAACAAATGTTATGCTTTTGTAACCTGGGAGTCATTTGACTCTACATGATATTTTCCTCCAGGGTATCTGTTCTCTTGACCTAAGCCTCAGCTGCCCTTACTTCCTAGCATCCCCAAAGCAGGGTCCCTACCTACGAGAGGAGAAGGACCCAGGGCAAGCGGTGAGTTGTGTGCTACCCTGGCATTGAGATGGGCCTGGTCAAAGTGCCTAATGCTTAACTATAAGTTAAGAGCTTGGTCATGGACAAATGCTGTCATGATCCAAACAGTGATAACTAGATTTGGACCCTGCTAGGGTGAGGAATGATTAATCTGGCCTGAGTGCTGTGGTCTGAGCCTGTGGCAAGATGTTGCCAGGAGAGCTGCCTTGCAAGCCTCAATGTATCCCTTGCTTTGTCCATACAAAAATAACTAGTATTAAGATGTTAATAAGTTCCTGGACTAAGGAAAAGAAAAAACCTTAAGAGTGAGGTAGGGCTTTGGAATGCCCTGCCCTCAGGAAGGGCTTTCTTATGTTGATTTTGCTACCTGGCTGGGTGTAGCCTAGAGGGGCAAGGTGGGAGAGAGAAGTAGGAGGAGAGGGAGAGAAGGGAGAGAGTGGGCAGTTGATAGTTGATCCAGAGAGAGGTGGAGCGGAGCTGGGAGTGCGGGAGATGAGAAAGATGGAAGATTGAATAAACGGTAACTAATCAGCAACTAGCTTGGTCCTCGTTCTTCCTTCGCCTTTCCTTGACCACCGGCCGTCCCGATCCAGTCCACACACTGCGGTTCCAGGGCACCGAACACGGGCGGTGAGACAGAGCCGCCTGGAGAGCCTGCGAGTGCACTCGCCCCTCGGCAAGCCTTAGTTTTTTACACTTTTTTTTTTTTGATGTGTGCAGTCTCTGTGGTGTGAGATGATATCTCATTGTTTTGTTTTGTTTTTTTAAGAGTAACAATCTAATCTGGCGTGAGATGATATCTCATTGTTTTGGTTTTTTTTTTTTAAGAGTAACAATCTAATCCAATGTGATGGTTCTGACTTTATTTAAAAAAAGTATTTTTAATGAATCACCGTGGGGTACAGTTACAAACTTACAAATTTTCGTGCTTATGTTTCAGTCATACAATGATCAAGTGCCCATCCCTCCACCAGTGCCTGTTCTCCACCACCAATGTTCCCAGTATTCCTCCCATCCCCCATCCACCTGTGACAGGCACATTCCCTTTTATTCTTGCCTTCAGGGTGTTGTGGTCTGCAATGCAAGTATTGAATGGCCATCATGTTCAGTCTTTAGTCTATTTTTGGCACACATCTCCCATCCCGAGCGGGCCCTCTAAACACCTTTTACTTGGTGGTCCCTTCTCTATATGAGCTGTCTTTTCCCCCAGCATGTGAGGCCATCTTCCAAGCCATGGAGCAAACTACCTGGTACTTATCTCTACTATCCTTGGGTGTTAAGTCTCCCATTCTGTTACTTTATATTCCACAAATGAGTGCAATCTTTCCATGTCTGTCCCTGTCTTTCTGACTCATTTCACTTACCATGATACTTTCCATATTGATCCACTTATATACAAATTTCATGAATTCATCTTTTCTAACAGCTGCATAGTATTCTATTGTGTAGATGTACCAAGGTTTCTTTAACCAGTCATCTGTTCTTGGGCACTCAGGATTTTCCAGATTCTGGCTATTATAAACAGTGCAGCAATGAATATACAAGTGCAGATGTCATTTCTACTATACTTTTTTGCATCTCTGGGATATGTTCCCAGAAGTGGTATTGCTGGGTCAAATGGGAGCTCAATTTCTAATTTCTTGAGATACGTCCATGTCCATACTGTTTTCCAAAAGGACTGGACCAGCTGGCATTCCCACCAGTAGTGAAGGAGAGTCCCTTTCTCCTCACATCTGCGCCAACACCGGTTGCTTTTGTTCTTTTGGATGTGTGCCAGTCTCTGTGGTGTGAGATGATATCTCATCGTTGTTTTAATCTGCATCTCCTCGATTAGTGATGAAGAGCATTTTTTCATGTGCTTTTCATGTGCTGCAGAGATGTCTCCAGACCCCAAATATTTAAATTTTAAAATTCCAGGAGTGCCGACATCTCATACTATTTTTTTTTTTTTTTGCTTTTTGGGTCACACCCAGCACTGCTCAGGGGTTACTCCTGGCTTTGCACTCAGGAATTACTCCTGGCGGTGCTTGGGGGACCATATGGGATGCCGGGGATCGAACCTGGGTCGGCCGCGTGCAAGGCAAACGCCCTACCCGCTGTGCTATTGCTCCGGCCCCCCAACATCTCATACTATTAATAACAAACACAAAATAAGTTATTTAGCATCTGCCTGTGGGACAGCTTTAGTGGTGATGGGAAAGTACAATATAATGGTGGTGGGACAGTGTAATGGTGGAGGGATTGGTGATGAAACTTTGAGTGTAATCAATTATTGTGAACAACTTTATGAAAATAAAATTGAAAAAAATTTAAATGACAAAAAACTACTACAGGGGCTGGAGTGATAGCCCCAGGTAGGGTGTTTGCCTTGCACACGGCCGACCTGGGTTCGATTCCCAGCATCCCATATGGTCCCCTGAGCACCGCCAGGGAGTGATTCCTGAGTGAGCCAGGAGTAACCCCTGTGCATTGCCGGGTGTGACCCAAAAAGGAAAAAAAAAAAACAAAACCTACTACAGGGGGCTGGAGAGATTACAGTGGGTAGGGTGCTTGCAAAGATTTCCAACTTCCCTTATAAAGAATATTTTCTTGTTCTTTTAAGTATCTTATAACTGATACTACTAGCGGAGCTCAGGGGACCATATGGGGTACCAGGGGTTGAATCCTGTCTGACTCAGTGCAAGGCAAACACCCTACCTGCTCTATCACTCCAGTCCAATAATACAATCTGTGTAATATTGCATTTTTCTTTATGGCTTTTGAGCCACACCCAGTGGCAGCACACCCTGAGCACCAGGGTTACTCCTGGTGTGGCTCAGGGGATCATATGGGGGCACCAGGGATCGAACTCGGGGGTGGCCACATAACAAAGTAAACACCCTACCCACCGTACTATTGCTCCAGCCCCAATGCTACATTTTCTTGTTCTTTTCTATTTGTAAGTGAAGGTGGACACTTACTTACAATTGCTTACAATTTTACACAATTTCTCATTCTATGATCTGGCCTTTCATATTTTTTGACCATTTTTCTATTGTTTTTCTTTTAAGATTTTTTTATTGACTCACTGTGAGACAGATCTTTACAAAGCTGTTCATAATAGGTTTCAGTTCTAATTATGTTCCAACACCAATCATTCCACCAGCACCAGTGTCCCCAGTTTCCCTCCCATCATCTCCCCCAAGCCTGCCTCTATAGCAGGCATTTTTCTTCTTTCTTTCTCTCTCACTTTCTCTTTCACTTTCTCTTTTCCCTATTATTTTTCTATTGGTGGTTAATTTTAATGATTTGTAAGAGTTCTTTACTTTTTTTTGGGGGGAGAGGCACACCCAGTGGTGCTCAGGGCTTACTCCTGGCTCTGCACTAAGGGATCACTCCTGGTGGGGCTCAGGGGACCATATGCGGTGCCAGAACCAAATCCAGATTGGTCATGTGCAAGGCAAGCACCTTACCCACTGTGCTATCTCTCCAACTGAAGAGTACTTTTTTGTTTTTGGCTTGGTGCAGAGTTAGCTCAATGGAATGAACACACTTGAGAGGCCTGGGTTCAATCCCCAGCACAACATGATCCCCTAAGCACTGCAGGGAGTAATCCCCAAGCACCATGTTGGGAGTATCTGATAAGAACTGACTGTAGCTCCCCACCAAAAACAAAAAATATTCATACATAATTATATGTCATATAAAAATCATTATGGCAACTTTAAAATTTTGCAGTGTTGGGGCTCAAAATCAGTTCTTATACATGTAAGGCACATATTTTATTGTTTACATATACCAGACCTCCACTGTGGTAGTTTTGTTGCCCACAAACACTTTACTTTGGTTAGTAAAGTGGAGAGCAAGAAAGGTAGACTCAAGAAAATATTGCTTCCACTGTTCTGTTTTGCTTAACTCACCTTGGCCATCGGCACTGGGGAAACGAATGGCTTGGATCCAGACTGGCAAAGTCCCTGGGTGCAGAGCCAAAAGTAAGTCCCAAGCACCTCTAGGCTAGGTGTGGTCCAAAAATAATTTTTTAAAAGAGCAACATCACACAAGATAGTATTATTGGGGCCTGAGTTATAGAGAGGGTATGACATTTGCCTTGCATGTGGTCAACTTGGGTTCAATTCCATGCAACCCCATTGGTCCCCTGAGTCTTTTTGTCTTTCTTTTTGGGTCACACCTGGCAATGCACAGGGGTTACTCCTGGCTCTGCACTCAGGAATTACTCCTGGCGGTGCTCAGTGGAACATATGGAATGCTGGGAATCGAACCCGGGTCGGCTGCGTGCAAGGTAAATGCCCTACCCGCTGTGCTATTGCTCCAGTCCCCTGGTCCCCTGAGTCTTGCTAGGGAGTAATTTCAGAGCACAGAGGCAAGATTAAGCCCTAAATACAGTCGGGTGTGGCCCCCAAAGATAGTATTGTTATAAGGTCATCAAATAGGCAAACAAGATTAAATATAGTATTCCTTCCTTACCCAGATATTACATTCTAAGATTCCCCCATGAATGCTTAAAACTCTTTTTTTTTTTTTACCTCCCAAATAGTGCTCAGGGGATGAGAAAGGTGATTTCTAGAAATGCTTGGCTGGATATCTGACTGTTCAGGCCTGTGTTGTGGAGCTGCTCAGGTCCAGCAGCACTAAGGGCCACCAGGGCTTGGCCCTGGTAGTGTTTGGGGGGTTGAGGAGGTCATGAGCTACTGGGGATCAAATCTGAAACTCATGCATGCAAATACTCTCCAGCACTTTGAGTTATTTCCCCAATCCCATATACTACTGTTTTTCTCTATATATACATGCTGTAATAAAATTCAGACGTCAAAAGACCACGTGGCCGCCCACCTACGAGATGGTCAGACTTCGTCAAAGCCCTGAACAAATGGTTTGAGGCTTTTCCTGTTTCTGGAGGAAGCTGATACCACTGGGCTACACTAGCACGCGACAGGGACGAATGGAGACATTACTGGCGCCCGCTCAAGCAAATCAAAGATTAACGGGATGACAAGTGATACAAGTGATAATAAAATTGAATTTATAAATTAGACAGAGAGTAACAGCAATAACTAACAAAATAGAACAATTATAATAATACACCATCATCAGAGCTATATGAATGAGACCTCCCTCTCAAAATATTTTATTTTTTGAGCTGTACATCTTACTTTTATTTTTAAATTTTTTTAAAAAATGTATCATTGATACACAACCACAAAGTGGTTCATGATTGGTTTGTCATACAATGTTCCAACACCCATCCCTTCACCAGTGTACATTTCCCAACACCAATGACCCCAGTTCCCCCCTCCACCCCACCAGACTGCCTCTATGGCAGACACTTTCCCTCTCTCTCTCCCTCTTCCTGTCTCTTTCTCTTGCTTGCTCACTCTCTCTCTTTTCTTTTGGGCATTATGATTTGCAAAACAGGTACTAAAAGGTTATCATGTATATCCCTTTACCTCCCTTCACTCAGTTTTTGTCCAGAGTGATCATTTCTAACTATCATTGTCATAGTGGTTCTCAAAAT